>NC_052155.1:176341331-176641331 GCF_902713615.1 Scyliorhinus canicula
TCCCTTCCGATTCTTTGGATATATGGCACAAGTGATCCCTTTATCCACAAGGCAACTTTGAATTTCTCTTTTTGCCTGACTGGGAGTAGCGGCCTGTACAGAATCAGAAGACTTCACACGAGCGTCAGGCCTGCCAGATCCTTCCCTGGGCCTGCGCTAGAGCAATGCCTCTCCATAAACTCCAACCACCCACCTATGGACGATGGGAGGAAAGTCATATTGGCCACTAATACTGCTGTTTTATCGTGGCTGTGACTGCGCAGGAGTAGGGTCAGCTGTATCTTGTGGTGGCACTGACTCCAGTGATGAAAGGGCAATGGTAAGGGGAGGCTTTGAGCAATTTCCTCCCTCACTGCTCAGAGAAATGCAGGAAAAGTGACACCCTGGGAAGCCCAAGCTCGGGATACAGGACAGCAAGTCAAATTCCGGGACAACCCTGGAAAATTCAGGTCACGTGGTCAGCCTGGGGTTGTGTAGAGACAGCGACATAGCTGAGGTATTAACCGGATACTTTGCAACTGTCTTTACCAAGGAAGGTGCAAGAAGAGGTAATTCAGGCATTTGAAGGATTTAAAATGGGCGGCATGGTAGCACAGTGCTTAGCCTTGGACCCATGTTCAATTCCTATCTTGGGTCACTGTGCGGAGTCTCCAAGTTCTCCCCGAGTCTGTGTGGGTTTCCTCCGGGTGCTCCGGTTTCCTCCCACAAGTCCGAAAGACGTGCCTGTTAGGAGAATTGGACATTCTGAATTCTCCCTCAGTGTACCGGACAGGCGCTGTAGTGTGGTGACTAGGGGATTTTCACAGTACCCTAAAAAGCCAATTTGTGACACTAATACAGTTTGTTGCTATTATTATTAGAAGTTGGGCATAATCTGAGAAAGAGCAGCATCCTAGACTGACACCCACACCCAACATTCACTCTCCACTACCAATGCACAATGTAGCATATACAAGGTAAACTACAGTAACTCACTTTCTTCATCGTTCTTTCAGTGCCACCTTCCAATCCCACGTTTTCCACCACTGTAATAGTCCTTCCTGATTCCCTTATGTCTCCTTCCCTTATTTTTGCTGTTGGTCATTTTGATCCATGGATGTTAAATGGACTTATGCCTTCAAGTCGAGCAGGGGGAGAAAGGAACTCAAAAGTTACAAGAGAACACTCTGCGAGAGATGGGGTGGGGCTTGGCTTGATTGATTGGTTGGTTGGTAGCCAATGAATTGGCCAAACTGCTATATTCTGCCCGGTAACAGGTGGTGATTGGATCCTGCCTAAGAGGGGTGATTTTTCAGAGACCCAAGGAGCTCAGTTTGAATCCTGGACACTTGAGGGGAAGGACCTGATCCTCGCTCTGGCTCTCAGAGTTGATGTATCCATGAACCTACAGTGAAAACCTTGAACTGAAAGCAAAGTTTGAAGAGGAGAAAGGTGCTAGAAGCAACCATCTGAAACGAAGACACTTATCCCTTGACTTTCACCTTATTGTTTTCACCCATCTCCTCCCATGTGTGTGTAGAGGGTGGGAGCAAGTTAAAGTGGGGGGATTAGGATTTAGATAATAGTTAACTCTTGTTTGCTGCATACTTTTATTGTTCGAAATTGTGTTTACATTGACAAACCTCGTGACTGTAATAATTAGGCAGCCAAGGACCAAAGATTTTGGGTATTTATCTAAGAATTATTAATTTCAATTATGTTGCGACTGTGGGGTGGTCGGACTGCAATTGACCGTGCCCTAGCCCAGGGTATTAAGAACATGAGAACTAGGAGCAGGAGTAGGCCATCTGGCCCCTCGAGCCTGCTCCGCCATTCAATGAGATGATTGCTGATCTAATAAGAACTAGGAGCAGAAGTAGACCGTCCGGCCCTTCGAGCCTGCTCCGCCATTCTATAAGATCATGGCTGATCTATTCGTGGTCTCAGAACCACTGGACTCAGCTCCACTTTCCGTCCCGAACACCATAACCCTTAATCCCTTTATTCTTCAAAAAGCTATCTATCTTTACCTTAAAAACATTTAATGAAGGAGCCTCAACTGCTTCACTGGGAAGGAATTCCATAGGTTCACAACCCTTTGGGTGAAGAAGTTCCTCCTAAACTCAGTCCTAAATCTACTTCCCCTCATTTTGAGGCTATGTCCCCTAGTTCTGCTTTCACCCGCCAGTGAAAACAACCTGCCCGCATCTATCCTATCTATTCCCTTCATAATTTTAAATGCTTCTATAAGATCCCCCCCTCATCCTTCTAAATTCCAACGAGTACAGTCCCAGTCTACTCAACCTCTCCTCATAATCCAACCCCTTCAGATCTGGGATTAACCTAGTGAAGCCTCAAACTGGAAATTGAGGGAATATCTGCTCCACTGCTCAGAAGAAGTATTGTAACACTATGTATAAGGACAAGGACAGCAGATGTATGGAAATACCACCACCTGTAAGTCTCTCTCTCTCTCTCTCTCTCTCTCTCTCTCTCTCTTTCTCTCTTTCTCTCTCTCTCTCTCTCTCCCCCCCCCCCCACCCCCCCCCAAAGCTCCTGTTTCGGGACTATAATGCCGCTCCTTCACTATTGCAGGGTCAAAATCCTGGAACTCCCTTCCTAACAGCTCTCTGGGTGTACCTACACCATTTCGACTGCAGTTCAAGAAGGCAGCTCACCAGCATCTTTTCAAAATGCTGGCCGTGCCAGTGACACCAACATCCCAAGAAAGAAGTTGTAAAAAGCAACAGTTTAAGCCCGTATTGTATTATGCACAATGCTCCATGCTTCACTGGGCCTCAAACTGGAAATTGAGGGAATATCTGCTCCACTGCTCAGAAGCAACTTTCAAGAGCGCTGAATTCTATTGTAAACCAGTTGTCTTATCCTTGTAACTTGTGAAAAGAAAGACCATACAGACCTGTCTTCTGCTACTGTCACAAAATGCTACTCTTCTACGTGCCAATCTTCGATAGTGTGGTGACTAAAACATGTATTATAGTTAACAATGCATGCTCTGTTAGATGTTATACACACTAGATGGTTAAATAATAACCATTGCATTACATTGCTTATATTACCAGAAATTAACTGTCACTTCTTTTCAAAATGTTGTTACTTGGTTAATTTTGAGCTTTGAACTTCAAGGGAAAAGAAAAATGTTCACATGGGCATGAAAAGAATCATTAATTAAATTTTAAAAAAGTATGGAAAATTAAACTGAATTGGGGTTGTGATTGACAAATTGAAACTATTGCAATAATGCTCGGTGGCAATGAGTAAAGAACATCAAATGTCATGATCTATGGATCAGGCTTCCACCAACACGATGATGGAAGCAGATAGTATTATTTAATTTGAATGAAATTTGGAGATTTGTTTTCCGGAAATATATTTTGAGATATAGGTTTAGTAACTAAAACATAGCATGTGATGAGTGTAACCTACTTGGCAGGAAGAGCGTTGTACATTTGGATCCCAAACTTTATACAAATGGGTGTTTTCATTGCCTCATGTCTGGATATATTATGGACTGTAACATAATTACGCAAAGTCATGCACATGCAACTACCAGAAAGGAGGAAGGCAAACAAGCTGGACCATTGCCTTTTCTCATCTCGGAATTGAATGTCCCAATTAGCTTTATGGAGATCGGGTGCTGCAAACTCTGCAGCGTGCACATCCCTTAATGTGCAATGCCATTGGATCTCACTGCAGTGAATCTGGTGCTTTAATTTAAATTGCATTCTTTCATTTACTTCCTTTGCCACAATAATTTAAATTCTGCTTAATTTGAAACGAGCTGTTTATAAAACAAATTGACATTTCAGTGTTTGTTTTACACTCAAATCCAAATTTAAGGAGCTGCCTATCCCATTTTCTCCTTTAATCTTTACGGTACAGCTTCATTATTCCTGATTTGTAGTTTATTTTGCTTTTATAAAATATTTCTGCTTCTGCAGATGAGCCATCTCATTTTGTCACTGAGACATGTTGATTGACATGACATAAACATATTGTTGATCATGGTCATGTTATTACCCGAGGACAGTGCTTATCAAACTTTTTCCAAGGTCCCACTTTTAGCAACCGGCGGAACTTTGCGACCCACACCGACCGACCTTCACGATAAATGCCATGTTTGCTTACCTTTAATGCAAAAGGGGAGCCTGCATGGTCCTCAGAATCTCACTTAATTCAAATGCAAAGCAGGAGAGGACAATGCACAAATCAGGTGCTGACTTCAATCAGTTCCTTTGGGACTGTCTTCATCTTTACGAAAATGAACATATAAATCCTCATGAAGGACAAAACCATACCTCAAAAAATCATCTTTACTGCTTTGTTCCCAAGTTAAGTTTCTTCTTTGTAATCAGGTTAACCAAAGGCCCTGAAGGTCTGTGCAGAGCGAGTACAAGCACTGCTCTAACCTGCCATGGACTCCTGAGCTGCTCTGTCGAGCAGATTCTGTTGGGAGATTCTGTCGAATAGGTAAACTGCCTTTTTGAGTCTCTGGCCTTCTCTTACTTTTATAAAAAAAAAACCATTCATCTTCGGGGAGAGTAGCTCACCAAGCCTCGGGCGCAGGAATCGGTTCAAAATACTCGCAAGGAAGAATCTTCTTTTCAACCATGGGGATGGAGCACCTCAGTTGCCTGGTCTCACTCATCCTGAGCACCCTGTACAAAACCTCCTGGACACCAGCCGACACTCAGATGTCTCCACACAAACTGGGGCTGAGCCCCAAGCCGCAGACATTTCTGTTTCTCTCTTCACCACGGTGACCACTCCCCATCACTGACTTGCCCTCTCCGTCAGACATTTTCAAACTTGCCCACCATTCTCAAAGTAAAAGACGGGCTGCCCTCCTGCAATCAGGACCACAGAAGGAACAGCATGCCCGATCTTTCCCTCCCCCCCCCCCCCCCCCCCAAACACCCGTGGATCGCGACCTTGACTTTGAAAAATCCTGCTGTAGGAATCTGGTTTGGAGTTGGAACAGACAGGTTAGGGTGCAAGTGGAAAAAGAATGCACAGCTGCATGTGGGTCACCAAAATAAATAAGAATTACTGAAAAAAGGGACATGCTGTTGAAGTTTTTTGTCTTGCGCTTATCAGAACAGATTCTCAAGAATAATTCTGCTTGAGAAAAGAATGCTGATTGGTTGGCAAATGCATCTGGGTGAGGTGTTGCAATGGAGAATGCACCAAGGAATGCCAAGCTTCTGTTTAAATTCAAACCAGGCAGGTTGACTCTGATCAAGGCATTGCAATTTGGATTGAACTAGGGAAGGCTATCTCTTTCCTCCCCCACCCCTAAGCTTTTGTTCAGTTGAAAAAGGCGCAATGCATAGTGGTTGGCAAACTTTTTGTTGTATTACAAATTAACCAAAGTGTGCTGATATTGAGCTGTAGCAGAACTGTTGTTGAACTGCAGGCAAGACTACCTGCATCATAGAAATTACAGTGCAGAAGCAGGTGATTCGGCTCGTAGAGTCTGCACCGGCCCCTGGAAAGAGCACCCTACTTAAGCCTCCACCCTATCCCAGTAATCCCACCAAATCTTTCTGGACACTAAGGGCAATTTAGCATGGCTAATCCACCTAACCTGCACCTTTGGATCTTCTTAATAACATTGAAAAGATTTTGCATAAATCAGTTGCTTTCAAAACTGGGGTTTCAAATGAGATTGAAGTTAAATTTCAAATGATATAAGATGGACTCTAGGGCCTTGTATTGCTTGTCTTCATTGTGCTTGAGTGGTGGTTAGGGACCTTGCGCTTTAGTTATGCAGCCACGTTTTGCATCAAGTAGACTTCTGAAACTTAATTTTTTGTACAATTTTGACAATTGCACCGTGAGTAATGTATTAATCGCAAGGCAAAAAAAATAGTTAGCCAAGTACTTGTGATTTGGTTCAACAACCGGTTTAAAATTTTTAAGTTTAAAATTGTGTGCAGCACAAATGTATGCATTTTATTGCTGTATTTTATGATTTAAATCTACCACTGAGAGAATAAAACAAAAGAGATGTTGCTTAGATTATCTATATTTTTGCATTTCAGAATAATGCCGATCTTCTATTCTGGAATTCTTTTTTTCCCTAACGTTCATTAAATGAGGACCCTGTCAATCCCATTTTGTTTTATTAAAATCTGTACATAGACTAGACTTAAAATTGGGACTATTTGTATGTTAATATACCCTAATTTGCCACCATATTGAGACTTGCATTGCATCACGGGCAGCATTTTAAAAACATGTTGTTGCCAAAGGGTTTCAGTTCTTCTTACTATGTGTCTAACTATTGATTTCAAATTCGAATGTGAAATAACAAAGGCTGGAATCTCAAGTGCTTTTCTGTATCGATGTTGGTTGAGTTGAGTGCTGTTATTCACATAATAGATTTCTTGTGTACAGCACCGCCATTCTTATTGGATAGACTACATAGAGTGTATTTTGATTAGCTCCTTGGAGTGGTACTTTTCCAAAACTGGTTGGCAGCAGTTGCCGACAAATTATTTTTAAATGACAGTGATCCAGATCAAAACCACTTGCTCGAATGCTGTTTCCATGACCTCAGTTTTACTTTATAGTAAGAAATCTTATAACACCAGGTTTAAGTCCAACAGATTTGTTTCAAACACTTGCTTTCGGAGCACTGCTCCTTCCTCCGAGGAAGATTCAGCTAAAACAAAACAATAGAAGTGAATTTACCCCTTCTTAAATCTAGGACTTAGACTAGATGAGCAATTTCCTCTGAGGAAGGAGCAGTGCTCTGAAAGTTAGTGTTTGAAACAAACCTGCTGGACTTTAACCTGGTGTTGTAAGACTTCTTACTGTGCTCACCCCAATCCAACGGCAGCATTTCCACTAGTGAATTGATTGCTTTTTTAGCAGAATTGCACATCAGCTATTTTCTCTGCAAAAATGTTTTAGTTCCTCATGTAACTGAACCTTTTACTAAATCCTATTTTATTGGTGCTACTTCATGACAGATAAGAACATAAAACTTCCAGTACAATTTTTGCACTTGCATAACCCAAGAAAATTTATGCTGAAAGAAATTTATTTGCTGTTCTTTTTAATGCACGTTAAAATGAAATTGTTCATCTAGTCGAAGTCCTTGATTTAAGAAGGGGTAAATTCACTTCTATTGTTTTGTTTTTAGCTGAATCTTTCAGCGGTGGCCAAGTATAGCAGATGTGCAGCTGGTTATTGAGGGGAAAAAAAACTTCCATTGCTTAAATTTCAATTTGACTGTGGGTGTAGAGCTGTTGAGTGATTTCCATTTTGCTGATGCAAATGCATAAAATATATCGCTGATAATATTATTAATAAACAGAAGAAAAACACATCACTAAATTTAAACATTGAAAAATACATAGCTGAGTGGTAATTGTCTCAAAGAGAAGCGGTGCATAAATATTTTGAGCTGCTAAACAGAGCCGTCTGTACCTAACTTGAGAAGGCACCAGTTGTGAACTTAATTTCGATCATCTGAACATTCCCAAATGAGCATAACTGAACATTTTTAGTCACAAATTAAACATCGCAATGAGCAGCATAGTGCTATTTGTAACTCGCTTTTAGCATCTACGTTCCATGGAACGATCTTGTGACAAATGTTATTGAAGATAACTGGGTCAATTCTCAAAAGGGAAAGATAAGAATTTTAGGCAGTGTTGAATGGAAAAGAACCAGGCAAAATGTACTTATGCAATACGATATAGTGACTTGAAAATAATGCGTTCAGAAGGGAAATGCCTGAAGATAAAATATATCACCATGAAGGTCAATTTTGTACTTTTGTATGTGAAATTTAGTAAATATTCCACGAATAGGCTTCCAGTGCTCTTTCCATTGACCTACATATCATTAGTTCAGTCAAAAATTAAATAGTTAGACGACAAATATTTTGAGGGGGTTTAACAGTTATTTTCTGAAGGAGTAATGTAATGACATTATATACTATTTGAGCATTATCAGCCAAATGTAACAGATGTAGACGCATTTCATTTGAACTTAATCTTTCCCATTTCGTCAAGGCACTGACACTTGCTGAGCTCCATTTTCATTGGTGCTGAAACCCACTAGTGCTCCACTCAGATTCCTTCATGTGTACTTTTATGGTGGCTTTCAGTGGGTAATCTAATTTTGACCTCACCTGCTGTTGAGACGTACACAACGCTTTTCACAACAGAGATGACTGGATACCAAATGGGAACCCTACCATGCATTTTTCCTCTTTACACCTTCCTACCCCTCTTTTCCATTTTCAAATTCCTCTCCGTTGCTCTGTCTGTTTCCCTCTTCCCTTCCACAAAAAACATGGGAGCTCAGTTGTTATAGTGCCCACAACTAAACTAAAGTGGAAGTTGGGAGAAAAGTATATTTGTGAGCTGCATTTATGTCTCTCCTTGCTTCTGTGCCTGATTCAAAATGAACAAGTAGTTTTAATACTACTGAACATGTTTACTGAGTGTTGTATCCTCAATTAGTGACATTTTTCATGGCCCAAGTTGAGGAGTAACTTATACAATGAGCAACTGTCTATTCTCCAAGGTACTGGCACACGCTAAGTACAATAGTCAGGGCAGCTGAATAAAATCAAGCTCAGGCATTTCACAACAGTTGCTTTTCTAATTCCATATTGTTTGTTGCAGTTTTCATCAGCAGCTGAAAGTGAATAATTTCACTGGGTTTCTGAAATAATTCCCAATTTCTGGGAATTAGATTAGTCCATGATTTTGTAGGAAATATTTACAGGAATCTGAAATGTCCTTTGGAGATCTTTTACTCATCCCAACTAATCGAAGAAAATTCTGTTATATAGCTGTTGCATTTGTGTATATATTCATATTCCTATTTTGTCTAAACCAAAGTTATCCTACTCCATTCTAGCCAGAAACTCTACAGAAGTGCTGATTCTATCCTTCTCCCTGGATACTCAGTGAAGTTAAACTTGATAAGGTACACCGTTGTTATCTATCACCAAGACTGCCAAATCCTAACGGTGTTGCTGTCTATGTCCTAATTTAAAGAAAAATTGTTCATTGGATGTGGGCATCATTGGCTAAACCAGCATTTGTTGCTCATCCCTAATTGCCTTGCGAATTCCACTGTAGATAAACTCCCATCCTCCTGTACAGACCCTGACAAGGTTTTGTTCTACCACACGTCTGTAACTCTTTGATCTTCTACACTATTGATATTGGTGCTTTCAGTCTGCTCTCTGGAATCTCTTGTCAGATTTGATGAGGTATTCAAAATCAGGAAAGGGTTTGATAGTTAATAAGACTCTGTTTTGACAGGCACCAGTGATCATAGAATATCAATTCAAGATAATTGGAAAAGAACTAGAGATGAAATTAGAAGAGGTTTTTTAACTTGGCGAGTTACAATTTGAACTGCATTTCCTGGAGGATAGTAAAAGCAGATTCGGTAGTAACATGCAAAACTGCCTTGGGAAAAAATTGAAGGTGAGAATATTGCAAGATTGGGGAAAGAGCAGAGGAGTGGGGCTACACAAACGTGATGGGAAAATGGCAGTCTCCTGTGCTGTATGTTTTAAACATCCCATAAAATTAGCAGGTTGCTGGAATGTTGACCCTTTCTCTTTCTAAGAATACCTCAGAGATGACCTAAATAGCATGTAATGCCCAAAGCACTACTCTTTGATGTTAACTAGAATTACATTGTTTAAATAAAAGTCAATACAGAGGATGTTATGATGATAGTTAAGCATACTACCATTTTCATTTCAAAAGCAGGAGTCAAATTGGATTTGGGTTTATTGTCACATGTCCTGAGGTACGGGCGGCATGGTAGCATAAAAGTGGCACGGTAGCACAGTGCTTAGCACTGTTGCTCCACAGCTCCAGGGACCCGGGTTCGATTCCCTACTTGGGTCACTCTGCAGAGTCTGCATGTTCTCCCTGTGTGCGTGGGTTTCCTCCGGGTGCTCCTGTTTCCTCTCACAAGTCCCGAAATATGTGCATGTTAGGTGAATTTGACATTTTGATTTCTCCCTCAGTGTACCGAACAGGCGCCGTAGTGTAACGACTAGGAGATTTTCATAGTAACTTCATTGCAGTGTTAATGTAAGCCTACTTGTGACACCTAATAAAGATTGTGTTGTATAGTGAAAAGTATTGTTTTGCGTAGTTGAGACAAATCGTTCCAAACATGAAATAATATAGGCCACACATGGACACGGGCACAGGTGAAGCATACGGAGTGTAGTGCTATTAGGGGAGAGAGAGGCATAGTGGTATTGTCACTGGACCAGTAATCCAGAGACCCAGGGTAATGCTCTGAGGACCTGGGTTTGAATCCTGCTAGGGTAATTGGTGGAATTTGAATTCAATAAAAACTGCAACCATGAAACCATTGTCGATTGTCATAAAAACCCTCTGGTTTGCTACCGCCTTTTTAGGGAAGGAAATCTGCCTCCTTACCTGGTCTGGCGTGCATGTGACTCCAGATCCACAGTAATGTGGTTGCCCTCGAGGATGGGCAATAAATGCTGGCGTCGACATCCCATGAATGAACAAAAATGACCCAAAAAAATCCAGTTCAAATTGAGGTGATGAAAGTTGTCGTTTCGCTGTCAATGTCTAGTGAAGCAACTCCTAATGGGTGCATGGCAGGGATGGGTAGTTGAAGGAAAAAAGCAGAACCGTGCCCTTGTAAATGGACGATTTGAACTGAATATAATTCTGTAAAAGCGCACAGTCTGTTTTGTTTATTTCAATCTGAAGGCACGGTGGCCCAGTGGTTAGCACTGCTGTCTCATGGTGCTGAGGACCCGGGTTCAATCCACTGTCTGTGTGGAGTTTGAAGATTCTCCTCGTGTCTGGGTGGGTCTCACCCCCACAACCCAAAAAGATGTGCAGGATAGGTGAATTGGTCATGCTAAATTGCCCCTTAATTGGGAAAAAAAATAATTGGGTACACTTTTTTAAAAATTGCAATCTGAAGAGAAACTATTGTGTTGCACTTTATATATTCCAAAGTTTGCCATATTCTGAATTTTGCCTTTCCTAACTTGTAGCAAATTCCATTCATTCATTATCTTTGTGATTGCTGACCTATTTTGACTTCAGTTCAGCACTGCTTCTGTTCATCCACAAATCCCTCCATGGCCTTGCACCCCTACTTTCTCTCTATCCTCCTCCAATTTTTGGTACTCTGCATTCCTTCAACTCTGGTCTCTTGGATTGGCAGTTCTTTTGTGCTTGAATCCCAAGATTTTGAGTTTGATCGAGTACAAAAATCCACACTAACATTCCAGTGCATTATTGAGGGAGTAGCTGCATTGTTGTAGGTGCTGTCATTTGGATGTGATGAATTGAATCCCCATCTGCCTGCACACGTGGCTGTAAAAGTTCCCATAGCACCAGTTCAAAGAAGAGTAGGGGAGCAGTGTCTTGCCAAGTATCTTGACCCTGTGATCAAAACACAAAGAAACAGATTATCTGGTCATTATCAAGTTGATGTTTGTGGAATTTCTCCGTGTGATATGTTGGCTGGTATGTTTCCTATGTTACAGCAGTGACTGCATGTCACAAAGTGCTTCATTGACGATACTGTAAAATCTGGTGGTTGTGAAAATTGCTATATAAATCCAAGTTTTTCTTGCGCTTGTGCTTTGTCAATTACCTTTGATCTTTTGAAGGCCATCGGCCAACAAGGCACTAAACTTTGGAATTCCCTGCTTAAACTTTGCCACCTACTCACCTTGCTCTCCTCCTTTAAGATGTCACTTAAAACCCACCTCTTTGACCAAACTTTGGTCACTGAGCTTAATGCGATGTCTTTTGGTTCACTGTCAAATTATGCTCGTTAATGGTACTGTGCATGCGATGGGAATGTGGAAATGAGGTTGCAATCAGATTATCTGAGATCTTATTGAATGGCAGAGCAGGCTCGAGAGGTTGAATGGCCTACCCCTCCTAATTTTTATGTGAAGCCCATTGGGATATTTTACAATGTTAAAGGTGTTCTATAAATGCAAATGTTTGTTCAACTTCTACAACAAAACCTCTCAAATTTCACTTTCTTATACATAAGCCACGTGAATTATTTTTGCATGGAAGTCCTTTTTGCTGCGTAGTAAGGAACATGTTAGGGAAAATGAGGGGATGTTGTCTTTACCGTTGTCGGTTCGCCATCTTCCCTTACAATCAGGTAGTTTTTTTGCCAAGGAAATTCTGGAAATTCAAAACATAATTACTAAAAGGGAGTTCTCATTAGCAGTACCAAGAATATTCACAGTCATTAATGCCCGACCTTCCCTGAGTGGAGCAACTAAGCTCTTTAAGCTCTCTACAGGCTGTGATGATGCATTCTGAGGTGGATTTCCTTGCTGAAGCTCATGTTCCTCATTAATTAAGAAGGTTCAGCTCGAACTGGCCCCAGTGTCTGGTATTCGTATGTTATGTTCCAGCTATCTTTGAAGAGAGAAAGTTGGCCCACAATCATTTGCAAAACCTTGTCCCTCTCAGCTGCGTAATATGAGAGTTTTGATGCAGATAGTTTGAAAAAATAGATATGACGCACTTAATTGCTGCAGTTAAACTTTCCTGCTTTTTAAACACCGAAGCACATTTTGTATTCCTTGAGAATTAATAATTTGTAACTTTGAAGATAATTGCACTTTCTGCCTCCTTAACTTTGCAGTTAAATGGGTTTAATGCTCTCGTGTAATCTTGTATTATTTGGCACAAACAGGCAATCTGTGACTTTCTCTCCCTTTATGGAACCAGGGTGCACAATTGCTTTATTTGATAAAGCTATCTCAACCCATTAGCAAACAAGGTAGGTGGATGGTAGAATACGTTGTATTATATTTCATGTGTTGAAACACCATGTGTTGTTATGATACCCTGGGCGAGTGTGCGGTCAATTCCATCCCCACAGGCTCTGGAGTCCCCAACACAAGTGAATTAGCCAATAATTTATATATAGGTTCTGAGATCTTTTGACCCTTGACATCTCCAATTACTTCAGGCACCAGATTTGCAAGTGAAACACAAAATAATTGTTTATTTGTAGCAACCATCAGATAAGACATGCAATGATTATCATAGAATATTGGCAATCTATTATTCCTGTCCCCCCTTTACCGTCCCACCCTATACCCAAACGCACAGGACACACACACACACACACACACACACACACACACACACACACAGGAAAGGGGTAAAATGCTAGGGATTGAAATAGTCTCCTGGTTGCTGATAATGAAATTGTTGCAGCTTGTTGTCCTCCCAGGACACGAGTGTTGAAACCCCACTTGGATTGCTAACAAAGTTCTGGCTGGAGCATTCAGGCAGGACTCTCAGGCTGTTGAATCTCCTATAGGGTGTCATTTTAACTTGTATTTACCTGGTCTTTGAATGATCCACCTCGGGCCTGTTTAATTCTGACTTGCCCCCACCAGATTAATGATCAGCCTCACTGAGATGACACGAGTTCTCCACACCTGAGAATTTAAAAAAGGTTTTCAAACAAACCTCCCTGCCTGCAGATGGTGCTGGACTGAATTTTCTCTATAGGTTACACTGACTGTACAGAGAAAGATCTTTATCCTGGACTTTCAGAAATAATTCATCAAATGAGAGAGAAATCAAGAGTTAATCAAAATTATCCCACCCGAGACGAGTAGGACATAGGTTTTGTGTTTGCTTGGTTTCTCAAATGTGTGAAAAATAGTGGGTGGATTCTCTGGCCCTGACCATGGCAGGGCCTGTTGCGAAGAATAACACAAAAATTGTCATTCCAGCCAGCAACACCGGAAATGCTGACAAAATCTGATGAAATGGCAGCTGCATCAATGACCTGTTTTGCTTGCAGAAGAATAGTTTCCAAAACATTGTGAAGTCATTATATTTGATTTTTAAAAATGTGTTAAAGGGATATGGGCAACAGGTGGGGAGGTGGATTTGAGACCAGGAAGAGATTAGCCATGATCTGATTGAATGGCGGAGCAGGCTCGAATGGCTGAATCCCCTACTTCTGCTCCTAATTCCTATGTTCCTAATGCCTTCTAGCTGCATGATCAAAACAAAACTAAAACTCCTGAGAATAAATCTGCCTTTGCAGAACGTTCTGAAAATAGCAACACCAATCAGCATTGAGTGTTAATTAAGACCTGGGAATTCAAAGTGGTTTGTTGGCTGCCAGCCAAGTCCATCAAAATGTGTCATCATGAGACCAGACCAAACAGCAGATCTTACCGGGGGATTCCTGAGACCAGACCAAACAGCACATCCTGCCTGGGGTTTCTTTTTCCTTAAGTAAAGGAGAAATCCATCTTCAAGGCGTAGACTCCAGTAATTGCCCAGGTACAAAAATTATAAAAGCCAAAAAGAACCAAAACTACAAGGATTTACACGAGGATCCTTACATTGTGCAAACACATTCTCAAGATTATAAAGAAAACAAGCAGAAAATATTGAAGTTGGGTCGCGTCTGTGGAGAAAGAATTAGTTAATGGGTTGAATTTTCCCACGGGCTTCAAGAACTCTACATCGAGGCCAAAGACCACACTTGTCATCAAGGTACCTGCCATGCAACTTTGCGTGTGGCAGGCTCCTAATTGGGTACTTCTATGTCCACCAACCAGTAACGGATAGTAGCAATATCCCAAGCCATACAGCTCAGTGAGAGGGCTTAAGTGTTCTTGCCTTGTGGCAGTTGCCCCAATTGAAGTGAGGCAGAATTGTGAGCTCTTGGACACCTCACTGGAGGCGCTCTCGGAAGCCAGCTGAAATTTTTTAATTACAGCGAGCTCACAGTTAGGACTATCAGTGTGGTTGCATTGGGAAGCTGTTCCAATCTGTATTTCTCTCCCCATTTGCATCCTAGCCTGCTGCTGGGAACATTCTGGGCAATCTTTCCCCCTCTGTCGATTTACTTTGAATCTGTTACATTGTTAACATTTTTCAAGGACACCAACCTGAATATTGCACAAATTTCATTGTCCACAGCTGCTGTCTGACGTGTTGAGTAATTTCAGAATTTTGTGTTGATGTTTCAGATTTTGGGTACCTGCAGTATTTTGCCATTCTGCAGACAGTTCTGTTGATAGTTAAATGATTACTATATTACTTTCCCAGACTGTTCTCAGCTGGACAACTGATGATGCTGACTTGGTGCTTCACTTTTCCAATATCACCTCAAATATTTAAATCCTAGTTGACCATTTTCAGAACTGTGCTGTATTAGTATAATCTAGTTGTGGAGATTAAAATACGTTCTGGAGATTGAAATACGTTCTGTGCAGTCATTGAATGTGGTTCCATCTCCTCCATGTGCAAAACACCATCCTGCTTACAACTATTTTCCCTGAAGTATGGCAAAGGGCTTTAAACTCAACATTTTCATATATTGCAGCTCTTGTCTGCTTTTGTCTTCCAACAAAATTATTCCAGCGCAAAGTCTTAGGCAGTATAGGCTCTGACGATCATGTAGTTTGCACATTGTTGAGTGAGAATGTAACCTCCTATGTTTCTCTATTAAAAATTATGCACTCATAATTTAAGCAGGTTCAAGAGCATTTAATCAACAAAGAAATCTCTGCTGAATGTGTGTAGTTATTTGTTATCTATTCCACTGTTGGAGATTACGATTGAGAAGTAGAAAGGTTTTTTTTTTAAAAAACCTCCATATTACATTGTTACCTTTTGGGGATAACCAAGGCATAATAAATGCCTTGCTTGCATCCCAAAAGTGAATTTTTTTAAAAAATGACTAAAAATGTTACAGTAAATAAAATATTTTGTCACCTCGCATTAAATCATTCTCTGTCATTTGAAGTGTTGGGCCTTAAATCACTGCTGTAGTGTCTTCAGTTTTTTGATAGCTCTTCAGATTTTTTTTGATTGTTTCAGTTGGCAAACCTCTCATCAGTAAACTATATTGTGCCAGTAAATGCAAATATGGGAATAAATATCCAATGGCGAGTACAAAAGTTTGGTGAGATGTTGAAGAATGGTGTTGTGAAAGCAGTCTTCTGAATAAATAGCCCATCTGGATTTGTTAAGAAAGAAGGCTGTCGTGGCAGTATGGTGGCGCAGTGGTTAGCACTGCTGCCTCACGTCGCTGAGGTCCCAGGTTCCATCCTGACTCTGGGTCACTGTCCGTGTGGCGTTTACACATTCTCCCCATGTTTGCGTGGGTTACGCCCCCACAACCCAAAGATGTGCAGGGTAGGTGGATTGGCCACGCTAAATTGCCCCTAAAATGGAAAAAATTAATTGGGTACTCTAAATTTATTTTTAAAATATTTAAAAGAAAGAAAGAAGGCTGTCACAACTACTTAAGCTTGTCCTAATTCTGTGTCTGTTATGATTTTTGATAAAATGATATTATCAACACTTTACATGCTGTTCATTTTCCCTTCTGGTTTTGCTTTTGTGAACTAGTTTTTCCATCACGAGAAAGCATAGTAAAATTCAAATGTAGTCTTCCTCAATATTTAGATTTTTCTGGTAAAATTCAAGCTGAAGTTTCACAACCATGCCTTATTATTGTTTTGTGGAGTGAGTTGATGTTAGCCGTGAATTATGCTTTGAAACCATTGAATGCAGCAGCCATGCAAAGAGATTTATAATTTGTAAAGAAAATGGACAGTCTATTAACTGAAGTGGTAAAGTTGGGCGGATCGGTAGTGTTAGTGGATGTAGCACCATCTGCTGGAGGCACTGGCTGTCTAAATTGTACGTTCTCTTGGACTTTGCCTAATCAGTAAAGAAGTGCACATAGTTCCCTTTCATGCACATCAAATACTTCCCTGATGGTATACTGGGTAAATGCATTGTGTGGTGTGGTACTCGCTCATTCAATCTTGCTCTGCAGTGAGTTAATCTAGGCCAGAGCGGCAAATGCTGTGCTTAATTTTTCCTCAGAACCTCAACAGAAACCAGTTGGCTGAGGTTCCTAATCCTGATTGTTAGCCCATGAATAATTTTGGAAATGGGCAAAGATTTGATTAAACTTGCTTGTCCTACCCTTTGCAAATGAACACCCAACTCGAGGAAGAGTTGAAATCATAGTGCATTCATGATGACATTGAGTGCCCTGGTGAGAAGAACTAGAATTCGAT
Organism: Scyliorhinus canicula; assembly: GCF_902713615.1. NCBI lineage: Eukaryota > Metazoa > Chordata > Chondrichthyes > Carcharhiniformes > Scyliorhinidae > Scyliorhinus > Scyliorhinus canicula. The sequence goes on from NC_052155.1 coordinate 176,358,427, forward strand.
CAACAAAATTATTGTGAACCCGAGTGCTTTGCAGAGCTTTGCTTACTAATTGGCAATGAAATTGGCAATGTTAAGTGAAATAGCATTCATTTGTGTTCCCCAACAGAAAGATATTTGGATGCGTATATACCAGATCTAGTAGCCGAGTTGAGAGGGCACCGTGTAAAATTCTTTGGAGTAACAAGGCTCACAGTGATTCAATTTGACATTGTTTGAATTGATAGTATCAAACTGGGTTGAAAAGGTGGTTGGGATGCTTTTACCTCCCTGAATGAATCATAGCTAATATGTGACTTAACTCCATTCCTTGGTTCTATATCTTTTAATACCCTTACTTAACAAAAATGTATCATTCTCCGTTGCAAAATTTTCAGTTGACCTAGCCTCGATAGCTGTCAGATTATTGTCACTGAAAAATTTACCTGCTTTGTGTTGAGTAGTGCACATGGATTTAACCATGCAGTTAAAGTATGGTAGCTGCAGTGTAAATGCAGCATTAATAATGTTCTTGATGTGTCTATTAGTAAATTGTCCTTGGTGCACTTTTATGTGAAAGAACTTGTGTGGAAGAACTACTTCAAGAAGAAGTAGATCAATGCTAGACTTGATTCCTGGATTCTCTTCATTTGGGTGCCTGATGGCAGCCAGAAAGAAAGTCCAGTATTGGTTTCTAATGATGTAATGGTACAAGCCACCTCTTCAGATGGCCTTTTCTTCATTCCCCATACAATCCTGGGGCATTTGGGGCAGCACGGTAGCATTGTGGATAGCACAATCGCTTCACAGATCCAGGGTCCCAGGTTCGATTCCGGCTTGGGTCACTGTCTGTGCGGAGTCTGCACATCCTCCCCGTGTGTGCGTGGGTTTCCTCTGGGTACTCCGGTTTCCTCCCACAGTCCAAAGATGTGCAGGTTAGGTGGATTGGCCATGCTAAATTGCCCTTGGTGTCCAAAATTGCCCTTAGTGTTGGGTGGGGTTACTGGGTTATGGGGATAGGGTGGAGGTGTTGACCTTGGGTAGGATGCTCTTTCCAAGAGCTGGTGCAGACCCGATGGGCCGAATGGCCTCCTTCTGCACTGTAAATTCTATGTAAAATCCTGCTTTGTATTGGAGATTGTTTCTGGCAAAAGCTAGCATGTTCGGAGCCTATTGTGCTGAGAAGTGGTGTTCCGACTACAAATGTAAACACTGACGAGATAAAATGCGAAGTACAGAGGCCCAAAATGTTACAAACCAACATAACTGCTATATATTTTGACCTTTAGAAACTGACTTCAGTTAACATATCACTGCAAATAAATAAAAGTGCTTTATAATTATGTGCAAGGAGGCATCCATCATGGTTGTTTTCTTCTGCGTGTTTATGCTCCTTGTTCTTTTTAATTTTAGAGTATAGTTTGTTAATTCAGTGTGCTTTTGCATGAAAAGAAGCATAATTAAAGTAGTATTTAGCTTTGCACTAAAAAAAGTTAATTCAAGTTGACTTGCAATTCAAACAAGTAAATTTTGTTTTGGCCCGTGTGAAACAGGAGTGCATTTGAGAAAAGGTGGAGTTGAACAGCCTTTAGTTCTATTTTGAAACATAAATTTAGAAATATTGGTACAAAAACAAAGTGACTGGACAGCTATAAAGGAGTTTAATGATTCTCTTTCCTTCCCTTGTTAGGTGCAACAAGAGAAATCGGTTCAGCATTAACCAGAATGTGTATGAGACACAGAAGTATAGAGTCGAAACTTCGTCAGTTCTCAGCGTAAGTTCTGCTTTTTAAAGTGTTAAATTATGAATGCACAGTGTAGAAATAGATTATACATTTTAATTGATTCAGAATCTGCTTAAACTGATAATCTTGAAACTGATCTGGCCAAATTCAACAGGTGCTTATATAGAGGCCTAGTTTTCAGGAAAATGTATTTTCTCTCATTGGGCTGACCCAATTCATTCTCCGTTTTGTGCTTCCAATCTGCCAAGTGACATCGATTTACATTTTTAAATTTCTGTTTGGGCACTGTTTGGGTCACTTTAGGTCATACATGAACAGCTTTGTCTGGAGAACATTTATACAAGCAAAACACGAAAATATTTAAATGAAATCTTTACTAATCGAGTTGAGTACATTATATTTAATGTTGCATGTTATCATTTTAAAAATAATTTTATAATGGTAATTAGCATATTGGTTGCCTTTCCATTCAATGGCTTCTATATAACTGCGTTTACAGTACACAGGATATTTTTGTTTATTCCTTCGCATTAAAAATAACAATTGTCTCTTCTAACATTACTTCGTAACTTAGAGCTCTGATCGATTGCCTGATAAATCCACTTCAAGATCAAATGGAAGAATGGAAGAAAGTGGCCAACCAGTTGGACAAGGATCATGCAAAAGGTACATTTAACCAAGGATTCAAATATGGTTTTATAATATGCTGTAAATGTCTCCAGTCAAAGAAATACAAAAGTACCTTTATTTGAAACAATCTAGTCTCATTTACTATAAAGGTATTGTTTTGAAAATAAGTTAAATATATAATTGACTCCCCTTATTTCAGATTAACCTAAATGACACATGCCAGGGGTTGCCAGACTTTGAGACACGGAACCTCAATGGGACTCTTAAGAGCAATGGGGAACCCCAAGCATTCTCAATGTTGACGCCATCTTTTCTTTTTTGCTGCAAAATTTTTTGTGCAAACACAGAAATCAAACGTAAACCAGTCTTTTCTAGCTAGGCTTACAGTCACAAATGCATTCGCCAGCTGCATAGCCCCCTCACATTAAACACTGGCAAAGCCACCCTCCCATAGCCCTTAACATTAACCCTTGGAAGAATTACCCACTTTAGGAGTGGATAATATGGTAATAAACATCTCTCTTATTGAAAAAATATACTTAAATCTTACCCATTGTCATTTTTAATTGGAGGAATGATGCTGGAAAGCTGATTCTCATATCTGACCCAGACATCTCTCACTCCCTCACACACATATACACAAACTCACCTCATCCCCTCTCACACAAACACTCCTCTCTCTGAGCCCCCCCCCCCCCCCCCCCCCCCCCCCAACCACACACACACACACACACTTCCTGAGGCCACACCTCTGCCTATAGGTTACGCGCATCCTCTCCTCAATGCTGTTGTCCCACTTCTGGCCATCTCCCGTCTCACTTTCAATCTTCACTGTTGGCCATGAACTTTTCTGCCCAGCAACAGAGGTTGAATAAATCAAATGGGCCAAGCAAGATGTCTCTGAGCACTGGATGCTGGTAGACCTATTTGATTTCTCCTTTTAAACTTTGCACTTTTGAACCGGTGTTTGTGGACCCCCTGAAGTCCCTTCACAAACCCCGGGGGGTCCATGGATCAGTTTACTACGGTGCTATCACATATGTTACAGTGCCATGTTAGTTCCAAAGTTACAGGTAGGCAGGAAGGCGCACATGCGCATGGCTTCACCATTTATATGCAAATTCAACAGATCTGGATCTCACGACACCTCTCCATCTCTGTATCTCACTTACCACCTCTGAGACGCTGCTTAAAACCCACCTCTTAAAGCAGGCTTTTGGGCATCGGGCCTAATATCTCCTCATGTGGCTTGGTGTTGGGTTTTGTTTTGTAATGCTCTTGTGAAACACTTAGGATATTTTATTATGCTAAAGGGTCGACATACAAAAGTAAGCTGCTGTTGTTGCTTTAAGGTTGAAGTCATGCTACTTCGCTTGAAACCTATTGCATCAATTTTATGCACTATTCGGAAAATCAGCAGATGTGGTATTCATGCCAAATATCTGCTGATTTTACTAAATAGCAGTGTGCTCTACAGTAGGAGATGAATACAATAGAGAAATTGCTATAGTAGGGAAAGCAATGTAAAATATTATATGCCTTGACAGAAGTTTTCTTTCATTAAAGAATATAAGAAAGCTCGACAAGAAATCAAGAAGAAATCATCTGATACATTGAAACTTCAGAAGAAGGCAAAGAAAGGTACGTCATCTCAAAATGCATATTTGCACTACTGTTTCTTATTACTCTATAGTGCAATGTAAACATTTTATTGGTGGATTTATCTCATTAACTATCATGATTTTGAACCAACTTTTTGCGCACAGCTGTATAATGTATTGATACCAAATTATGGATATTGTCGCCCAATTCATATTAACCCAGGCAGAGGTAGACAGGAAGAATATATTGACTCAATACAGCTGCTTGTGCCAATAAAAATAAACTGTTGACTTGAGTAATACAAGAGTGTCCAGGCCTGTTCTTAATTGGTTTCAGACAACATTACATGCTAATTTCTGTGACATAATAACACCGTTGTACTTGAATTTGGTTTACACATTGTACCATTTTTAAAAGAAAACAAACTTTAGCTTGTGCCAAATGAGTATTCTATTTATTTCTGAAATGAATTGACATGCACCACGAGAGGGGCAAAATACAAGTACTGAGCAATTTCTGCATTAATTTACACTCTGCACTTCCCTTCTAGGAAGATAAATCAGTGCCGTCAGCATGAGTGTAGGATTGATGCTCATCAATGTTACGGTTTCTTGAATCCCAGGAAACCCAAGTAGCGTTCAAGGTTATCTTTCCAAGGGACCAGACCAAAGCAGCAAATTTTGAAATCCCATTATTTTTAGAAAGTTATTTATGCATGAGAAAAAGCATGCATTTCTCCAAGTTCATTCTTCTGCTCGAATCTGCAATCATATCAGAGTATTCAAGAGTTAATTTGAGTAATTCCTGTGTTCATGCTACCATACCTGGAAGACCATTTTCTTTTTCTTGTGCTAATCTGCCCTCATCCGCATATGATTTACTGTTTGGGCGTTTTAAGAAGTTCATTGCAACAGGTTCATGCAAATCAGTACTTGTATAATGTCTCCCATCTTGAATTATTATTGGCAATCTGGTCCACAATGAAGGAAGAAAATTGCAGCACCTACATATTGGAAAGAATCCATCAATGACTGATTACGTTTGTAGGGATTGGTACAGGGTCTGAATTAATTCTCTGAAAAACTGGTGTCAACCATTTTGAGATTTGGGCCCATCCAAATGTTGTATTGCTCCTGTGTCATCAATGAGCCCTGAGATGCTGAGCATCAGCCATTGTGTTTAAATCAGCTTATGAATGCAATATCCTTTTTAAATATAGATTATACTATTTCAGATCTGGCAGAAGATCATTTTAGAACATTTTTTAAAGGTGAATTTTGTTTTTGGGTCATATCCAATGTAACAGTTTGTTTCATGTGACTGAAAGTAATGAAACCGTTAATTGCTATAAATTTATCACGGAAATTAATTCATTATCCGTGTTTGCATTCTTTCAGGGAAGAATTAATTGTGAACAAAGAGTGCCTATTATTTGAAATCGTTCAATTAAAACTGATTTTTGTTATATTTTGGGTCACTGCACATTTATGATCGCAGTGTAATTTATGGCACAGATTAAGAAATTAGGCCGTTGCAGCATGCCACAGGTTACCACTAGTATTCTAATTTTAAAATAATTGCTAATAGAATTTTTGATCATGTACAGTCAAAACATCCTTGAATCCCTTTGTCTTAATTCTCTAGACTTTTCAATGAACATTTTATGTTACTTAGCATTGCTACCTGCTTTGTTGCACACAATGTATTGCTTTTCCTAAAGACAACTTTGGCTTTGCTTTTCTCAATATTAAATGTTATTTATTGAAGGATGTGTAATTGTGCTTGTATCAATTACTAATGTCTGTTTGTGTGCCACAGCTGTCCCACATCTTGGCTAGTTAATTTTTCAAATGTATAATTTTTCATGTAAAAGAAAGTTAAGCATTTTAGCAACAAATCTTCACAGGATATGAATCTTGTATAAAAGGCATTAATTTATGATTTACATTTTTTATTCGGAATCTTAAATCAATATGGGAGTATTGAGAAATACTTTTTATAAAGCAAAGCTGACCAATACATTTTTTTAGCCGTCCATAATTTTGGTAGAATAAATTATGTATCAACAATAAGCTCCAGCATATTTCTTCATCTTTTTAAAAAAAAAAGGTGTGTGTGGTTGCTGCGTGCGTGCACTTGGATGCTGTTCAGTTCTGATTCCTAACCTCACCCAGACTCCAGTATTAATGTTCCAACATAACTTTCTGATCTCTAGCGCGTTTGACGAAAACTGAACATAATTTACTTTTAGAAGCTTTCTTTGAGTTCTCATATTTTATATCCAAGAATTATACATTGTCAGAAAAAAACACGCAAAAACTAACACATATATTTACATGTGAGCATCTTCTTAATAACTGTGGCCGTGACCTAACTGGCATACATGTTTCAAGACCTGCTCGTAGAATGTAAAATAAGTTGATGAAAGGCTTCCACATCCTAAGAAAGTTGCCTTCCTATCCACGATGGAGAATTTTATTTTCTCCAGCCTGAGAAATTCCGCCAGGTTGGACAGCCAATCTGCAGTCTTAGGTGGTGCTACCGATCACCAGCCCATCAGGATTCTCTGGCGGGCGATCAAGGAGGCAAAGGCTAGGGCATCGGTTACTCCCTCCCCATGAAAAAACGGGGTGATCTGATACCTAAGGACCGCCATTTTTGGGCTTGGCTCCATCCTCACTCCCGTAACCCTGGACATGGCCTTGAAGAAGTACGTCCAATACCCGGCAAACCTCGGGCAAGCCAGAACATGTGGATGTGGTTGGTCGAGCCTCCCTGGTACCATTGGCATTTGTCCTGCACCTCTGGGAAGAACCTGCTCGTTATAATTCTGGTTAGGTACGCTGTGCACCACCTTTAGCTGCGCTAGGCTCAGCCCTGCACACGTGGAGGTGAAGTTCGCCCTGTGCAGTGCTTCGATCCAGATCCCTCCCCTTATCTCTATGCCTAATGCCTCCTCACATTTGTTCCATGTCTCGCCCTGGGGGAGCGTACCTCCTCCAGCAGTCGCCCATAAATGTCCCCACAGTTTCCCTCCCCTAGGTCACCCGTGCTCAGTCTTTCTACTAATGAGTGGAGTGACCTAGGGGAAGGAGTTTCATTATCCCATGCTGGTCCAGAGGTTTGAGATGTAGAGAGCAGGTCATCTGCATAGAGTGAGACTCTGTGCTCTCTGTCTCCCCTTTTGATACCTCTCCACCCTTCGCCACTCTGAGGGTGATCACCAGTGGCCAGAGCAAACAAGGGTGAGGACAGCGGGCATCCCTGCCTCTGTGCAGCCGGAAGTAGTTAGAGCTGGTGGTGTTTGTCGATAGCCTCGCCATGGGAGCACTGTACAGCAGTTTCACCCAGGAGGTGAAATCTGGCCCAAACCCGAACCTTGCCAGCACCTCGATGAGGTACTTCCATTTGATTCAGTTGAAGACCTTTTTGCATCTGGTGTTTTCTCTCTGGATGGGGTCATTATCACGTTTAACAGGCGCCTGATGTTCAATGTTGGCTTCCTGCCCTTGGCAAAGTCCGTCTGGTCCTCCGCGACTACCTCTGGCATGCTCCAACCACCTCGCCAGGGCCTTCGTCAGGATCTTTGAGTCAGTGTTAAGTTGTGAGATGGGCCTGTAGGATCCGCACTCCATCGCATCTTTGTCCTTTGTGGGTATCAGCGATATTGAGGCTTGGACCAGTGTTGGTAGCAGGGTGCCCCTTACTAGCGAGTCTGCGAACATCTCCCGCAAGTGCGAGGCCAGTGCAAGTGCAAATTCTTTTCCAAGTCCCCTGGGAATCCATCTGGTCCCAGTGCCTTCCCTGCCTGCATGGAGTTGGTACTCTCCATGACTTCCCCCAGTTCGAGTGGTGCTTTCAGGCCCTGTCTCTGATCTTCCCCCATGACTGGCATGTCCAGTCCTGTCGAGGAAGTGCTTCACATCTGAGTCTCCCTCCAGGGGAACGGAGTTGTATCGCCCTTGATAGAAGGTTGCAAAAGCTTTGTTCTTTTCTGATGCAGCGACTGGCCTGCCGCTTCTGTCTTTGACCTGAGCTATTTCCCTTGTAGCTGCCTGCTTTCTCAACCGGTGAGCCAGCGGGAGCTGGTTTAGCTCACTGGGCTAAATCGCTGGCTTTTCAAGCAGGCCAGCAGTACGGTTCGATTCCCGTACGGGGAGGCCCCGGACAGGCACCGGAATGTGGCGACTAGGGGCTTTTCACAGTAACTTCATTGAAGCCTACTCGTGACAATAAGCGATTTTCATTTTCAACAGGCGGCCGGCTTTGTCTCCATGCTCATAAAAGCCCCTCCATGTCTGGCAAAGCTGGTTGACTGCTTTCCCAGTGGAGAGCAGGTCGAAGTCCATTTGCAACTTTTTCTTCTCCGCCACCAGTTCCAGAGTTGGTGCTATGGAATATCGCCCGTCCACCTTCAGTATGCAGTCGACCATCTGTTGCATGGCTGTCCTCTCCTCCCTGTCTTTACATGCCTTGAATAAGATCATTTCCCCCCACGATCACCGCCTTCAGCATCTCCCAGAATATGGCGGGTGAAACATCCCCATTCTGGTTGTTGGTTACATACCCATCCACGGCCTGTGATACCCGATCGCACAAAGCCGTAACGGCAAGGGGGGCTCGGCCCAACGTCCATGGGTGGGGGGGGGGGAGGCTGGGGCTGTTGAGCCCGGCCCGTCTCCAGTCTCACATCCACTTGCTGTGGAGCGTGGTTGTAGATTACGGTTGCGGATAATTCCGCTCCCCCTACCCCTGGAAGTATCAGTTGTCGAAGTCAATCCTCGACTAGACCCTGTCGACCTGGGAGAAGAAGGAACATTTCTTCTCCCTGCGTGTGCAAACCTCCATGGGCCCACTACCCCTATCTGTTCATTGAAGATGTTCAGCTCCTTTGCCATATTCATTAGCTTTCCTGATTTGAGGCTGTATCTGTCCGTCCCTGGATCGTCTCCCCCCCCCCCCCCATCGCTCTCTCTCTCTCTCTCGCTCTCTCTCTCTCCCTCCTTCTCGCTCTCTCTCCCTCCTTCTCGCTCTCTCTCTCTCCTTCTCTTCTCTCTCCTTCTCTTCTCTCTCCTTCTCGCTCTCCACCGGATGTGTCTGTCGGGGATTTCAGCCATGGTTTTCTATCTGAATTCCACACCGTCCCAGTTGGGAGGGTACGTGTTCACGAGGATTACTGGCACTCCTTCCATGAGCACCACTAACCATGATCCCCCCCCCCCCCCGTCCATAACTGCCTCTGTCGCCGTGAATGCTATCCTCTTGTTCAGTAATATGGATAATCCCCTAGCCCTTGTCCCGTAACACGATTGGGATGTCTGACCCAACCAGTTCTTCGTTGCTGCAGTTGGTGCTTCTCCCTCAGGTGTGTCTCCTGGAGGACCGCCCTGGGGATCAACCATACTTTTTTGGATGCACCCCTGCGTTCCAGGGTTTCCCTTTGTCCAGGGATCATCCAAGATAGCTGTCCGTGCCAGTCACTCTCGTGTGGCTGGACCCCTGCACTCCCGGATGTTCAGGGTCCACCAAGATGGTTGCTCTAGTTGTCACCATTTTCTCTGGCTGAAGAAATTCCTCCTCATCTCAGCTTTAAAGGATCGTCCCTTCAGTCTGAGCCTGTGTCCTCTGGTTCTAGTTTTCCTACTAGTGGAAACATCCTCTCCTCATCCACTCTATCTAGGCCTCTCAGTATACTGTAAGTTTCAATAAGATCCCCCTCATCCTAAACTCCTAACGTGTACAGACACAGTGTCCTCAACTGTTTCTCATATGACAAGCTCTTCATTCCAGGCATCATTCTTCTGAACCTCCTCTGGACCCTTTCCAAGGCCAGCACATCCTACCTTGGATATCAGCCATGATTGAATGGCACACAGACTCAATGGGCCGAATGGGTTAATTCTGCTCCTGTGTCTTAGGTCCAGTCGCTGAGAAGTATGGTCTACTTAGGGCAACAAAATTTATGCAGGACATTGCTCAGTTGTATGATAGGCAGAATGTCTTTTTAGACTGACGGGACCATCCTGTTAATGACAACTACCACTCACATAACGACTGCAGAGTAGCAACGTGAAATGGCTTGAGATTGAGATACTTTACTTTTCCAGAGTAATTTGAAGTTGACTGGACATTTTTTTCAGGTTTAGAGGTGGTGGTCTTTGGCCTATTTAGGGAAGGCAGTGGCATAGTGTTATTGTCACTGGATTAGTTATCCAGAAACTTGGGGTAATGCTCTGAGGACCCAGGTTCGAATTTATTGAATTTGAATTCAATAAAAATACAGAATTGGAAAAAAAGAATCTAATGGTGACAATGCAACCATTGTCGATTGTCGTAAAAACCCACGTGGTTCACTGGTATCCTGTAGGGAAGGAAGTTTAACATCATTATCTGGTCTGGCCTTTGTGACTCCAGATCCATAGCAGTGCCCCCTCAAGGGAAATTAGGGAGAGGCAATAAATACTGGCCTAGCTAGCGATGCCCACATCCCACAAAAGATTTGTTTTTAATTTTGCGAGTTTGCATGACACATATTGAATAATGATCTGATCAGGATAGCCATTGTCCCGCAGGATAGCTTTGATGTGAATTTATTTATCTGTTAAGTTTTTAGGTTTGGGCCGTATTTACAAGATTACTGACGATGCTTGTCTATGGCAGTAGTAGAGAACTCTTAGTGGATTTCTTAATTATCACCTGGAGGCAATATAGACATGCTGCCATTTTCTAAACCCATATCCATTGAACTTATGAACTTAGCAACTCGTTCAGCTTTAATTGCACCGTGTTTGTCCAAGTGGATGGTAGCCATGGAATCTCCTCTAGATCCAGCGCTTGCCAGCACTTTTGTTGATTTCAATGGGAAATGCATTTTTGATGGAATGAACACTCTCACCCCTCTATCCCCTGCATATTTCTGATACATAGATGACATGGTCACAATCTTTGAATTTGCAGCCATGTTTAAGGACTTTCTTGTACACCTTAATATGCTCCACCCTGCGCCCAAATTCATTTTTAAGATGGTGCAATCTAACGCGTTCCTTTGGGCATTCTAGTTGAGAAATCTCCGAATGAATTCTCCACTACTGTCAACTGCAACCCTCCCTTCGCTGGAATTCTCGTCTTGGGCTCCAGAGAGCATGTTTCAATGGGTCCGTCCCCATCATTCACTTTCTTCAATTCCAAATAGTGATGGATGCTTCTCTGTTGGTTTAGGAGCATAGGAGATTAATCTTCAAATAGTCCAGGTGTCAAGCACTGACGTTTCTGGCAGTTCTGCTGGTATTGAAACATTTTCTGCTGTTCATTTAGGGCATTTTTCTTTGGATAGATACTGTTTGATCAACAACTGAAGAACAGAAGCTCCTTGTACGTTGTTTCAGGATGTACAATTATTTGTGATAGCTAAGGAATCTCTTTTGCCCCTCCACTTAATAGGAGTGAACTAGTGCAACAGGAATTCTATCACTTTCCCATCCACAAAAATAGAAGGATCATTGCTAATGTAATTCAAATAAATTTCCTCAAATTGCATAGCCCAAAATCTACCTGTTTGTATTCCTTTTCGTGCTTGTACTATTCAGCTTTGATTCTTGGGGAACTGGTTAATCTGCAAGAAGAACTTTGTCATAGTAGGAGGGTCATATTCTGTGTCCAAAGCCAAAATATTTTCATCTGGTAGTATGGTTATTGTACAATGCTTATTTCAAACTGAAGTCTTTCCATGTTGGCGGTTGAGTGATGTTTGCCAGGGATCTCTTTTAAAACAGCCTCAACTTGACATCCTGCAAAGCATTTTCATGGGATGTGGGCATCACTGTTAAGATCAGCATTTTTTATATAACAAAAAAAATGCATGGAACAATTTGCCACCTGCAGGGATGAGACCCCAATTTCAGCAATTCCTTTCCTGAGTCACCAAAGTTAGATGGCATTGCAGGAATAGAAATCTCATCATGAGACGTGTCCTTGCGTTACCTGATGCCATTCCTGACTTTCTGCAACAAATGTAATTCATACTTAAGGTGCAAATCCAGCAATTTCCTAAAACCCCTGGTGAGATTAACAGCAGGAGTGCATTTTTGCAAGGCAATTGGCAAAGCACTGCACATGATCCAGCTATTTGTGGCTATTTGCAACTCCTAGCGTATCTCATTCTTCCTAAAAATTGTTTTTTAAATAAACACACAAATGACGATGTGTGCGGTAAACTCTCCGTTATTTTCCCATCAAATCCTGTGCCTGTATATCACATTTCACTAGTCTATTTATCACCACTGTGCCCTACCTCCTCATCATTTTGCAAATATGTTCTAAAGTTATCTCCTAATTCCATATGCTCTCATTTTGTCTGATAATCTCATGCAAACCTTATTAAAAACCTTCAGGAAATCTATCTGGATAATAACCATGGACACATCCCTGTGCTCCTTGCCAGTCATTTCAGACATATGCTACCCTTCACATGTCTGGTGATGTTTTGATCAGCTCATGCATGTTTAAATGCTATCATTCTGTCCCTGATGATCAGTGACTTTACCAAAACTAGTGCTAAACTGGCAGGCCTGTAGTTTGCTGGTTTCCCCTTCTAAAATAAGTGTAAATCCATTTTAGATCTTTATTTTAGTTACAGCATTATGTAATGTGCTATATTCTGGATTTAGGAAGTGGTCCCGTTTATTGGTTACAAACAATATAATATATTTTAATTTAAATATGTGATGCATTTAGCAAAATTCCCCTAATTGTCAGTGGTTTGAAATTTGACACAATGCCTGGGTTAGCAATGCAAAAAAATAATTTGAAGACTCTCTTCCTGAAAGTGACCCAATATCTTAGGCTGCTGAAAAATGTTCAATGCAGCCTGTAAATGGCAGTTTTGTGTCAGCTCTGTTGATCAGATTCTGATAGCAAAGAGACGAACAACATTCTCGAGGGTTACAGGCAGAAATTTGTTCTGGTTATTTCAATACGTTCATTGTCCCATTGCAAAACTGGAAATTTATTCTATTCCCTTCCCTGTACCCAAATTTCCCGGTCTTACCAGACCAGATGCAAATTTGTATTTGGGAAACCGGACTACAAACCCCAACAATTTTTCAATTTGTAAACTTTGAGGAAATGATACTTCAGTCCCAGGAGAGATTCCACTGACAAATAGGAATTTTTTGTATTAAAACAAGCTTTATTATTAACACAGGATTAACCCCATTAACATCCAATGAAATAACAGTTTTTCAACTAATAGTTAAACAGTTCTTTAAAATAAAAGGTCTTTGAGCTTACTTTCCCATCTCGTTCTAAAATTTCAATTAAGCAAAATCCACATACAGGTCAAATACCACTTATTAATAATATATAAATATAACTTGGTGGCTTACAGATTTATTCACAAAGTCCTTAGAGAGAAGCTTTCAGAAGTCAATCTGAGAAACGCAACTCCTTTCCTCAGAATCCAGCAGAACTCTAAGATGGAACTAAAAACACACAGGTTAGAGTTGTAAACTAAACTAAAACAGACCCACCCCCTCCCATGAGTGACATCTCAGCCTGCCTAGCTGTTAACCTGTTAGTCAGACCTTTAGAAGACATATTAACTGGATACCTTTACACCAAGTTATGTTAACAAAATATTGCTGCAACAGACATATATATAAAAATTTCATACATTCATCACACCAGCCACTCTGATTTTCTTCATGTTCTTTAATACGCTGTAGGAGGTTGGTTTTGTTACGCCTATTCTGCCTCTATGGAAGCTCCTTCTGATCAAGAGTACAGGTTGTGAGGATTTGAGCCTATGGATCCATGTCATCTCATTCCTAAGATAGCACAGCCTACCAACAATACTTTACGAGAAGTAGTTTCCTCTGTTGTACCTTAATAACTGATGAAAGTCACAAATAAATTTAATCCTGTGATAAATGCACAGTAGGCAGTTTAACTTGGTTGCAATCTTTGCTTATGAAATTAAATTATTCCTCTTACTCCAAAATAAGATACTACTCTTTAGTGTTTTAAAAGCAACCTGATTGCTTGTTTGGATTCCAATTAAATATGTGTCCACTGCTCCTCTTTGTTGCTGGCCATCAAGAGACCCAGTTTAGAAGCATAGAAGTGGCTTTACAAATGGGTTTGAGTTTGACTATTTGAGTCTTGGAATTAATTAACTGGCAGGAAAAATTTGAAATCATCAAAGTTGGAATCATTCAGTACACCATGCCTGTTCTAACTTTTTGAAATAACTGTCCAATTAGTCTCACTTACCTATTCTTTCACCATGACCCTACAAAATTTTTATTTTCAGAAGTATGTATTCGATAGCTTTTGGTAAGCTAACATCAAACCTGTCTCTGCCATCCTTGTAGAAAATTCCAAATTCAAATTCTGCTTACGTTTCCTTCGCCCTTCCTTGCTCCTTGGTTTTTTGACAGCTATCCTAAATCTGTGTCCCCTGGTTACTAACCCTTCTGTCAGTGGATACAGTTTCTCCCTGATTATCTTCACAGAATCACAGAATAATATAGTGCAGAAGAGGCCTTTCAGCCCATCAAGTCTGCACCGGCACAAGAAAAACACCAGGCCTGCCTTCTTAATCCCATTTGCCAGCACCTGGCACATAGCCTTGAATGCCTTGTATTTTATGACTTGCCAAGTTTTCATTCAGGTTCTTTTTAAAGGATGTGGGGCAACCACCCTCTATCACCCTCCATGGGCAGTGCATTCCAAACCGTCACCACCCTCTCGGTGAAAACAATTTCTTCAAAATCCTCCTTAAACCTCCTGCCCCTCACCTTGAATTTGTGTCCCCTCGTGACTGACCCTTCAACTAAGCTGTCCCTATCCACTCTGTCCATGCCCTTCATAAGCTTATCCAAACTCTTCATAATTTTGTATACCTCTATTAAATATGGGCGAGCAACCCTAACTTCCCTGGTTTCTCCATGTAACTGAAGTTCCTCATGCCTGGTACCATTCCATGAAGTCTCCTCTGCACTTCTCACATAGCCGTCCTAAAGTGTGGTGTCTGGAATACCCCAGCTGAGATCCATGCTATACAACTTTAAATAAACAAATCTCAGTTTAGCATTAAAGATTGTAAATTATAGTTGGAATAAATTATAATGGGCATCAGCCTTTACATTTAAGTTTTTACAGTTCTATATTTTCTGATCTTTAGGGGATACCTAACAACTGCAACTTCTAATATTGTACTGATAGAAATTTAAACTTGCAGTAAGCTTTTGATAAATTTGGAAAATGTGTGGTTCTGAAAATATTAACTCAATGAATATATGGTCACATAAAATGCCCTTTCATTTGCAGAATAGTATCAGAGCCTTTATTTATTAACATTAATTCGTTTGTGCATTTATACTGAACCAGCTGATCAAAAGTGATGTGTATAAATGGCTATAGTGAATCTTTACTTTTCTTTCAAGTCAACTTGTGTTGAAATAATTTCCACAACTTTTCTAATTTTCTGCTTTATGTTTAAAAAAAAAAATTAAATAATAGGATAAGATAAATTTAACACATTGTGATATGGGTCTTAAGGATGATTCATTTTTGACTTTTATCTTGTTATCACATTATTGCATATAATTTTTCCTATATTGATCCTTACCTTGTTACATTAATGTCATCTAACTGTTGGCATCCGCGAAAAAGTAATTGGCCCAAAACGCCATGAGTGGCTATATCATGAGTACAACAAAATTGATTGGACATTTTTAATTCCTCTATTAACTCTACATCGGATTGTAAACCAATATACCATCAGTGACTAACTTGGAACCTTGTAGGACAGTGTAACCATGCACAGATATAACTTGAGTCAACAATCTTGTTGTTCTGTTGAAATAAAGTATGGTTTGCATATACATTTATGAATTGGCACAGAAGTCGATGCAGATATTGTGCATAACACCATGAAGATTGGTTTGACTTATTCTTTTTTCCTTTTTGTATCAAATTTTGCTGTGCCATATCTTCTGCTAGCTGATGTTTTTGGTAAGTTGAGCTCTACCGTGCTGGCTGGTGATTAAAACCTTTTTGTGGGATACATGTGTATAAATGATATTCACCAGTAACTGCCAGTCTGTTTCTTCCCTTTGCCTCTCTCCTCTTCACATCACAAAGAGTCTTTGAATATCTCAATGTTCTTATAGTAGCACCTTTGTTTTGAAATGAATACAAGAGTGGCACACTGTGCAATATCTGTTCTGTTATACCTTAATTAAAAGTAAATCTAATGCAGTGAAATAAATATTTTAATCTACAATGTGACTGAACACCATTGCCTAGAAAACATTTGCATTTTAGCAATACTTGAGAAATTGGGGATTAAATAACACCAGAAGTTTGCTAATGAATATGTCAAAATTCTATTGATACAATATGTAAAGGATTATGATGGTGACGGATTTAACTCTCCTTATGAATTTTATTTCAGAATGATGCTTTTCTTAACAGTTTAAAAACTTGCATTTATATTCATCGCACAATTTTGATATCTGAAAAATGTGATTTAATCGTAAGACATAGGAGCAGAATTAGGCCACTCGGCCCATCGAATCTGCTCGGTATTCAATCATGGCTGATATTTTTTTCACCCCCAATCTCCTGCCTTCTCCCCCATGACCCCTGTTCCCATTATTGATCAAGAGCCTATCTATCTCTGTCTTAAAGACGCTCAGTGATTTGGCCTCCACAGCCTTTTGCGGCAAACGTGTTCCACAGATTCACCACCCTCTGGCTGAAGAAATTCCTCCGCCTCTTTTTAAAGGATCGTCCCTTTAGTCTGAGATTGTGTCCTCTGCTTCTAGTTTTTCCTACAAGTGGAAACATCCTCTCCACGTCCACTCTATCTATGCCTTGCAGTATCCTGTTAAGTTTCAATAAGATCCCCCCCCCCCCCCATATCCTTCTAAACTCCCAACGAATACAGACCCAGAGTCTTCAACCATTCCCCATGCGACAAGCTCTCCATTCCAGGGATCACTCTTATGAACTGCCTCTGGACCCTTCCCAAGGCTAGCACATCCTTCCTTAGAAACAGGGCCCAAAACTGCTCTCAGTACTCCAAATAGGGTCTGACCAGAGCCTTGTATAGCCTTAGAAGTACATCCATGGTCTTGTATTCTGGCTCTCTCGATATGAATCTCAAAAATCAACTGTTAGATTGCTATTACTCGTATGCTTGCCACTGGCTGCTCGATCATTTTGATGTAGATTCTTAATTTTACTCAGTTACATATACCTTTGCTTGTAACAAATGATTCATCAATCAGCAAAAAACTTGAATTGAACTTCTTTGTATGAATGTGCTATACACAGATTTTCAAGCTGTAAATTATACAATCTCATAGCTTAATCATATGTTTAAGTGTTGTAAGGTCCACTTCAAATTCAAATCTTCATACCTTCCAAACTCGCAACTTCTACTGCCCAGAGGACAAGGGCTGAAGATTCATGGGAACAAGACCAGCTGCAAACTTCCCTCCAAGTCATACAACATCCTGACTTGGAACTATATCACTATTGGTGGGTCCAAATGTTGGAACTCCTTTCTTAACACCACTGTCGGTGTTCATGCAACACATGGACGGCAGCAGTTCAAGAAAACAGCACACTCCTGCCTCCTCAAGGACAATTGGGGATGGGCAATAAATGCTTGCCAAACCATTGAAGCCCACATCGCAAGAAGAAATATAAAAAAAAGGATCAAATATAAAAAATACCAGAAACACATTTCAGATACACCCTGCTCATGATGTTGTAACTCTTAATGCATGCTTCTGAATTTTCAGTGTGCTCTTCTGACAAGCATAGCTTCCAAGAGTAAATTTACTCGCACATCTTCAAATTCCCCACACCACAAAGCGGTATAACATTCAACACATATTTTGGCACTTCAAGAGTTAGCTCAAAAACGACATTGGGAAAGGTTTGGGAGCCATCAGCCTATAATTGACTATTTTCCCACCCTCTAGCCATCCTTTCTCAAAGGGACTTTCTGAATAGTAGGCCAAAGGGAATTTGTCACATTAGTACAATCTTGCCACCAGGAGAGA
Source organism: Scyliorhinus canicula (assembly GCF_902713615.1). Taxonomy (NCBI): domain Eukaryota; kingdom Metazoa; phylum Chordata; class Chondrichthyes; order Carcharhiniformes; family Scyliorhinidae; genus Scyliorhinus; species Scyliorhinus canicula. The sequence continues at coordinate 176,376,458 of NC_052155.1, forward strand.
GGTATAAGCCTAAAAACCTTTCGAGTCAGCAATTTGATTTAAGGGAGGAAATATAGGTAGTGACGGCTGTACATTGGAAGGAATACGAAACCTAATCAAATTTGTTGTGTGTGCAAAAACCATAAAGTTGCTGGAATGCTTACTTCAGTTTTCTAACACTTGATTTTTAATTTAAAAAATGTTTTAAATTAAAAAGTTAGCAAATTAGGTTAATTACTAATTGGCATTACAAATGGGCATAATAAGGCACACTGAAGTTAAGAAACATTTACAAGTCTTGTAGTGAACAGATTAAAAACTGCAACATCCTCAATTCATGTGCTGAAGACCTGGAGTGGATCTTAATCTCACCATAACAACTTGTATAGTGCCTTTAGCATAGAAAACATTGCAAGACATCTCACAGATCTGTGCTCAAAAAGAAATTGATGCTAAGGCAAATAACGATATTGGGAACAGTGAATTCAAGTTTGGGACCTCGATGCCTGAAGGTATGGCCACTAAATAATGGTGTTAGGTAATGGGCGTAAGGGTTGTCCAAGAGTCCATTTGGAGAGAAACAGATGTGACATGCCACCACTAAACCAAGGTTGGCATTTCAATGTTAGAATATATCTCAAAATAATACTGAGGCTCTAGAAGTTATGTTAAATCATGTTCCGTGCACTTTTGATCATGTAACGCAGAAAAGACAGAAACTTGCAAGACTTCATTCCAGATATGAAGGGGACGGGTTATAATTAAAACTGAAGCTTTATAGTCCAGAAAGGTCAAACGCAAACCACATCAAATTACCCAATTTCAAATTGTAGACCGGCAAACTCAAATTATTTCAGGGGACACCAATGAAGTAGAACCAGAAAAACAAAAATGGGAATGAATGAGTTCTGGAACAAAATCATGAAAAATACTTTAGATGGTGAGAATAATCACCCAAGCGACACAAAATAGACTATATCATGTAATAGTATTTAAATTACAATTACTTTATTATCATGCAGCGGTTAATGTACTAGAGGGATGAGCTTCAGTGGTCAAAGTTATTTCTCATCTGACTTTAGGACAATTTCCCCTTACCTTTACTTCCCCTGCCCAGGCACTGGCTTGGGCACAGTTGTATTAGGTGTCAACCAGTGACTTTTGTACAGTACCTTGCCAATTATGCATGCCTGACCTTGAGTTTCAGCAAGCTGTTTGGAACATGACAGCCAACTCTAACTCAGGATGGCACGGTGGCGGCCTCACAGCGGCACAGACCCGGGTTCAATTCCAACATCGGGTGACTGTCTGTGTGAGGATCGCACTTTCTTCCCATGTCATAGTTGGTTTGGTTTCCTCCCACTTTACGAAGATGTGCAGGTTAGGTGGATTGGCCATGTTAAATTTCCCCTTCATGTCCAAAAGGTTAGGTGGTGTTACTGGGATAGGGTCGGGGTGTGGGCATAGGCAGGTACTCTTTCCAAGGGTCAGTACAGACTCAATGGGCCGAATAGCCTCCTTCTGCACTGCAGAGATTCTATAATTCTATGATAAGGGCATAAGAAAAGCAAGCAGGAGTTGGCTATTCAGTTGTTTGAACATGTTCTGCCATTCAGTGAGATCAAGGCTGATCTTTTACTTCAACACCATTTTTCTGTATTATTCCCATATCCAATGATAATTTCTCCCCTGGTTCTCGACTTGGTTTTGTGAACCTTGGTTACACTCCCTCTATGGCAAGTACACATTTCCCTTGGTTCAGAGACCAAAACTGGTGTGGTCTCGCCAAGGCGCTGTTTTTATACCTATACTCAAATCCTTTTGTAATAAAGGCCAACATACCATTTGATGACTTAATTACTTGCTGTACCTGAATGTTCGTTTTCAAAAACTCATGAACCCAAGTCCCTTTGAAGTACAACACTTCCCAGCCTTGTGTAATTTAGGAATATTCTCCATTTGTGTCTTCCCTATCCAAGTGGGAAACCTCATATTTATCCCCATTGTATTCCATCTGCCAAATGTTTCCCACTTTTTAAAAATCTCTCCAAACCCTTTTGAAGATACTTTGCATCCTTCCACAACTGCGGAGCAGACTCGATGGACTGAATGGCCTAATACTGCTCCTATATCTTATGAACTTGTTTCTTATATTTCCACCTAGTTTTGTATTAGCTGCAAACTTGGAAATATAACATTTAATCATTGATCCAGATTGTGAATAGCTGGGACCGAAGCACAGATCCTTACAGTACACCACTAGAAACAGCCTGCCAACTTGAAAATTATCCATTTAGTCCTCCTCTCTTTTCTGTCCATTAAACAGTTCTCAATCCATGCCAGTATATTCCCCCGAATGCCATGTGCCCTTGAGCCTCTTGTGTGGAACCTTATCAAACGTTTTCTAAAATGCCACATCCACTGATTTCCCCATATCTAGGTTTGTTAAACATGATTTTCCCTTTCATAAATCAATTTTAACTCTGTTCACTCTTATCATTATTTTCGAAGTGTCCCCTTGTCATATACTTTATTATAGATTCTAGCATTTTCCCTACGACGGATGTTCGGCTAACATTGGGAAAGATTTGGGAGTCATCAGCCTATATTTGACTAACTTCCCACCCTCTAGCCATCCTTTCTCAAAGGGACTTTGAATAATAGGCCAAGGAGAACTTGTGTTTTGTGACATTAGTACATTATTGCCACCAGGAGAGAGGTATAAGCCTATAAACCCAAGAGTCAACAATCTGACCTAAGGGAGGAAAATAGAGGCTATTAACTCCTTTCTTAAATAGTGGGGTTACATTTGCCACCTTCCAATCTGCAGGAACCATTCCAGAGTCTGATAATTTTTTCATCTCTCACCTGCATATACATTTCTCACAGAATCGCGATGAATAATGAGAATGCTTAACTAAATTTCAGCTTCCAAACACCGCAGTGCTGAGACCAGTTGTGCTTCTTCCATCAGAGATCATCTAATTCCAAACAGTCTGACGTTTGAAACTGCTTTATTTTCTATTTTGAATTTTGATGTCATTTCCACAAAATGCTTTTGATATAACATCAAAACCACAAGGACTTGAGACTTGGACAGAAGAGAAACTACGCCCGAGTTTGCATATTGCCCCTCACACCCGGCTTTACCCCTCCCACCCGGCTTACTCACTCTTCCAACTTCTTCCATCGGGCAGCAGATACAGAAGTCTGAGAACACGCGCGAACAGACTCAAAAACAGCTTCTTCCCTGCTGTTACCAGACTCCTAAATGACCCTCTTATTAACTGACCTCATTAACACTACACCCCTGTATGCTTCATCTGATGCCGGTGTTATGTAGTTACATTGTATACCTTGTGTTGCCCTGTTATGTATTTTCTTTTATTCCCTTTTCTTTCCATGTACTTAATGATCTGTTGTGCTGCTCGCAGAAAAATACTTTTCACTGTATGTCGGTACACGTGACAATAAACAAATCCAATTCAATCCATACGCTGAAACAACATGCAGAGACTTGATTTAAATCTTTCTGATGCCAGGGATGAATTCTACATAGTCTGAGAGTTGTCGGCTAAAGTTTGTTGCTTGGTCTTACCTTTCATTATATGAGCATCTTGTATTATGGAAAATTGAGAAATAAAATATTCCAGTAAAAGTGAGACGAGAAAGATAATTCTACAATGGCTACAGTTCAAAACCATTGATGTTTACATCGTTTAATGATTTATGTAATTAAAAAGTTACAACATGGTCTAATGACTGCCTTTCAAAACATTTAGAAGAGCATATTTTATTGATGACCGAAGAATTACAACTTCTACAAACTATTGCCCAATTTTAAAATGCCATATAAGTAGTAGAAATGTTAATGTTTGAAACAAAAGATCTGCCGAGCATTAATAGTGGAACTGAAGAGGAGTCTGCAACTTTACTGTGATAATTTGAGGAAGAGAGGAATTTTTGTGCTGTGATAATCTGAGGAAGAGGGGAATTTTTGGGCAGGAATAGCGTTAGGATAGAAAGTATTCTCACTAGCATCATAATCCTTTACAAATCTTCCTGCCTGGCAAATTTATTTTTCCAATGGATAGCATACAACGCTACCAATCTTATTTGTTTCAGCTCAGCCAATTCAGAAGTAAATATAGTCTCACTATCTATTTGTCATTCAACCAAATCGTTTTGCTGTTATGAGTGGGTTTGCTTTGAACCCATCTCCATTTAGATTGGTTCTACGAGGCAAAGGGAGCTGAAACACCCCTGTACCTGTAGTTGATGTTTTCCTTTTATTCTCCCATCACACTTCCCACCCCTCAAAGTAAACCTCTGTGTAGTAGCCTTGTTCGTGGTTAATTGTTCCTACTGCACTATCTTGATGTTTTGTGAGTAGATGTGCACTGAAGTATTATTGTACTGGTGATCGCATTATAGAGGCACCATAATTTGTAACATTAATTCCGCATGTTACTGATGTCTTGTCCAAGTTTATGACTATTCATATACTTAAAACATGAGGGATGCTTTTGGTGTTTCGTGATGGATTACAGGTTGGGAAGCGGGCACAAGTTTGCATTTTTAACAGCGTTATAATCTGGTCCATGATCAGTTTTGATATTTCTGCATAAGAAATCTGAAATTGGCCTCATATTATGAAAGATGGCATTTATGTAATTGAATGTATTAGACCTTTTACTGAAAAGCTCTCCAGGTCCATTATCCTTTCTAATTTACTGAACATCTAAGAATATTTGAATGCAAACAAGTGTTATTTCCTGAAATAGTAAGGTAAGTAGCACAAATTTGGACATTTTATTTCTGCCAATGTAGGCTTTTTCGGACCCACTGGAATATGTTATTTAAATATTGTTTTATCACTTAAGCATTGTTTTTTAAAACTGTAGGCATCATTGACGGTCAAGAAAAGCATAATTTGGTCCAATGCGAAAGCAAATAGTTGGTTGCAAATTGTGTGAAATAATTAAAATAATTACTTTCGGCTGTAGCGCAAACCAGAAAATCAGATGAAACATTTACAATGCTCAAGATTTGAGAATCAAATCTGCAGCATTCATTTGGTAATAAAATTTTCATCTGCATATTTGTTTTACCTCTGTTTGTTTATTTGGAGGGGGTGGCAAATCTTGCCCCTCTTGTGTATGGAAAACCAAAATACATTTTATTTTAATACTTTGGCAACAGATATACTCCAAATGAAGGGGATTTCTGTTTAAATTTTGGTGGGGGTAAAGAAAAGGAAAGCTAGTCAAGGACAATGGCACCAATTTATTCAGCTTTCTCGTCAGTAGTGTTTGTTTACTTGGTCTGTAGCACTGCACTAAAATGCTGTTTATGGTCTACATAACAAAAATAATTGTTCACAAAAATAATTGTTCATAGGCTGCAAATTCAAAGAAGAAATGAAAACAACTCAGTGTCTGATAGCCTAGTTTATTTATAAATCTTAGTACCAAGTCCGAACACTTAGCAGAGAAAGCAGGAATATTGCAAAACACACAATTGTAGAAGAGAATTTATAAATTGAATTGGCTCCATGCCCATAACTATCTGTATAAAGTTGTAAACTATTTTCAGAAGATTGCGTGTACATCTTAGATTTTTCTTCTCACACAGTATCTGAAATTTAAAGAAGAATTTGCCCTTTACAAAACCATAATTGCTCATTTTTAAGATCATTTCTCAAGTTCCCCCGCTTGGATCCTGTAAGCATCTCCGTGGTCAGTCGAGTAGCCACCGATACTGCAGGAGCCTCTGCCGCTTTGCTCACAGAGCTCTTGAGGCTTCCAAGTTCGGCGACGTTTCCTTATTTTTCTGCTGCCTCGTCTGGTATTTATTGGACATCCCTTTGATGTGGGAATCTTAACTCAATAATCAAACCAAACTCCAGCCCAAATCTCTCCCCAAAATTGGGTGAAAACGGCTCAAATAAAAGTTTTCTGGTGGGAGCCATCTCGTGTGCGACTGGTCTTCTACATGACGCCACCGGAAGCCAATAGGGGAGACAGAATCTCTTATGAGGTAAAAGGAAATGAATGGTGATAGGGCAAAAAAAGAAACAAGAGGTGCCTAGAAAAAATGTGCCACTGTCTGAAAGCGAAAATAAGAGGAAAAACTGAAACATGCAAAGTAAAGGAAATAAAGAAGGGAGGCGGGTAGTTTACAGGCTGAAATTGTTGATCAGGGAGGAACAAGATTTCATCCCAAATATATTTTGATTTAATTAACACAATACTGCAGAGTCTGGAAATATGAAACAAAACCAGCAGCCGCTAAAAATCCTCATGTTTGTCGACATGCAGAGAAAGAACAGACCAAGTAACGTTTCAGGTGTGGACTTGATCAAAAGGAATGGCTCTATTCCTGAAACATTAACCTGCCCTGCTGGGTGTTCAGAGGATTTTTTTGGTTTTGTTAATATTCTAGGAAGGCGAAGAGAAAAGATGAAGGCCATTAATTTATTTGTTTGAAATTGATAATTATTTCTCTCTTTTCAGGAAAAGGAGATATTCAACCCCAGCTGGAGAGTGCTTTGCAAGATGTAAATGATAAATATCTTCTTCTGGAAGAGACAGAAAAACAAGCTGTCCGTAGAGCCCTCATTGAAGAACGCAGTCGCTTCTGTGCTTTTGTCTCCATGCTACGACCTGTAGTTGTAAGTTTGTTTCTCATTATATTTAATTAGTAAGGATGTTTCCCGAAATACATTGAACATTACAAAAACTAGAGTCTTTTGCATTGGCCGGCTGGGTGACGAATGTATTCATTTTACTCCATTACTTGGATTCTAAACCCATTCTTTATTTCTGTTCGAAACAAGGTTATGTCCATCATTGTGCTACAATTTTGTGCATGTTTAATCCCTATATAGGAGAAAAGAAGCACTTGCATTTATGTAGCACCATTCACAACCTTGGGATGTCTAATAGCACTTTAAAGCAAATGAAGTGTTTTTGAAGTTTTAGTCATTGTTCTCATGTAGGAAATCACACAAGCCGATTTGCACACAGCACCAATAAGGTGCAATGTGACCAGATAATCTATTATCGTTATATTAGATGAGGGATAATTATTAGCCAGCATATTGAGACCTCTCCTGCTCTTCTTCACAGCTGCCTTTGGGATATTTTGCACCCACTTGAGAGAGTAACCTGGGTCTTGGTTGAAAATCTTAACCGAGTGATGATATCTAGTGAGGTACACTCTCAGTAACGTACTGAGATGCCAGTGTGGAACATATGTTCAGGGTTCTGGGGCAAGCCTTGAACCCATGCCTTCTGACTAGGCGTCAGAGTGCTATTATTGAACTATGGCTGAAAAAGTTTAGAAAAATGACCATAACAAAGTACATAGAACATAGAACAGGCCCTTCGGCCCTCGATGTTGTGCCGAGCAATGATCACCCTACTCAAGTCAACGTATCCACCCTATACCAGTAACCCAACAACCCCCCCATTAACCTTATTTTTTAGGACACTAAGGGCAATTTAGCATAGCCAATCCACCTAACCCGCACATCTTTGGACTGTGGGAGGAAACCGGAGCACCCGGAGGAAACCCACGCACACACGGGGAGGACGTGCAGACTCCGCACAGACAGTGACCCAGCCGGGAATCAAACCTGGGACCCTGGAGCTGTGAAGCATTTATGCTAACCACGATGCTACCGTGCTGCCTTAAAGTACAATATAAATAACTGTTTCCTGTCATTTGTACAAAGACTTAATTATTCATCTCACCAGACTTTTAAACTCCCTGAAGTTTTTGTACCAACACCAAAAATGTTTTGTGTAATAAAAATGCTGTTTGGCCAGGTTAAAAAGTTAATAGCAGATAATTGAGGTTTTACTATATGCTATCATAGAAAAGACTTTCTCTTCTCACTCCTGGACAGTCATCAAAACAATACTCTCAATTGCTATTCCAAACTTTGAATAATCTGTTTCTTCCCATCTCCTCCTTTGACAATTCTGCTGGCAAACTCACCTGATCTTCCAGTTTACTGATATTCCATGCACACATTAGCTGTGAAGCCTGCCCCAAACTGAGTCAGCCAGAAATGCTCCCAATGCCTATCACTAAGTTGGGAATTGAAAGGTAATGTGAGCTCAGCGCCAGCTGTGCAGTACTTTCAGCAGAGAGGAAGACTTGAAGACTCTGCTTGCTTTTATGCATTTGTGTAGATGAAAATGCATTTAAACAAGCAGACCCTCGCATCCAGATTAATGCCACTGAAGCTGCAAGTGGGATTGCTGGACGTAAGGGCGCAGCTTTAGCAATTGACTCTGTTCAAGGATGGCCATGGCTTACACTGACTCTCTCTATGTTGTCAGAAGCAGATGGGCGAGTCAGCTGCATGGCAACAGATCAACTGTGCAGCACTAACTGTTCTTGCCAGCAGGATAAATGGACAGGAATGTTGCTGAAAATTAACACTTGCTTGTTCGTGCAGATGGTTGAGAAAATGCATAATTGAGATTCTACTGTATTTCCTAATAGTTGTTGCAATGAGAGTTGGGTGAATTGTTACAATGGTGTGATGCATTATTTGAAATACACACTTGTGCCTCACTTTTCGGTCAGGTTTGCTCTTCACAGCTACTGGTACTTTTAAGAAAATAGCTTTAATATAAATATTATGTGCAAAACTGATGTGTTTGTTATTAATTTAGTTTTATGCAGCTAGCAGAAGTAATGAACTCGAGTTATTCAATGGAATATAACCGACTATCCAGCATTAAAATAGGGGCCTGACCTGAAATTCCAAATAATTAAGCATTGAATATTAACCTTAAAAGCTGTTTCTCATGAGTGAAATTTACACTTATAGTTCAATACATTACGTAATACAGTTTGCAATTTTAGTCTTTCCTGCATTTCACTTGCCTCCAAATATAGGCCCAAATTTTCCTACCATTCCCGCCGGCGGGGCTTTCTGGCCCTGCCGACGGCGAACCACTGTCGCGGGAAACCCCATTGACCGTGTCGAGAGCAGAGAGAACATAGCATTGAAGCATGTGTTATGAGGAAAGATTGGAGAAACCTGGGCTAAATTTGTACTTTTGAACCTTGAAACACTGCATCCAAGAGAAAACCTTGGAGGTATGCGATGATACAAAAAAGTCATCTAGAAAATGTATGTTCATCGAATTGCAAGAATAAGACAAAGGGACACTTTCAAGTGAGTAAAATGTAATTTCAGGATAGCTTTCTGGAAGCAGTTCACCTAAACAGTTATCAATGCTCTTAGAGTTCCTGATTATATTTGTTTCCAATTAAGGGGCACTTTAGCGTGGCCAATCCACCTCACTTGCATATCTTTGGATTGTGGGGGTGAAACCCATGCAGACACGGGGAGAATGTGCAAACTCCACGCGGGCAGTGACCCGGGGCCGGGATCGAACCCGGGTCCTCAGTGCCACGAGGCAACAGTGCTAACCACTGCGCCACCGTGCTGTCCAGAGTTATCAATACATGGCACCTACACTTCCAGATAGTCCTAAAAGAGAATTCCCTGAAATCATTTAAGAAACAATTGTATTCTGCCATCTAGAGACTTTTAAGTCCTTCTAGATGGATGAACTAAGATGGGGCGAATGGATTTTCTCATTTATAATTATCTGAGAGATGTAGAGTGGTGAAATATAAAATCAAGCCAAATCTTTTCAAATCAAACCATATGGAACAGTAGCACTGGAGCTTCTGCAGTTTAATCATGAGACTGCAGTTCGTCATCCACTATGACACCCACGTATGGCATAAATATTAAAACCACCCACACAAATTATACCCACCATACATCAAAGATTTAATCTTGACAAAATCGCCCTAGGCTTGACTTGATGGTTTATTTTCATTTGACTCCGTTGCTGTTTCCTCCTGGTAATGCAAAAGTCAGGTGCTATTTGTTTAGCTTGCTTTTGCCCACTTAATTTCTGTGAGCTTTTTGCTTGGCAAGTTTCTGTTAGCAGAAGATTAAAATTGCAGTTACCTTCATGGGGCATCAGGGCCCCGTGAGTGGTGCAAACAACTGTACACCTCCTTAACCGTAACCAGTCAGATTGAAGAATTGTGAGTGAACAGTGCTAAGTCTGAACCAAGAAGAGCAAGTTGGAATAATTCAATATCAAATCAAAACAGAACAAGCAGTTAGAGAGGGAAAGAAAAGTTGGGTTGAGAGAGGAAAAAAAGAGACAAAGAAATAGTAAAATAAATTGTAAGTATTGAAAAAAACATCTTCAACAACAATTAGAAGGTTAAAGAATGAGAATCCACACTTGTCAAAGTTCATTTTCAGTGCCAGAGAGGTTGTGTAACAGTAAATAATCACACCATTAAAAAGGGTACTTAGACTGAGGTAAACACATAATAATAATAATCGCTTATTGTCACAAGTAGGCTTCAATTAAGTTGCTGTGAAAAGCCCCTAGTCGCCACATTCTGGTGCCTGTTCGGGGACGCCGGTACGGGAATTGAACCCGTGCTGCTGGCCTTGTTCTGCATTACAAGCCAGCTGTTTAGCCCACTGTGTGCCCACTAACTTCTTGTGGTGATTTTAGTCCATATCAACGGCCCAGGTACAGGAACTTTATGTCAAATGTTGAACAAATTTGAACAGGGAACTGGACAGTGAAATGCCATTTCCATGCAGCTTACAGCAGAGTAGCATATCACAGGTAATTGTGTACAATATCATTGCGTACTTTGAATATTTAACTGCGCCTCAATACACAAAGTTGCTATCCACTTTACGCATAAAGAAAGGTGAGTGTTTTTAACCTGTTTTTTTTTGAAACAGTAAATTGTGATCCATTCTGTTTTGTCTCTAGAAGTGGACCTCTGCTTCAGTTAAGTGCATCTTTCACTCTTGTCAATTTGCTAGTTGTTCATTTTGCACATCAGTGGCTTCAGTGAGAATGCCAGTTCTCTGCAGTGTGTCTGTGCCCCCAGAAACTGGATTGGGTTTCTCCAAGCTGCATTGGGTTTGTCCAAATAAGTTTCATGTAGGAACTTCAGTTAACAGGTGAATTTCTTCTCATCAGTCTGGGTTGGTTTTGATGCTGAGCCCCAGAAGTCAAGCACAAGTACCAAACCCACTGCAATTATTAAAAAATGGATTAATTTTTATGTACTCAACTCCCTCTTTTCAATAATAAATCTATATTAGTGAAGTGTGGAGTTAGTAGTGACAGAGCAGGAAATGAAGTAGCAAGCTATCACTTTGGGAAATTCCGTTGATCCACATTGGCAGCATGCATATCTATCATGATAGTGATATCTGCAAAAAAAAAAAAAAAAAGTTAAATATATTAGCCAGGCATGTTATAATCTTCACAAATCCAAACTGACTCTCTTTGAGTAGCTCATACTTTGTCGCCACTGAATGCTGCTTTGGGCATTTAGGGCATTTTAAGGGTTAATTTCTATCTAAAGTTTAGTCTTTCTTTAATTTAGTTACTGTTTGGGTTGGAAAAAGGTGACTTTTAGGCCAGCTTTTAGGCAGGGTTTATACAGACTTTGCTAAGTAGGATCTGGGATGTAAGAGCGCAAGGAGAGCGGCAAAGACACAGGATAAAGAATGCAAGGTGAATTAAAACAGCAGGGAAAGGGAAAGTGGCTTCAAAGTGACGTCACAGGGAAACGGTGAGCTGAATGGCTGGTAAGGAATCTACATTTGGGGACTAATATTAAATAGCAGTAAATTTATAAAAATGTATTATAATTAAGGGACTGAGAATAGTTTAACTGTATTAAAAAACCTAATTAACTGAACTAGCGATGGCAGTGCAGGCGATTTGTTGTAGCTGTGGTTATGTGGGAGCTGGTGGATGCCATTGCAAGCCACGGTGACCACATCTGCAGAAAGTGTTTGTAATTCAAGGAACTTCAGTTCAGAGTTGATAAGCTGGAGTTTGAGCTTTGGACACTGTGCCACAAGGAGGAGGAGAGTTTCAGGCAGCCTGTGTTTCAGGCAGCCAAACCAAGTCAGTTAAGTACATCAATCTTGGCCAGTGGTCAGGGACAGGAGGGTGTGACTGCAAGTGAGGCAGATGGAGGGATCCTGAATTTAGCATTGGAGAAGCCTCAGCTCTTGACCTTGTCCAAAAGTATGAGGTACTTGCTCTCTGTGTGGATGTGGGAAAAGACTGTAGGGAGGCTGGACACACAGACCACTGCACTGTGGTACAGGAGGCTATTCAAGTGGGGGGAGCAAAAAGACGTGGTAGTGGATTCCATAACCAGGGGTACTGATAGCGCCCTTAAGCAAGACAGAGAGTCCCGCATGGTATATTGCCTACCCGGTGCCAGGATGAGATACATCTCTCACCGGCTTGAAAGGATATTGGAGAGGGCGGGGAGGGATCCAGGTATTGTTGTCCACATTGGGACAAACTACTGTTTGGGGACTTTCAGGAACTCGGATCAAAATTAAAGAACAGGTCCTCAAGGGTTATAATTTCTAGATTATTACCTCGGGATAAGGATGAGAAAAATAGCTAAGTAAACATGTTTTTATGGGGCGGTTTGGGAATGAGAGGTTCCATTTCGTGGGGTACTGGCATAAGTATTTGGACAGAAAGGATCCATACAATTGGGACAGGCTCCACCGGAACTAGTTTGGGACCAGTGTCCTAGCAGAAAGGTTAAATAGGGTGGTCACAAGGACTTTAAACTCTCAATTGCGGGGGAGGCCTCTGGGAAGTCGATAGATACAGTTTCAAAAACAAGTCACAGGACAGAGGGTAAATCCTACTTCCGGTCAGCAGGTAATGGCAAAACTAATATAAGAAATATATTGATTAAACCAGAAGAGAGAAATAATAAACGGATGAGTAATGCATCTGTGCTGAGGGACAGGTTAGAGTGCATGACCCACATAAGAGTTCTATAAACAAATGCACAGAGTGTAAGGAATAAACTAAATGAGTTGCAGACACAAATTCAAATTTGAAATTATGATATAGTAGCTGTTACTGAGACATGGCTGTGGGATGGTCAGGACTGGGAACTTAATATACCAGGTTATAAGGTTGACAGGATGGATAGGGAAAATGGCAGGGGGATAGTAGCCTTACTGATTAGAAGCAGAATCAATTCATTGGTAAGAGAGGACATAATGAAAGGAAAGCATCTGGTGGAAACCTTGTGGATGGAACTCACCACCACCTTCTGAAGGGCAACTAGGGATGGGCAATAAATATTGGCCTAACCAGCGATGCCCACATCCCGTAAATGAATTTTTAAAAATTGAGGAATAATGAACGATCAAAAACTGTGATAGGTGTTGTATATAGACCCCTGTTAGCCGCTCTGGAGTGCTAGGTTGTATAAATTCAGAAATTAGGCAAGTGTGTCGCAAAGAGTAGATTTTAACTTTAACATAGATTGTTAGTTAGGAATAATTTCCCGACATCAATGTGTCCTGGATGCAACAAGAGGACAAGCAATATTGGATTTAGTAATGAGCCAGATTTAATTAGTAACCTAATTGTGTGTGAACATTTAACAAATAGTGATCATAACATGATAGTTCAATGTAATGTTTGAACGTGAAAAGCATAAATCAGCTACTAGAATTTTAGATTTAGATACGGCCGACTTTAATGATATGAGACACAGCTTATCCACAGTAAATGGGGGAAATCTGCGAATGGATAAAACACTGAAGAACAGTGGGAAATGTTTAAAGAAACATTTAATGCAATAGAGAACCAGTTTATACCGCTGAGTGGGAAAAGCTCCACTTCACAGAAAAAAAAAACAACCATGGGCAACTAAAGAGATAAGGAATAAAGAAAGGGCTTAGAAAAAGGCAAAAAATGGTGCAAATACTACATAATAGGAAAGATACAAAGACTGGCAAAGGGCCACAAAGCAGCTTATAAGAGCTTCTAGAAGGGATTATGAAAAGAAAGTTGCAAGGGACATCAAAATTAATAAAATGACGTTTTATAGTTACATAAAGGGTCTGGAACAATGTTAGCCTGCTAGAGTCTGAAAGTGGGGATATTGTCAATAACCATGGGGAAATGGCAGAGATGTTGAATAATTACTTAGCCTCAGGTTTTACAGTAGAAAAGGATAGCTTGCCGGAATGCCCGAGGGTATTAATTGTGGATCAGGGTCAAAGACTAAATAAAATTAATGCAAGTAAAACATTAACAATGAGGAAATTAATGGAACTAAAGAGTGACAAATCCTCAGGACCTGATGGTTTCCATCCAAGAGTGTTAAACGAAGTAGAGGAGCATACTGTAGATGCCCTAGATATCAGATTTCCCTAGATTCAGGGGTTGACCCTCTGGATTGGAAAATTGTCACTCCGTTTTTTAAAGAAGGACAAAAGAGGAAAACCAGCGAATTACAGACTAGTGGAGTCTATAATCAAGTATAGGGTAACTGAACACATCAAAAATTTCAGTTAATCAGGGAGAGCCAGCATGGATTCATAGGTCGGTCATGCCTGCCAAATCTTGTTGAATTTTGTGAAGAGGTGACTTAAGGTAATAGACACAACCCCGCCCTATTCCAAAACCCCACCTAACCTTTAGACACTAACGGGAAATTTAGCTTGCCCAATCCACCTAACCTGCAAATCTTTGGACTGTGGGAGGAAACCCACGCAGACATGGGATGAATGTACTAACTCCAGACAAGTCGTTTGCTGCCTTCATTCTTTGCTATTTAAAGGAAATAACTTGCTCTCCAGGAGTTCTTTCTTATGCACTTTTCTCCAAGTCTGTGGTGAGCGCGCCTTATTCTGGAGGTTTGTCTTCCAAGGATTCCATGAGTCTTAATTTTGAACTACCTCGCAGGTGTCCCAAGTTTAAGTTGTGAATATATGACTGCATTAGGGGTTTTGTTGTCACTCATATGTACTACATGCCCACTCCACCCGAGCTGCTTTTTGAAGTACCACGATGTTAGGAATTTTGTCCTATTTGATACTCATGATGTTCCAAATACATACCAATTGGAGCCCATCAAATTCCCTACCCTGGAGGAGGTGGTCTGTGTCTCATGGGCATCCACATATTACCACAGCTATGAGCATAGCAGATTTTGTTGCCAGTTTGAAAGCTTGTTTCCTCCACAGTTTCTGAAGTAAATGGCCAAATGCTGAGCTTGCTTTGGCATTTCTGTTTGCCACCTTGCTGACAGTGTAGATATTTCAGGACATTGTGCTTCAAGTGTAGATTAAATTATCTACAGTCTTCAGGATTGTACCATTGATGGTTAAAATGGGTGGAGTATCTGTCTTCCTTAAACTAATGTGAACCCAAAGTCATCAGCTTCTTTTAAGGGACAGTCCATGATCCTTTGAAGGCCATTCTAACAATGTGACACACAGGTGCAATCATTAGCAAACATCAATTCCTGCATCATCTCTGATACCTTAGTTGAGGATTTCAGTTATTTACGGTTGAAGAGATTCCGGTTGAATTGGATGTTTATTATTTTCATTTAATGCACCAAAAGGCGTGGCAGCAAAGGATATAATAAGTACAGCAATGATGATGCATACACCATTCCATCATGAAACTGCTATGTTAGATTTTCAGCTCTATCAGCGTATGCAAGTTTGGCTAAGACTTTACACCAAGCACCTATTTTGTGTGCCAAAGGGCTTTGTCAGGTCAATAAAAGGCATATAGAGTCCCATCTGTTGTCTGCAGCATTCACTTTATATTTGCAGGAGGATGAAGATTATGTCACAAATGCCTCTCCTTTTTCTGAACTCACTTTGACTTTCTGGCAGTACATGCTCTGCTATGTGGCATGATGGTTGCCTTTTTGGTGAGGTATTACTTTTCACCTTGGTGCATGCATCCTGTGGTTCGTCGAGCATTCCACTCAACCCTTAACTCTGGTGATTATAACAGCTTTTATGTTGCTGATAAAGTCAATCTGCCAGTGTTTGGATCTTGGATGAATCCAAGTATTTTTGTACTCTGCCTTCTGTCTAAAAATGGTGTTCGTGATTGACATATTCTAGCAGGTGCAAAGATTCCATGCCATCACTGTTAATTCTCCCCACACACTGATTCCCCAGGACCCCCCCCCCCCCCCCCCCCCAGCCTGATAATCAGCTTTTACCCTTTCACTGAAGTCCACCCTCATGTGCTTGTCCTCCTGTGGAGTATTTCCAGTTGTTTGTCAAGTTCCTCCAAGAATTGGTCCCTGATATCCTCGGGGCTATCCATTGTTGAATTGTACACAATGATGATTGCTGCATACTTATTTCAGAAGGGGTAGGTGTAGTCATGAGGCAAGTGTGTCTGTCCCTCGGAAGAGTATCCAAACTTCCTTGCAATGTCAGACCTGATGGCAAAGCTGGCACCTCCCATTGGCGCCTCACTGGTTGGCTTGCCTACCCAGAAGAATTTGTATCTTGCAGATAGCTCTGTTAGCTGGCCCCCTCTGCTAGGTGAGTTTTGCTGAAAGCTGCAGTGTCAATATTGTTTTGTGATAGCTCCTTGCCAACCAGAGTAAGGTGGTCAGGAGCTGTTGTCTTTATCAAGTAGACTTTATACATTCCAAGAAGCTAAATAGAGTTCCTGTTTCTTCTTCAAAATGAGTGCATTTCAGGATCTAATGGGAAGGAGTCAGTAAGATGTGCACACAAGAAACATTTGTGTGTGCATTGATTGTTCTGGAAATGGATTGCACTTGGCTGGCTTCACTCACTTGGTCGTGCACATCTGATTCCAGATGTGACACGTTAAGACAACTGGGGCTGTTATCAATTACAATGGATAATCTATAGCACCTTCTGCACCAAGCCGATGGACTGTGTGAAAGGCAGTCTATATAGCTGTGCTGTGATTCTTTCAGTACCATTGCCTCTACTCTGTCTGTCAACCTGCTTTTTTCATGCACTTGAAAAAAGGTGATTGGAAATGCACACGAGCTGCGTACTACTGTCACTTGCTTTAGCCTGCAAACCAAGGTATGGCCTCTGACTTGCACAAGTAGCTACATGGAGCCAAAGGTGAGCTGGGTGAGTGTCGAGGAACAGGTGCAGTTATCAATCCAGCTATGAAGTAACACGCGCCTGACTTTTGGCATGACCCCTCAAATAGCAAAACAGCCATTGCCAGCACAGCAGGAGTGGATAATGTCCAGGCTTGGGCTGGCAAGTAGCAGGTAACACATGTAGCAAGTGAGTGGCAGGTGATAAGCATCTTGAAGACTAATCTTCCACCAACCACCAGTGTTATCCCAATTATTTTAGAGCCCTCACTATCAGCAGGAGGCGTTTAGGGGCCATTGATTTTTTAAAAAAATTTAGAGTACCCAATTATCTTTTTTTCCAATTAAGGGGCAATTTAGTATGGCCAATCCACTTAACCTGCACCTCTTTGGGTTACGGAGGTAAAACCCACGCAGACACGGAGAATGTGCAAACTCCACACAGACAGTGCCCCGGGGCCGGGATCGAACCTGGGTCCTCAGCGCTGTAGGCAGCAGTGCTAACCACTGTGCCTCCCGCTTGGGTGTCACTGTTGATCAGAAGTTAACTGGACCAGCCATATTAACATGGCAACGTTCTGACTCCAGATTGGATTGGATCTGCCATTTGAACCATCAAAGCCTCCCTGCCTTCCATAGAGTTTAAGTCAAGGATATCATAGATTACTCACCACTTGCATATTTGGGTGCATCCGTAATAAAACTCTGGGTCAACAACATCCAGGACAAGGCAATCTGATTTGATGCATGCCTCCACCCCATTGGGCTCGATATGCTCTATCTCCGCCATAATTTGGTACAATATATGGCATGTATAGCAGAAACTTATCAAGGTTATTTCAACAATACTTCACTCCCTTGTAACATCTGTCACCAAGGAGAGTGGGGGCTGTGAATACATTTGAATTTCATTACCTCCAGGTTCGCCTCAAAGTCATGCACCATTCTGATTTGGACATACATCATCCAACCTTAAGTATTGCTGAATCAATGCGAGAGGAAGAGGCTCCACAAATATCCCCATCCTCAATGATGGGGGAGCCCAGCACATCAGTACAAAAGACAAGGCTGATGTATTTGCACCAATCTTCAGCCAGAGATGCCAAGTGAATGATCCATCTTGGCTAACTCCAGAGGTCCCAGCATCATAGATACCAGTCTTTAGCCAATTCAATTCTCCTAATGTGTTACCAAGTAATGGTTGAAGTGACTGGATACTGCAAAGTGTCCTGATAACATTCCGGCAATAGTACTGAAAACTTGCTGTGCCCCTATTCAAGCTGTTCAGTCTAACTATAATACTGGCATCAACCTGGCAATGTCAAAAATTGTCCAGTTATTCCTGTACACAAAGCCAAACAGATCCAACCTAGCCAATTATCGCTCCATCAGCCCACTCTTAGTAAAGTGATATAAGGGGTCAACAACAGTGCCATTAGGTGGCACTTGCTAGCAATAATGTGCTCGCTGATGCTCAATTTGGGATCCATCAGGCCACTCCGTTCCTGACCTCATTACAGCCTTGGATCAAACATGGACAAAAGAGCTGAATTCCAGAGATGAGGTGAGAGTGACTGCCCTTGACATCAAGGCAGCATTTAATCAAGTATGGTATTAAGGAGTCCTAGCAAAATTGGAGGCAATGGAAATCAGGGGAAACGCTCTGCAAGCTGAAGTCATACCTAGCACAAAGGAAGATGGTTGTGGATATTGGTGATTAATCATCTCAGTTCCAGATATCACTGCAGGAGCTCCTCAGGGTGATGTCCTAGGCCCACCCATCTTCAGCTGCTTCATCAATGACCCTCCTTCCATCATAAGGTCAGAAGTGGGGTTGTTCGCTGATTGCACAGCAGCACCCTCAGATACTGAAGCAGCCCATGTGCAAATGCAGATAGAACTGGACAATATCCATACTTGGGCTGACCAGCAGTAAGTAACATTCACAGCACACAAGTGCCAGGCATTGACCATTTCCAACAAGAAAGAATCTAACCATCATCCCTTGTCATTCGATGATTACTATTTCTGAATCCCATTGCTGAATTCCTGACTAACAACACCTTAGGGATTACCATTGACCAGAGACTGAACCAGACCAGCCATATAAATACTGTGGCTATATCAGTATTGACCAAATGGTGAGGAACTCACCTGCTGACTCCCCAAAGTCCGTTGACCATCTACAATGCACAAGTTAGTGAGGGAGATGGAATACTCTCTACTTGCCTGGATGAGTGCAACCCAGTCGCAACGTATGTACCGCCAACAAGATGCACTACAGCAACTCACCAAGGCTCCTTCGACAGCTCCTTCCAAACCCACTATCTTAGGACAATAGCAGAAGACATGAGCGTGAATTTTCCAGCCCTTCATGCGTCAGAATCTTCTGATTGCACAGGTGTGAACAGAGATTTCAATGGTTTGCCTGCCCTGCCGCAGGGAAAACCAGCTGTGGGGGGGGCTGAAAAACTCTTAACCATGGGAACGCCACCACCTGGAAATTGCCCTCCAACCCCCACACCATCCTGACTTGGAAATATTTTGCCATTCCTTTACTGTTCCTGATCCAAAATCCTAGAACTCTCCTGTAACAGCAGCATGGGTTTATGTACACAACATGCAGTGGCTAAAGAAGGCAGCTCACCACCTTCTCGAGCGCAATTAGGGATGGACTATAAATGGTGGTCTCGCCACTGATGCCCACATCAGTGAATGAACAAAAAAATACTGCCTAATTCCCTACTGAACACAATTGTGGAAGCACCATCGTCACAAGGACTGCAGTAGATCCAGAAGAAAGCCACTGTAACAGGATAACTTGGGAAATATAAAGCCAGGCTTGCTAGCATCGCCGTCACACTGAGAAAAATATATAAACTGAAGAATACAAAAGATTACTGTGAAGTTGAATTTTGCTAAATTCTGGCTTTTCAAATTAATCTATTGCATGACCAATTTTAAATATTAACATTAGTGAACAGTATATTAACCATATGAGGCCACTGTCTTTTCGGAAATATTGAAACATGAACTGTTAATTGTTTTCATGTGTTCAATGATTCGGACTAGTTTTGGCATGCTAGACAAGGTCATCATCTTTAGAAGTGAGCCTATATAGGGGCTGGTTTAGCACACTGGGCTAAATCGCTGGCTTTTAAAGCAGACCCAGGCAGGCCAGCAGCACGGTTCAATTCCCGTACCAGCCTCCCCGAACAGGCGCCGGAATGTGGCGACTAGGGTCTTTCCCCAGTAATTTCATTTGAAGCCGACTCGTGACAGACAATAAGCGATTTTCATTTTTCATATAAATGAATTTTAAATACAAGTACTTTATCTCTCTTAGCAGGAAGAAATGTCCATGCTGGGAGAAGTAACCCATCTGCAGACTATTGCAGATGACCTGACTAACCTGACAATGGACCCTCATAAACTGCCGACAGCCAGTGAGCAGGTCAGTGATTCGATTCAGGAGCCCATGAAATGCTGAAGATTTTCCCTTGTGCTTGAGAAACCATGACTTGAGTGTTTTGCATATATTCAGAACCTTCGTGTGTCAGTTGCAAATCCTGTGGTGACAATTCCGTGTATT
Source organism: Scyliorhinus canicula (assembly GCF_902713615.1). NCBI lineage: Eukaryota > Metazoa > Chordata > Chondrichthyes > Carcharhiniformes > Scyliorhinidae > Scyliorhinus > Scyliorhinus canicula. The sequence goes on from NC_052155.1 coordinate 176,397,021, forward strand.
TTGTCAATGTGTCTCAATGTTGAAATGATCAGGGTCACATTGCAAGTTTGCTTCCTACATTGTAAAATGTATAAACTATGATTGATTTTGCAAGGAGTTTTTTATGTTGTCAATTTTATTATTTTTCTTCCAGGTGATTATTGACCTGAAGGGTTCTGATTATAACTGGACATACCAAACCCCTCCATCTTCTCCGAGTACCACCATGTCCAGGAAATCAAGTGTCTGCAGGTATGTGAATGTACAGACTATGACTAACTGTAACTGCAGGGTGATTTTTACATGCCGATTAAGAGATTGTGTCAAAATTTAATGCCTGATTTGTATCATATTGTAGTGCCTGCATTTTGCCCACAAGTTTGGTTTGTTTCTTCTGTGAAAGACAGGCATGTCTCTGTTTAAATGTAAACAATATTTATTAGCTGCAGTATTTCAGGAGCAATTCATATGTTAAAATATCAGTGTGTAGAAAGACAATAGCAGCTGCTGATTAGAATTTGATTAGACAGTATCTATTGCAGATTAGATTTATTTTTGTATAGCATTTAGCTGCCCACCGTGCCAGTGCCCGCTCTCTGAAAGCTATCCACTTGGTCGTATTTCTTTACCTGTTCCTTATTAAATATTTATTTCTCATTTGTATGAAAAGTCAATTGAATGATGTTATCATGGGATTTCATGATGACCTACTGTACAGGATTAACATCCTACACTGTACTTTCCTGCTAGACAATTTATCAATCTTCTAAATGAAGTTTCATCTCCTGTCTTCTCGGGTCATGACTTTCAGGTGGACATGACACTTAATTATTCATTCTGGTAAACCATTTAATTAAGGGGGAAACAACGTCAAGCACCCTTCAAGAAGTTCAAATGCTGAACATTCTGTTTCGAATCCATTCTGACCCACTTAAGAGTTCATTATTTACTGCTTGTTTTCTTTGGAACAGATTAAAATTGTATTTAGCTTTCTAAAAAGCTGAAGAATTTATTTAAGTCCTACATGTAGTGTCTGGGAATCCAAAATTGTATAACTCCGGAGAATGCTTGTTGACTTTGAGATGTGACATCAACTTACTGTAAACCTGATCTCCCTTACCCCCAGTGAGAACCATTGTAAACATGTGTTTCAAGACTTCATCTGCACAGGGCAGTAAAGCAGTGGCTCCGCAGGGCCACTGATTTCAACTTTAAATTTATAGTGATCCTTTTTTATCGGGTTTGAATATCTGTCAGCATTTTACAGAAAGTGTTTTGTCATTCTGTTTGTTCTCAGAATTAACTTTTGCAGTTAACCTTCACTTGATCTGTTGAATACAGACTGTCCCATTGCAGCTTTTAAATTCCACTGTTTTCTATCTAATCTCTAAAAAATAATGTAATAAAACCAGTGGTTGTAAAACTGCGGAATATTTGAAAAGCGAGCTCAAATAATTGTTTTTTTTATGCAAAGGGCCAAACATGAAGTATTTTATGTTTGCAGAAGAATAAATGTTTCCCAATGTGATAGTCAACCTTCTTGTCCTGTGTCTAATTGATTATGTTGATCACTGTTGGAAAAAGCTCCCATTCTTTGTGATGTATAGTAGCTGTTTGCATGCTGTGTTTGCATTCATGTCATAAATACTTGTTCCTCATTTTGCTCCAAACAAGAAAAAAGTTGCAAGGTGTATTGCTGTCTTTAGTTTATTGGATGGACACGCTACTAATTTGAGCTAGCTTGGTCACATTGTCAAATAAATAAAGCTGTAGGCTGAAAGAATCAGCTGGCATGCCAGGTGTAGTGAATGCCCAACAATTTGCTTTTCCTTTCTGCACCAATGGCACAGTTCCTGTTTATTTTACTTTCTTGGTGTTTTTGCGGCTTAACAGTGAATGGCTAATGCTTCTGATATGTGGAGCCTGAGTGTTTAATTGTACATGGCCTTCCCCTTCCTGTCCTCCCTTTTGTCTCTCTTAGCAGTCTGAACAGCGTTAACAGTAGTGACTCCAGATCCAGTGGATCCCACTCTCACTCACCCACTTCACACTATCGCTACCGCAGCTCCAACCAGCCCCAACAGGTTCCAATGAGGCTGTCCAGTGTATCATCCCATGACTCTGGCTTCATGTCCCAGGATGCATTCCAGTCAAAGTCGCCTTCCCCAATGCCACCAGAAGGAACCAACCAGGTATGTGAAATTGCATGGAATGTCAGCTGCGAACTATGCTGTTTTTGGATATTAAAAACCTATATTAATGTAATGCCATGAACCCAGTGAATCTTTTGAGGGCTGCCAAGATGAAACATAACCATGTATGACTGTTCAGGCTAATATCAAACTATACATTTCTCAAACTTTAAAATGTAATCAGCAATGGAAAGCTTGAAGAAATTTAGCAATGCTAAATAAAATTGTTTGTAGTTGAAAATCTGCAAATTTCTCTGCATTTGTCTTATGCTTATTAGTTCTTAAAAATAGATGTTTGACAGGTTAGGTGCATTGGCCGTGCTAAATTGCCCCTTAGTGTCCAAAGATGTGCAGGTTAGGTGAGGTCGCGGGGATAGAGTGGGGCAGTGGACCTAGGTAGGATGCTCTTTCAGAGGGGCGGTGCCAACTCGATTGGCCAAATAGCCACCTTCTGCACTGTAGGAATTCTATTTAAAAAGTAAGGAGTTGTGCTATATAAACTCAATTCAAATTTTTATGAACATTCATGCGAATGTTGCTGTTTGTTCCTTGCAATTGTTAGTGGTAGTTAAGCAGCAAGACAAACTAGGGCAGTCGAAGGAAAATTGAACACTTAATTATCTCAGTCCCAAATGTTAAACCTGTAGGCTTGTTAAAAGCTCAACACTTGAGATTTTGGAAAGAAAATTGATCGTTCCTATTATCATCATCTCATTCTTACATCTGGTTAATTTCTGCAATATAGATCTTCAACCATTGCCAATAACTACTTCTAAACATTATTCAGTGCAGGCATATCTCCATATCACTGTTGTAATGTGGAAAACAGAGCAATTGGTAATATGTTATGCAGTTGTCTCTAGAATCATGAGACAATGGGCATTGCCATCCAGTCTGAAGTTCTTGCTTTCTTTTTAACTACTATTTTTGTCTAGTTTCTTTTAGCTGTCTCTCATATAATCGAGAGATATGTTCATACTAATTCAGATTTAGTAAGATAGAATTAAAAACAAAAAAATGTTGGAAATATTCAGCAAGTCAGGTCACATCTTTGAAGGTGAAATAGATTTAACGTTTCAGGTTGAAGACCTTTCACCCAAGCAAGGATAAGTTACAAATATAACAGGTTTGAAATAAGCGAAAGCGGGAGGGTAGACGGCTCAAAAGGGAAGGTCTGTGATTGGTGGAAGACGGGCGAGGTTAAACAACAAACAAATTGGTGGTGCAGGGTCAAACATGATTGGACAAGACACAAATGATTTCTGGAGGAGGTGTGAATGGCAGAATGATGAAGATCTTGCATGTGAAAGCAAAAACCTGTTAGGAAAAAGGAAACAGAATGAGGCACGGTTTGAAATTGTTGAACTTAATGTTGAGTCCAGAAGGCTGGAGAATGCCTAATCAAAAGTGGCTTTCCCTCCAGCTTAAGTTAAGCTACACTGGAACACAGCAGGATGCTAAGGAGAGCGAGGTTCGCCTGAGAGAATTAAAATGATAGGCGACCAGAAGTTTGGAGTCATGCTTGCAGGCTGAACGGATACCTTTAATGTACAGTGTCATCGCTAATTCATAGTGGGGCTACTTTTTGCATGATTAGTAATAGTATCATTTAACCTCTTGTAGTAGTGTAACATTACTTTTTCTCACTTTATGTGCAATCGGTGTGTTTGAAGCAGATATAGACATGCTAAGTGTAATCGCATTAATTATGTTCATTTCTATTGCAAGCATACTGCTTTTTCCATTAATTAGGCTTGCCAATCTAGTTGCCTTCTTAATTTGAAACAAGATTCTTCAACAAACTAAATTGTTCACTTTGAATCTTTGTGTTCTGTGCATTAGTATGAACTTTCTTGCCTTTATTTCCTTGCAGTTTTTTGATGGAGTTAATTGTTGAAAGTGTTTTGTGGCAAGTTGGCTCTAATGCAGTGCTTTTCTTCTCTGCTTCTTTTGCTTTTCCTCTTCCATTTCTTCCCTCCCACCTATTCCTTTTCCCCCATTCGCCATATTGGTGTGCTGCAGAATTCGTCAAGCTCAGCCTCCTCTGAAGCATCTGAAACGTGCCAGTCAGTGAGTGAGTGCAGTTCACCCACTTCCGTAAGCTCGGGTTCTACCATGGGAGCCTGGGCATCAACAGAAAAGGTGATAAATCTCCCAGTGTGTGAAACTACAAATTGAGGACATAGGAAATGTTCAGATTACTCTTATCTTAGGCACTTCCATCTTTTTTTAATCTGTTGATTCCCATAAAATGTATGTTTGTGGATTGGAGTGTTCTGAAATCACACAGTGCTAAGGACTCAGTTAAATAAAGCCCTCACTGACGTGACAATGAACTGTATAGACCTAGATTAGACACACTAGTTGGGATTGTGATGGAAACACAGTTGATCAAGGATAGTGTGTGTGTGCCCAACAAAATTGGGATCAATTGTTAGTGTGATTTTCTTTCTCTCTCCTCTTCCCCCCCCCCCCCCCCCCCCCCCCCCTCTCCATTCAAATAAAAATTGCTTGCTCTTGCTGACGGAACTCTCCGGAATCAATGTTTGGTTGAGGTTCTAGAGGGCCATCAAGCCATCAACATCTGAGCAACTGGACCTGAAAAAAGGACTAGTGTTTTCAGGAGAGGATGGGTGGAAGATCTCGTTTAAAAATGCACCAGCTGCTAACTTTATAATCATGTAAACCTATACTAAAAGGGGGTACGTTTGCATCTATAACTTAACAATGGCAAACTGTCGGTGTAGATCCCTCTACTGTAAAGGAATACCTGAGCACAATACCTTTAGCAGAGTTATGGAAAACTACAAAAATGCTTTTGTGATATTTGTAGTTATATGAGGTCATTAATTTCCTTAATAAATTTTTTTATTTAAAGCAAAGGTTCAGAAATATAGAGTGCTTGCTTAAAATATAAGAATAATCCTTGTGAGCTCATTTTGTACAGGATATTTGTAATAATTTGGAAATAGTGTTCCCAATTCATCGATATTTCTTCCACTGAATTTGTATTTTGGTTACTGTGACATTTTTCACAATCATTTTTATTCCATTTTGTGTGTTTTTGTTTTGTTTTCCTTTTCTGTTTATTTGCAGTTGACAAATGGGTTTGATCACTTCAGTTCATCTAGTGAACCATACCCTGCTTCAGTTGGTACACACTTTCTCCCACATTTTCAGCCCTCTTCCCGACCCTGTTCCAGACCTTGTTCAGCCGCTCTCCCAGTTTATCCTCATTATTATACCATTGGGCCTGGCATGTTTCCATCATCCAAGGTTCCTAGCTGGAAGGTTTGTGCTTTTCATGTTTTTTTCAAGTAGCTTTTGAAAGTATGTTTCCTAGAAAAGTTTTCTCATGTTTTTATAAACATAATGACAATTTGTAACAAGCTCTGATAATTTTGTAATTTTTTCCAAAGTATACTGGATGTAATTTAGTAAAGGTAAATGGCAGTATTTGCAGTTAATTTATATTGTTGCTTGCATAATAGCTTAGCTTATGCTGTTAGTAAAGTAAAGCCATGGCGATATGGCACTGTGATCACACGTGCACACACACACTACTTTCTGGGGGGGGGGAAATTCCACAGACACTCCTCCAAGGGGGAAAAAAAATTCTCTCATCTCGATCTTATGCTTAAACTGTGTCCCCTCGTTTCAGTCTTCCACGCAATAGGAAACCCTAATATGAGCGTGTTTGATCGACCTCACCGCGTCTGACTAGGTACGCGACAAGGTCAGTAAATCGAGTCACGCCTCACAAGATCTCATGAGGCGTCGCAATCTGGATTCCGTCCACTGAGGTCGGGACCCAGATTTGCATATTCAAGTGAGCAGTTAGTCTCAGCCTCACCTTGGAAATCTTGAGTGGGCGCCGTTTAGCACTGGCTTTCACAAACGTGGACCAGGCATATTGGCACTGGGAGGGGTGTGTATTTCTCTGGTAATCGGAGGTATGTCTCTGGCAATTGGAGGCCCCTGGGTGGTCGGGCTCGGGGCAGGGTGGTATCTTAGCACCCCGATACCATCTGGGGGCTGGCAGTGCCACGGTTGCCATTATGCCTGTGCCAGGGATCGGGCCCTGGTGTGTACTTCCCCTTGTGAGGGGGAGACACGGGGGGCTCTGTGACTCCCTTATTGGTGGGTTGGGGGATTGGGAGGTCCGGAGGCCGCAGTGGGGTTTCTATAGATCAAATGGCGCTAGTGCAACCTCGGTGGTGTGTTCTTTGCGAGGCCCAGAAATGAAGCAAAGTCCCGTTTAATAGCAAAGTTGTTCTCGCTGCAAGAAAACACCCGAAAAAACGAGCTTGATACGGGAATCTGTTTAATTTCTGTTAAATCACGCCCTATATTCACCCTATCAAGTCTCCTCAGGGTCTTGTATTTCAATAAGGTTACACCTCATTCTTCAAAGCCAATGGGTGTAGGCCCAACCTGTTCAGTCTTTCTTCACAAGATAAGTCCTTCATCCCAGGATGAGTCGAACCTTCTCAGAACTGTTGTTAAAGCATTTAAACCCTTTTTCAATACGGAAATCGAAACTACACAGTTCTCTAGATTTGGCCTCGCCAAGATTCTGCACAGCTGTAAATTTTAATATTTCATTTCTTTAGCAGTAATGAGCAACATTCCATTTTCTCTCCTAATCACTTGCTGTACCTTCATACCAGCCTTTTGTGATGTTGTATAACAGGACATCCAGACCCCTTTATACCACCTTCCTCCCTTTTAGCAGAAATAGTGCTGCTGTGCTGAAGCAGTTGTGTATTACAGTAATTTATTTAAGTTGTAGCTGTTACTGTCCTCCCTAATCTTCTCCATTTGTCTATCTCCTCTTCTTCCTTTGACTAAACTTTTAGCCATCTGCACTAATATCTTTTTATATTGCTTGGTTTTGTTTTTAACACTTTATTACTTGGAAGATGCAATGTAAAAACAAGTTTCTGTTGCTATTAAAGAATTTGGGATGGGTGCATGCATAGTTTTCATACACTACCTTTTCTTGCATGATTCCATTAAATTATCTCCCATCATTTCCCAAGTTCTCTTCCTTCCTACCCCAGCCTACAGTATCCCAGAAACAATTCCTTGTCTGAGAAGGCAATCTGTTTCCAAGCTGTCAAATCCATTTGATTAAACTAGTGAAGGTAGCCATTGGTGGTACTGCTTCCATCTTGCTTTTATTTATACACATATATAAACCCCAGTGGAGAAACATCTGTTTGACTTCTCTAATACTTGAGGGTGCAGTGCTTTGGAGCTTTCAATTTGATATTCATATGAAAGTTGAAAAATGCAAATTTATTTACTTATTTAAGCGCGTATTGTATTTTAATTAGGACTGGGCCAGACCAGGTCCCTACGATCAGCCAGGAGTAAATACCTTACCAAGGCGTAAAGACTCTGAGCAGCGACGAGATGCTGAAGCTAAGACCCCAGCATCTATTGGCCAGAATATCCAAATAGAGGAGGCACAGAGAACTAGAAGTATGACTCTCTCTACTACAGCAAGGGTAATAACTATTATGTTGTCAATTTAATATTAATTTGTGCCCATTTTTGGAGATGCTAAATACTTAATATAACCATTCGGGGATGGATTGCATACATCCTTTTCTTATCATTGCATATGAAATATTTGTCAGTGGCCTTGACATCTATCATTATGAAGTACTTCGAGAGGTTGATCATGAGACACATCAACTCCATGCTCCCAGAATACCTTGATCCACTGCAATTCTCATACCGCCACAACCGGTCCACAGCAGACGCTACCTCCCTGCCCCTTTACTAATCCCTGGAGCATCTCGACAAGAATTACACCTACGTCAGACTCCTATTCATTGACTGCAGCTCCGCCTTCAACACCATAATCCCAACCAAGCTCGTATCCAAACTCCAAAACCTAAAACTTGGCTCCTCTCTCTGCAACTGGATCATCGACATCCTGACCCATACACCACAATCAGCAAGGATAAACAACAACACCGCCTCCATGATAGTCCTCAACACCGGGGCCTCACAAGGCTGCGTCTTAGGGAGCTTACTATACTCCCTATACAAACACGACTATGTGGCAGAATTCGGCTCCAACTCCATCTACATGTTTGTTGATGACACAACCGCAGTGGGTTAGATTTCAAACAACGATGAGTCAGAGTACAGGAGGGAGTAGAGAACCTAATAGCATGATGCAACGACAACAATCTCTCCCTCAATGTCAACAAAACTAAGTAGCTGGTCATTGACTTCAAGAAGCGAAGTGTCATACGCGCCCCTGTCTGCATCAGTGGTGCCAAGATGGAGATGGTTCAAATTCCTAGGTGTACACTTCACCTTGGTGCACCAACGTCAACGCTATGACCAAGAAAACACAACAGTGCCTATACTTCCTCAGGAAACTAAGGAAATTCGGCATGCTCACATTGACTCTTACCGTTTTTTACAGATGCACCATAGAAAGCTTGGTATGACAACTGCTCAGTCCAAGGCAGTAAAAAACTACAGAGATTTGCGAACACAGTCCAGTCCATCATGCACCCACCTTTCATCCATTTATCTCCTGCTGCCTCAAAAAACGGGCAGCATAATCAAAGACCCCTCCCATCCGGGTATTCTCTCTTCCAACCTCTTCCATCAGGCAGAAGATTCAAAAGCCTGAGAACACGCACTAACAGATTCAAAAACAGCTTCTTTCCTGCTGTTATCAGACTCCAAAATGGCCCTCTTATAGACTGAACTGATCTCTCCACACATCTTCTCTACTGTGTAGCACTACACGCCATATGCTTCCCCCAATGACTTACTATGTATTTACATTGTATACCTATCGTATGTCCTATAAATCTTAACTTGTATTTTGTTGGCTTTATAGAATAGGCATAGTTAATGCTGGGTATGATTTTACATTGTAAATCGTTTCATAGTCTTTATAGCAAATTCAACTTGGAAGTTTATTTTAAGTGGTTCAATTTTGAGACTGAGTTTAATGGTGCAACAATTCATTTTGTATCCGCAAAGGGTGAATTCATGAACAAATTATTCCTCGGAAGAGCTTAGAACAAGCTCAAGGATGTCAGTTTTTAAATATGAGAAACTGAGCTAGTATTTTGCGAATCTTGATTTGAGAACTAAAATGGTAGGATTAGATTATAGCTGTAACATTAGTGCAGTTATAACTTACTGTAGATTCTGTGTATTTAGCAGCAGGGAGAAGAGGCGGAAGTTCATGAAGAACTGGCACTGGCCCTCAGCAGAGGTCTTCAACTGGATACTCAGAGGAGCAGTAGGGATTCCTTGCAGTGCTCCAGTGGATACAGCACACAGACAACCACACCATGCTGCTCTGAGGACACGATCCCTTCGCAAGGTAAATGTCATCACGTAACCTTTTTTTGTGGCTCAACAGCTCGATTCTTGCAATGCTCTGACACTATAATGGTCAGAGCAAACTTTAATGAAAAGCAGGTCTAGTGGTGGATAAAGCAATATCAGACTCTGTTCAATATCCAATTCCATGTCAATTTCCTAAAAGTTACCATAAATCATACTGTATAAGACAACCCCATTTTTCTAGCTCCAACAATCGTCTTTTGGGTGTAGCTCTCACCCCCACCCCCTCTTTTTTTTTCAGCCACTTCATGCTATACGCCAAGCAGTAGTCAACCTTAATTTTTCACCCCACAGATGCTTATTTTACTTGCTGATGTGTTATAACTCGGTGCAAGGGATAGAATGGTAAGCTCCATCCAGGAAATAGTAGTTTAAAAAAAATGAAATTAATGGCACTTTACCTGAATGCATGAAGCATCCGCAAGACAAGAGATGAATGAGTGACACTAATAGAGCTATATGGTTGAGATCTAATCACCATTTCAGAGACATTGACACATGGTGACCAAGGCTGGAAAATAAATATTGCAGGGTACACAACATTTTGAGCAGACAGGCAGAATGGAAAAGGAGGAATTGGAGTCCTGATAGTAAAGGATGACTGAAGGACATTACTGAAGAAAGATCCTGGCTCAGAAGATCATGACGTAGAATCAGTATGGGGGGAGAATAGCAAGGATCATAAAACAGTAGTTTATAAGCCCTCTTGCAGTAATACTGTTGAACAAAGCAATAAACAAAATATTATTTAGGGGTTTAATTGTGTTGGACTTGAACCATAATATAATCCAAAAGCCACGGGTGATCTTGAAGCATCTTCATATAGAAAGGACAAATCACAAAGGCAAGGGTGGACTTGAAGATGAGTTTGTAGAATGTTTTCTTCACAGTTTAAATGGAATAATACATTGTGGAATTAACCAGGAATAAAGCAATTTTAGATCTAATATTGTGCAATGATGCAGAGTTAATTAGTAATTTCATAGTAAAAGAGCCACTGGGAACTAGTGATCATAATATAATTGAATTCAATGTTAGGTTTGAAAGCACCTAAACAAGAAATTTAATCATGTAATTGGCTTTGTTTAAATTTGAGGGAGAACTCATTGGGTAAATAAACTAAAAGATATAGCCATAAATAAGCAGTGGGAAACATTTAAAGACACGTTGCTCAACATGACCAATAAAACTAGATGCCATTGAAAAACAAAAACTGAGCCAAAAAGATCCATTTGTGGCTTACTAGCGAAGTTGGTGATAGAAGTAGATTCAAAGAACAGAAATAGAATTAAATGAAAATAATAGTAGCATATATGAGGATTGGGAGTGTTTTAGAAACCAGATACGGGCCACAAAAAGGTTGATATGAAAGGGAAAAAATAGAATGAGAGCAAACAGATTGTAAGTGAAAAAGAAGAGAATAGCTAAGAAAATTCTGATCCCCTGAGAAGCAGAGACAGAAGAAATTATTATGGGGAAATGACAGAGATATTGACAAATATTTTGGGTCTGTCTTCACAGGCACAAGTTGCATTCCAGAAATAGAGGGTAACCAAGGAGCTTAAAAAAAAATTCATATCAGAAGAGAAAATGTACTGGAGAACCCAAAGGGACTAAAACTGACAAATCTCTACCACCCGATGGCCTATATCTAAGGATTTGAAATGAGATAGCTGCAGAGAAAATGAAGGCTGTGGCTATGATTTTTCAAAGCTCCCTAGATTCTGGAACAATCCCAGCAAATTGGAAGTTAGCAAATATGACGCCACTGTTCAAGTAAAAAAAGGAGAGAGAAAATAACCTGACATCAGTTGTTGGGAAAGTGCTGGAATCTATTTTTAAGGAAGTCTTAACAATGCACTTAGAAAATTGTAGTTTTTAAAATATTCATTCACAGGATGAGGATATCGCTGGTTAGGCCAGCATTTATTGCTCATCCCCGATTGCACTTAAATTGAATTACTTGCTAGGCCATTTCCAAGGGCAGTTAAGAATCAACCACATTGCTGCGGGTCTGGAGTCACACGTAGGCCAGACCAGGTAAGGATGGCAGATTTCCTTCCCTAAAGGACATTAGTGAACTAAATGGGTCTTTACAACCATCGACAATGGTTTCATGGTCATCCTTAGACTTTTAATTCCAGATTTTTAAAAATTGAAGTCAAATTTCACCATCTCTGGGTGGAATTCAAACCCGGGTCTCCAGAATATCATTCTTGGTCTTTGGATTGTTCAGTGACAATGGAATCCCAATGTCAGTGGAATCAGATATTCTCTACATATTTTTATGAAAGGAAAATAATCTTCGATACATCCATTTGTATTTTTAGAGGATGCTACTAATAAGATAAATAAAGGAGAACCAGTGTATGTAGTGTCCCTGGATTTCCAAAAGGCATTCAATAAGATGCCACACAAAAAGGTTAAGAAGCAAGATAAGGACTCATGGATTTGAGGGTAATATATTCATGAATGGAGGATTGACGAAGGGACAGGAAACAGTAGGCATTAGAGGCATTCTCAGGTTGGCAGGCTGCGACTAGTGGAGTGTCACAAGAATCCGTGCTGTGGCCTCAGCTATTTCTAATGTATATTAATTCTTAGACAAAGTATAAAGTATTGTCTCTAAGTTTGCTAGATGGCAGTATAAGTTGTGAGGAGGACACAGGCTGCAAAGAAATATGGACAGATTGAGTGAGCAACAAGATGAAGTGTAATATGTAGAAGTGTGAGGTTATTCACTTCGGTCATTAAGAATAGAAAAACAGAATATATATTTTTTTAAAGGCATAAAACTTATAAAAATCGATTTAAGATGTTGTACAAAGGTGTGTGGGAGTTTAAGACAAGCTCATCCCTTGCGTCAGATGTTGGTGACATTTCAAAATGGCGACCGCCTAGACCCATGCTGACAGTTCACTTTTCTTACTCCGCATATAAGCCGAGCCCAACTTCATAGAATCCCGACAATGCAGAAGAAGTCCATTCGGCCCATCAAGCCTGCACCGACCCTCAGACTCGAGTACCCTGCTGAGGACCACTCCCCTGCTCTATCCCCGCAACACCACCTAACCTGCACATCTTTGGACTGGAAGGGATAATTTTAGCATGGCCAATCCACCTAACTTGGACATGTTCAATGGTCAACTTATACACTGGTTGCCGTACAAACATCAGTGTTTACACCTCTATTTATATGAGATTTCTACCATATGCTGATATTGCTAAATGATGTGGTTGGAGATGATCAGGAGATTTTTATATTGGAATGGGATGTATTATATAAGTTTGTAGCACATTAATAGCAATTTAACTGGAAAACAGTAGCGTGGTAACACCTTTGATTTTCATCAGAATAATAGGGAGGTACTTTAATTCTTTAACGAATTGAGGCATGTTTGTCTTTGAATAGCTTCCATCATTTGACTTCAAACATCATTCAGCAGTGGTATAAAACAATGGAGCAATTAACCTGCTTCTGACACCTCCTTTTGATATGTTCCCCTTAATTCCAATTCAGCCAGATGTGCAGCAGTCTGTTTTGCTAAATTGATGTAACTAATAATTTCCTATCGTAATTTTTTTGACAAAACCGATCATATCATAATTGGACAACTCATTTGAATTTGTTTTGAAAGGCAATCAGCTTTGTTCAACTGATTAGTGTACAGATATTGGTTAATGAAACATTGAACCGTATTTAGAATTATATAATTCCTACAGTGCAGAATGAGGCCATTCGGCCCATCGACCCTCTGAAAGAACACCCCACCTATGCCCATAAACCCACCTAACCTTCACATCTTTGGACACTAAGGGCAATTTAGCATGGCCAATCCACCTAACCTACACATCTTTGGACTGTGGGAGGAACAGGAACACCCAGAGGAAACCTAGGCAGACACTGGGAGAAAGTGCAAACTCCGCATGGCTGGAATAGAATTGGGATCCAAAAATTACCGTTTCGGATTTTACAGTCTGTAATCACTGTGCCACCCAGTTAGTTTTTTTCACTGTTCAAGACCTTCAAGTCGCCCACAAATAAGTGATTTATTTATAAGAAAGGATCAACTATTTACAATTTCTCAATTGGCAGAACTATTACAGAATTTTACTTCAATGCAGAGTTGATTAAAATTTTGAAATTTCTAAAATTAAGTTTGTTTTAAATGTCCTATTCAGTTTCAGATTATGATTACTTCTCGGTTAGTGGTGATCAAGATATTGAACAGACAGAGTTTGACAAGTCCTCCACCATACCACGGAATAGTGATTTAAGCCAGTCGTATCGTCGAATGTTCCAGGCAAAACGTCCCGCATCCACAGCAGGTTTGCCAACAAACAGCGGACCGGGGATGATGACGCCAGGAGTCGCTACAATCAGGCGGACGCCTTCAACCAAACCATCAGTCCGAAGAGGAACTATAGGAGGAGGCCCAATACCAATTAAGACTCCGATGATCCCTGTTAAAACACCAACTGTGCCTGATGTAAGTAGCTTGTCAGGTGTGCAGCCTGGGCCAGAGGAATATCCAGAGCAGGGTTCCGAAGCTGCAGAAAGCTCACAGGTCTCTCCAAAGAGAAGTAGTATATCATCAGTTGCTTGCACAAAGGCGCCTGTAATCTCAACGGTGACATCCCAATCCATTAGCCCCACAGGCGAAGAGAGGAAGTCTGTGACGAGCCAACAGATGATGACAGAAGTTGGAGCATCCAGCTTGGATACCACACTGGCAGCTGCACCTGGGGATCAGTCTTGTACCGGTACAGCTTTGACCCTGCAGGAATTGGATACAGCAGGTGAGCATTCCATGGCTGGTGCTGCAGAGCCCCCTCAAGGTGAAGATATGCTGAGCGCCATTCGACGTGGAGTGAAACTGAGAAAAACAGCAACTAATGATCGCTCGGCTCCAAGGTTTTCATAAATGTATAAATTGTATGGTAGAGATGACAATAGAGGTTTCTGTGACTTGGAGAAATCTATTTTGTTGTAATCTCAATAACATACTACCATGTATTTTGTTTGAGAAGCTCCTGAGAGAGGAAACTGGTGGAATAAAGAGAAAAGGCAGTGGGAGTGGGGAATCTTTACTAGTTGCATTACCGTTTGGATTTTACGGTCTGTAAATATTGAACATTGTTTTCTGTTGTAGCTGCTTTTTGGTTTACCTGTTGCTTTTTTTCCCTCCCTTCTGCCAAACCAGAAGGTGCCAAATCATATCTGACATGCTATGGATTTCATTGTAATTTGACAGAGCACAACATGATAAATATTTTTTAAATTCTGAAATCAATAATTTCATTTCAGAAACTATTGCATAAGGTGTTTTTCCACTGAAAGCTGATGAAGAGTGCACTGCATTTCTGGTGCACAGAGAAAAATGAAAGTTAATTTATTGGATTTTTTTCCATGTTAGAAGATTTATTTCTATAGGATGGAGCGATAAGCAGCATCACTCAGTATTAACCTTAGTTACTGTCTGAACAGTAATTAAATGGAATTATACCAGACTACCAGCTAACATTATTTAAGCAATACAGTGCAAATAGGGTAAAATGAGTCGGCGTGAATTTAATGTTTAGTCATAAATTGGTGCCATTACAGTAACAATCCTTACGAAATGGATGTTTTTACACTTATAGTTAAACATACAATAGTTTTCTAGTGCTTAATGTTGATCCTATTGAAATGAGCCATATCCAATTACACAATTATAATTTCATGTTGTTTAGACATGGATTTCTGTTAAATTTAATTGTCCACAGAAATGAGCTTGTTTGTATGCACGTGATCAGATGTTATTTCTTTGTACCCACAGCAGATCATATGCTTTCTTCACCCTTTCTTTTTCCCTCTATTTTTCTAATTTTAAATACAACTTTTAGGCTAACGCAATGGAAAGGTAACATATCTTTTAAAAATAACTCAAAAGGTAGCAGGGAGTTCTCCAGATAACAATGCCTTTTTCTCAAAATTTCTTCTTTAAAAAAAAATAGTTTAACCCAGCAGGCTGGGGTAAGTGAAAACCCGTATAGTACAACTTTAAGAAAAGTAAACAAAATCTTCATGCTATGACAGAGCAGTAGCCATACAATTACAGCTCAGGTCTCATCCCTTGTGCAAGTGTGCGTTCTTTTAAAAATAATTTCAGGGGCTTGTTTGTTACATATTGCAGCTCTTGATTCATTTCAAACATATAGTAATAAAGAACATCACAAAATAAGAATGTACGAGTATTGTGCGCAGTTGCCACCTCCTGTGTGCACAATTATTTCTTCAATACATATTTAGCATTTCTGGTAAATGCGAGTCCTTACTGTCATGTCAGTTTTGTATTTTATTCATTATGCTAACTAATAATGGCTGGTATAAATCATGGAGTTTTCAGTAAATACATAATGTCACCTTCAACTGTATTCTCTCTCTCTCTCTCTCTCCTTCATTCCCAATGCCCTTAAGGTGTCAGCAAAAGGTGATAGTAGGTATGTTAACTTATACCACTTTCTTCTCTTAAGTGTTGGCCACTTAATGCATTTAAATGCAAGTGTTTTTAACCCCCTGACTTGCAGATGTTTTTGCATAATCTTTTTAACTCCTCAGGAGTCACGGACAACAGGAGATTAAATAATTTCCATTAAACACTGAGAATACAAGGACGTTCGGGATGTTCAAAACCTAAAGCCGGTGTTTATATTAAATAAAGTGGTGTGAAGCTATTTTTATAAGAGAAGTTGGGAAAACCAACAATTGGAAATTTCATAGTTGCAACATGTTTAATAAACAAGCCCCTGGCTAGACAATAGCATTATCTTTGTAGTGCGCGTGGTGATTCTGATACTAAAACAAAACAGGTGATACAGGAATAGTTGATGCACAGTAGTAACTCCAGCTGATGCAGATTGCAGATGATGCTAATAGGTGATCGTTACTTAATAGCTCTTAAAAATAAAATCATAGAGATACAGTTGTAACTTCAGTTCTATAAAAGCGTAGGAAATCTTTTAAATAAGACATAGTGTGTCAAAGTAGATTCTAACATTATCACATATCTTGCATCTCTTTATGAAGTTGAATATTAAATGATGTTGCCAAAATTTTAATAATGTGTAAACTGACGATTGTTTTTGAAATAGTAAAAATTTGATGTGTTTTGCATATTGTAAAAGCAGGCTATCACACTGAAACTAGAATTGTTTCTAATGGTAAATTATTGTGGTTTTGTTCTTGGGTTTGTATTGAGAGTTGACCTCTCCACGTGCAGTTTCTTTTGTTTGACAGGTGTAAATATAACAATCTATAATTTTTGTGTCACCCTTTTCTGTGTAATGATTGCTTCAGCCCACATTAAAGAAATGTTAAAAAAATGTTTTGCTTTTGTAATTAAGTATGTGTTCATAATTTATCCAAGTTGTTCTAAAGTTGAAAGATAACTTGCTCTTGTAGTTATTTTCTGATGTCAAAATTTGCATGTACTTTGCATTAGGTGTTGGCAACCAAGGTATTGCCAGCATAAATTTGGTAGGGGAGGGGGGGGGACTCCTTGCAGGTCTTCTCCAATTACATAATTAAATTTGATGGCATAAACAGCAGCTTGTTTCTCCATTTTTTAAGATGCATTCTTTCATGGGTTGTGGGTGTCACTAACAAGGCAAGCATTTGTTGCGTATCCCTTATTGCCCTCGGGAAGGCAGTATTGAGCTGCCTTATTGAACAACTGTAGCCCATGTGGTATGGAGGTACACACAGTGCTGTTAGGAAGGGAATCCCAGACTTTTGACCCAGTGACAATTAACAAATGGTGATATAGTTGCAAGTCAGAATGGTGTGTGACTTGAAGGGAACTTGCACTTGTGCTGTTCCCATACATTTGCTGTCCGTGTCTTTCTAAATGGTGACGTGCATGAGTTTGGAAGGTGCTGTGGAAGGAGCTTTGGAGAGTTGCTGCAGGGTATCTTTTAGATGGTGTACACTGCTGCCACTGTGCATCAGTAGTGGAGTGAGTGAATGTTTTAGTGAGTGGATGGGGAACCAATGAAGCGCGGCTGCTTTGTCCTGGATAGTGCCTCGCTTCTTGAGTATTGTTAGAGCCACACTCATCCAGGCAAGTGGAGTGTATTCAACCACACTTCTGACTTGTTCATTGTAGATAGTGGACAGGATTTGGGAAGTCAGGAAGTGAGATACTTTCTGATGAGCTCTTGTAACCACAGTATTTATATGGCTGGATCAGTTCAGTTTCTGGTCAGTGGTAACTCCCAGATTTTGATGCTGAACTCCTCATTGACGGTAATGCCATTTAGGGGGCCAATTGGTTCCTTTGGCTAGATAGCTAGCATGTGTATTAGTGCCAATAGCACAGGATTTGATCCCGTTTCCAGCTGAGGCAGACTCTGAACCTGCCTCTTCTTCCTACCCAAAGTAAAAATCACAGAAAGCTAATGTGGTTTAGCCATTAATCACCAAGTCGTCTTCAGGTAGAAGTAGAAAGAGAATGCTATTGAATGTCCGTGGGAGATGGTTAGATTCTTTCTTGTTGGAGTTGTTACCTGCCACTTGTATGATATTAATATTACTTGCCACTTATCAGTCCAAGTCTGAATGTTTTCCAGGTCTGACTGCATAAGGACATGGACTACTTCAGTGTCTGAGGAGTCATGTATGCTATTCAACATTTCTGATCATCAGTATAATGAAGCTGAAAACTATGGTGTGCACATATAATTGCAATTGTGTAATAGATTGAATGCTATATTTTCAAAATAGATGAGATATCAATAGGCCATATCTTGCCACATGCTATGCTGGCAACAGAGCATATTAACCAAAACGATCCGGGAGGTTTTCTATAGCTACAAAAAACATTTGTGGTTTTATAAAAGTAGAATTGTGAAGTGGATGATATAACAAATCAGTGAGCTATTGTACCTCTAGTTCTTGTTTTGGAATCAACTCCAAATGAATTTGGTTGTTTTGTGTAAAGTGAGGTAATAGTGCAATGAGGGAGGTGGTGAATTCTTTTTAATTCTGCATTTGAACAAAAGGATTCAAGTGCGATAGTTCCTCTGGTAACAGGCCGTAAAATGTTCACTGATGTTCCAGTCTCTTTTCAGAATAATAGTTAATTGAGATAAAACGGTCGGTGTGTACATGGAAGGCATACTTTACGATTACCTCACGGTCCACTTACAATGTTCTGACCTGTGAGTGGACTCCTTTGATGTGGAGTTAACACAATGGGGTAGAATTTGCATGGGGATTTCCACATTCTGCTGTGCTTTGGTGAAAAATCAGCAGAACGCCGATCAGTAGAAAGGCATCACTAACATGAGTCCAATGCTCCTACTCCAACTTTATAGACTTAAGACCAGTAAGTAGATTCATCGTCTGTTTGAGTGAAAATGATTAATGGCTTTGAATCTTTTAAGAAAATCTGGCGTGCTATTGAGAGGCTTCCCACATATTAAGAAGAAAACATTTCAGGTATAACCACTTGAGCTGCTGTGATTGCTTCTTTTGAGTACGAACAAAAATGTGGAGGAGAATAACTGGATGGTGCAGTAATTTGGATGGCTGAACTCTGGGTTCAGATAAAGCTAATACTTCAATCTGCTTGCTGTAAGAATCTAATGTAAACTGAGCTGGGCCAGGCTCATTCCCATTCGTAATGGGCATGGACCACAGTGCACCACTGTGCCGAACAGTGTAATCTTAGTAGGGCAAAAGGATAGTTGACCTAGGAAAGAGCTGGTGCACAAACAGTGTAGTTGGGGGCTTTACTCGGCATCTGACTATATTACTGGAGGCAAGAATAATTGATGCTAACACTTGCTCCGAAAAAGGGAAAATACTCTTCTCCAATACAAACATTCCTTGACTTAATAAGTGCAACTATGAAAGTAAAACCTGGAAGCCGCTGTGTGTTAATTCACTTGCTCCATGGAAATACCAACACTTTCCTTTGAAGCAAAAATGAAACGAGACGTTGCTAATCTTAGTTTTAAAAAATTGTCAGTATAACTTCGGTTAACAAATGGACTAGTTTGGTTTTAAAAATTGTAACAGTGATCAGTGCCAACACAATAACCACCTGATCATTCCAACAATGCACAACTTAATTCTGCTGTGGATTAGCTTTATTAGCTAATGGAATTCTAATTTCATAATGGTAAAGTGGCATGATTTCATGCTTTTCTTTAAGTTATAGAACAGGCCCTTCGGCCCTCGATGTTGTGCCGAGCCATGATCACCCTACTCAAACCCACGTATCCACCCTATACCCGTAACCCAACAACCCCCCCATTAACCTTACTTTTTTTAGGACACTACGGGCAATTTAACATGGCCAATCCACCTAACCCGCACATCTTTGGACTGTGGGAGGAAACCGGAGCACCCGGAGGAAACCCACGCACACGGGGAGGACGTGCAGACTCCACACAGACAGTGACCCAGCCGGGAATCGAACCTGGGACCCTGGAGCTGTGAAGCATTTATGCTAACCACCATGCTACCCTGCTGCCCCTACTACCCTGCTGAAATGGGTAAAAGAGCCAAAAAAGTGGCAGACCAAAGAGGCATGATATGGAAACATGCATTTTCACTGAGTGCAAGGAAAACAGTGCAAGGCAACTGTGCCACAAGGTGGCAATATAGTATGCCTGGCAGACGATCACAGCCAAATCAAACCTCAGCAATAACCTGTAGGGCCAAGAATACTTGCAGAAAATAATATACCATGAGGAACACAATGAGGTAAGTGTGGTCAACAGCACCATGTGTTCTATTGACAGTGTACGGTTACATTACAATATAGGTAAAAGGTAAGAGGCCGTACTGGACCTGGTATTGGGAAATGAGCCCAGCCAGATGATCAAAGTTACAGTCGGGGAGCATTTTGGGATCAGTGACCATAATTCAGTAAGTTTTAAGGTACTGTTGGATAAAGATTAGTCCTCAAGTGAAGGTGCTAAACTGGGGGAAAGCTAATCATAACAATATTATGCAGGAGCTGAAGAATCTATATTGGGGGCAGTTTGAGTGTAAATCAACATCTGGCATATGGGAGGCTTTCAAATGTCAGTTGATAGGAATTCAGGACCGGCATGTTCCTGTGAGGATGAAGAATAAGTATGGCAAGTTTTGGGAACATTGGATAACAAGGGATATTGTGAGCCTAGTCCAAAAGAAAAAGGAAGCATTTGGAAGGCTGGGAACAGACGAAGCCTGTGAGGAATATAAGGAAAGTAGGAAGGAACATAACCAAGGAGTCAGGAGAATCTTGGCTTTTTATACAAAGAGCAAGAGAGTAGCCAGGGAAAGGGTTGGCCAACTCAAGGACAGAGGAGGGAATCTATGCACGTAGCCAGAGGAAATGGGCATGGCACTAAATGAGATTTTGCATACGTATCACCAAAGAGGACATGGTGAATGTTGAGTCTGGGGAAGTGTGTGTCAGTAGTCTGGGTCACATTGAGATCAAAAAGGTGTTGGGAGTCTTGAAAAACATTAAGTTAGATCAGTCCCCAGGGCCTGATGGGATCTACCCCAGAATACTAAGGAGGAAATTGCTAGGCCTTGACAGAAATCTTTGTATCCTTACTGGTGAGGTTCGAGAATAACCAATGTTGTTCCTTTATTTAAGAAGGGTAGCAAGGATAATCCAGGAAATTACAAGCCAGTGAGCTTTATGTCAGTGATGGAGAAATTAGTGGAGATGATTCTTTGAGACAGGATTTACTCCCATTTGGATTTATTAGTGAGAGGCAGCATGTTTTTGTGAAGGGGAGGTAGTGTCTCACTAACTTGATTGAGTTTTTCGAGGAAATGACAGATGATTGATGAAGGTAGGGCAGGGCAACCCTAGCTCTTGACTGCTCCACCAACCACCCATAACTCTCACTGACCACAGAGGCCTCTGGTCTTGCAGCTGAAGACTGTTATAGGGAATTGGCAATCATGGTTAAGTATGCACTTCATACATCCCAAGCGGATCCCTGTGGGTGGGAGGGCCATGTAGCATGTGGCGATTTTGCCTAGCAGCCCAATCACACCTCAATGCATGACATTGTGCTTGAACACTGAGCCAGCACCACAGACACTGGCCACCTTTGACCACCCCGGGGATGGGCTCTAGCCCTGGGCACGTGTCTTCTGCAGCTGGGTGTCTCAGGTGGGAGGGCTGGGGGGGTGTGAGACATGTCTGGGAGAGATGGAACATGAGATTGGTGGTTAGCCACATCGTGGAACAAAGGGCCAGAGCCGTCATTGATTGTGGTGAGGATATTTTAATGTTCCTCATACATGTGTACAACTCCCCCGCCCACCCAGTGTCCTCAGCGATCCTTGATGTGCTTTGCCTTCCTTGATCAACCATTACGTGTAGGTGTATCCCCAGGAGGCACATCAGAGGTGAGGTGGAGGCAGCCAGTTGCTTACCGTGGCCTTTGATGCCCCTGGTTGGTATCCTGTGGGGCTGGAGGGCCCTGGCGCACTTGACTGGATTGAGGATTGGCTGACTGACAGCAAAGGGTTGGGATAAATGAGTCCTTCTCTGGCTGTCAAACTGTAACTAGTGGGGTGCCGCAGGGGTCAGTCCTCAGAGCTCAACTATTTACAATCTATATAAATGATCTGCAAGCAGAGGCAGAGTGTAACATTGCAAAATTTGCAGATAATACTAAAATAGGTGGGAAAACGGGCAGTGAAGATAAGATTTTAAAAATTAGATGGATATAGATAAGTTAAGAGATTGGGCCAAAATTTGGCAGATGGAGTTTAATGTAGATAAGTGTGAGGTTGTCCATTTTGGCCAAAATAATAAAAAGGTAAATTATGGAAAGCAAATTCAAATTGCATCCAAGCAGAGGGATCTGGGTGTCTTTGTTCATGAATCACAAAGTTGGTACGCAGGTACAGCATGTAAATAAAAAGGCAAATGGAATGTTGCCATTTATTTCAAAGGGCCTGGAGCATAAGTCGAGAAGTGTTGTTGCAATTGTATAGGATGTTGTCATTAAATGGTTTCAAGAAGATAATTTCTGCTTTTAAAAAATGGTTTCAAGGGATATGGGGAACAGGTGAGATAATTTGAGACCAGGAAGAAATCAGCCATGATCAGATTGAAGGCTCGAAGGGCTGAATTGCCTGCTTCTGCTCCTAATTCCTATGTTCCTACTTGCCAGGAGAGACACGAGATATTGGAAGGAGTCATGGAAACACCAGCTGTTTATCCAGATGCTATCAGACCTGTTGATTCTCCAGCATTTTTTGTTTCAGATTCCAGTATTTGCAGAATCTTTTATCTTGAAGTACATCCATGGAATCAGAAAAATTTCCAAAATGAATCACTTCTACACTAAGGCTTTGATGCCCTTCCTATGGCAGTGTGGGGTTCATAATTGAATGAGGCCAAACTAGTTATTTATAATGGTTTAGCATAACTTCCTTGCCCTTGTACTGATCAGATTTGATAGCTCAGCATCCCATGTGCTTTTTAAGGACTTTTTCAATGTGTCCTGTGACCTTCGTGCATGGAAACACCCCGCCATGTCTTTCTGCATCCACTTTAAAATTAGATAATTGTAAACTTAAAGCAGAATGTGATGTAGTTTTGATTACACTTGCAGAGCCAGCACCCACATAATGGACTAAATAGTGCTCTATCTGTGCTGTAGAGATCTTTGGTTTGTGCAAGAGAACACAATCTTGTTCCAGATAATGTGAGTTGGTGCCTCTAAGCAATATTCTACCAGAATATAGAGTGCATTATCTACCCAAATATTTATGGACTATAACAGCTTAGAAAGGAAAATCCACTCCATTAAATTATGAATTGTAATTCTGGTTTATAAAAATGTAGCTTCATATCTGAACTTCCCCTTGTGGATAGTGAACACATTACACACTGCTAGAAAATTAGAAACTAACATCTAAATATGATTCAAAACATTAGCTCCCCTCTCTCTCTCCACAGATGCATCAAACCTGCTGTGATTGTCCAGCATTTTCTTTTTTTGTTTCAGATTCCAGCATACACAGTAATTTGCTGCTAACTCACGAGTGTAGGACATACTCTTAGAAATATTTAAAGTCAGCAACTTAATCCAGGAATTAATCAAATTTTTACCTAAAGCAAGACATTTTGTAGTAGTGAGATATCCCAGGGGCCTTCACAACAAGCACTGTTGGACAAGGCTGATGCTGAACCACATGGGAAGATTTTGGGACAGGGAGGGAACTGGCGATTTGGATAAAGAAGTAGGTTTTGGGATGGAATTTCAGGGCTGGAATGAAGGCACAACCACCGTTGGTGGAGTGATGAAAAGTGGGAACGTACAAGAGGCCAGAAATGGAAGAGTGAATAGATCGTGGAGAACATCCTTCATCATAAAAAAAGACAAACATTTATTCTCAGTTTATTAGACTTCATTAAGTATACAAACATTTCAAAGCCGTGTAGGCATCAGCTCTCTGGATATATCATCTACTGTTGACAACACTGGGACCATCTTTTTCTATCTGCTATCTGTTCTGCTTCTTATGCTGGGCGTTCACGGGGTCTTGTGACAATGTTCCACCACAGTGGAGGACGGTCACCCTCCTTCCGAGCAGGGGGCAGAGCCTCATTCTGAGGATTATCAGTCACTTCCTCTTTCAATTGCTTCACCTATAGAGGGGAAGAAAATAAAATGTTACAATGTAGGTAGCCTTCTCTTCCTTCTATACAATATCAGGATCAAGCCAATACTAAATGCAGTTTTAGCTTGTTTGTAATGATTTGACTTCCAAGTTGGGTCTAAATCCATACTTTTAAAATTAGAACCCTACACTGGCTGTAAAGAACGACTGACATTTTTTTTTTGACCAGAGATTATAGTTGCATTTTTGCTCAAATGTGTAAATCAATTTACTCCAGACCTTTAAACACAAATTGCTCCATCTGCTTATCACCTGGCTTAGTGTGCCTACGGTTGACATTTATTGCAACACTGACCCTTTGAGGACAGTGGTCGTCAGTGCAAATTAAATTTCTGACCACTCATGCAGTGATAGGGAGGCAAGATGGAGAGAGGGGTGGAAAATTGTGGCAAATGGGCTTCTTCATTTCCCGACCTCACAACACTGACTGTAGATGTTACAATGTGCTGAATGGCACGTTGAGAGGGATGTTTCTCCAACCCCACTATTCAATAGAACTGTAGTTTTTTTGGGCCTCAGCAAGGAACTCCCCGTCGAGGTCACTAAGTAATTTCCGTGCAGGAGGACTACATAGAGCATAGAACAGCACAGCACAGGCCCTTCAGTTCACAATGTTGTGCCGACTATTTATCCTAATTTAAGATCAACCTAACCTGAACCCCTTCAATTTACTGCTGTCCATGTGCCTGTCCAAGAGTCGCTTAAATGTCCCTAATGACCCTGACTCCACCACCTCTGCTGGCAGTGCATTCCACACACCCACCACTCTGTGTAAAGAACCTACCTCTAACATCTCCCCATTACCTTCCTCCAATCACCTTAAAATTAAGTCCCCCCCGTGACAGCCATTTCCACCCTGGGGAGAATACTCTGGCTATCCACGCCTCTCATCACCTTGTACACCTCTATCAAGTCACCTATCTGCCTTCTTCGATCCAGTGAGAAAAGCCCTAGCTCCCTCAACCTTTCTTCATAAGATATGCCTTCCAATCCAGGCAGTATCCTGGTAAATCTCCTCTGTACCCTCTCCAAAGCATCCACATCCTCCCTATAATGAGGCAACCAGAACTGGACACAATATTCCAAGTGTGGTTTAACCACGGTTTTATAAAGCTGCAGCAAAACCTCACGGCTCTTAAACTCAATCCCCCTGTTAATGAAAGCCAACACACCATACGCCTTAACAACCCTATCAACCTGGGTGGCAACTTTGAGGGATCTATGTATGTGGACCCCAAGATCCCTCTGTTACTCCACACTTCCAAGAATCCTGCCTTTAACCCTGTACTCAGCATTCCCGTTCGACCTTCCAAAATGAATTACTTCACATTTATCTAGGTTTAACTCCATCTGCCACTTTAAGCCAAGTTCTGCATCCTGTCAATGTCCTGTTGTAACCTGCAACAACCCTCAACACTATCTACAACTCCCCCCAACCTTGGTCATCGGCAAACTTACTAACCCACCCTTCCACTTCCTCATCCAAGTCATTTCTAAAAACCACAAAGAGCAGAGGCCCCAGAACAGATCCTTGCAGGACACCACTGGTCACCGACCTCCAAGCGGAATACTTTCCATCCACTACCACTCACTGTCTTCTTTCGACCAGAAAATTCTGTATCCAGACAGCCAAATTTCCCTGTATCCCATGCCCCCTAACTTTCTGAATGAGCCTACCATGGGGAACCTTGTCAAGTGCCTTGCTGAAATCCATATACACATCCACTGCCCGACCTTCACCAATGTGTCTCGTCACATCCTCAAAGAATTCAATGAAGCTTGTGAGGCATGACCTGCCCCTCACAAAGCCATGCTATCTTTAATCAACTATGTTTTTCTAAATAATCATATATCCTATCTCTCAAAATCCTTTCCAATATTTTGCTCACCCGACGTATGGGTCTGTAATTCCCAGGGATTTCCCTATTCCCTTTCTTGAACAGGGGAACAACATTCGCCTCCCTCCAGTCATCCGGTACTACTCCAGTGGAGAGTGAGGACGCAAGGATCATCGCCAACGGCGCAGCAATCTCCTCCCTCGCTTCCCGTAGTAACCTTGGGTATATCCCGTCAGGCCCAGGGGACTTATCTATCCTGATGCTTCTCAAAATTTCCAACACATCCTCCTCCTTAATATCAACCTGTTTGAGTCTATTAACCTGGTTCACACTGTTCTCATGGGCAACAAGGTCCCCCTCTCTAATGATTAGTGAAGCAAAGTACTCATTTAGGGCCTCCCCAGCTTCTCAGACCTTAAGCACAATTTCCCTCCACTATCCCTGATCAGCCCTACTCTCACTCTGATCATCCTCTTATTTCCCACACAAGTGTAGAACGCCTTGGGGTTTCCCTAATCCTACCTGCCAGGGCTTTTTCATGTCCCCTTCTAGCTCTCCTCAGTCCATTTTTGAGTTCCTTCCTGGCTACCTTGTAACCCTCTAGAGCCAAGTCAGATCCTTGCTTCCTCAACCTTACATAAGCTTCCTTCTTCCTCTTAACTAGAAACTCAATTTCTCGTCATCCAAGGCTTCTTCATCTTATCATTCCTTCCTCGTCTCAGTGGGACAAAACTATTCAGCACTCGCAGAAAGTGCTCCTTAAACAATCCCCACATTACTGTTGTGCATTTCCCCAAGAACAATTGTTCCCACTTTATACTCCCCAGCTCCTGTCTAATAGCAGTATAATTTTCCCTTCCCCAATTAAATACCTTCCCATGCTGTGTGTTCCTATCCCTCTCCATGACTGGTAAAGGTAAAGGAGTTGAGGTAACTGTCACCGAAATGCTCTCCCACCGAGACATCTGACACCTGGCCTGGTTCGTTGCCAAGCACCAAGTTCAATATGGCCTCCCCCCTAGTTGGCCTATCTACATACGAGTCAGGAATCTTTCCTGTACACACCTGACAAAATCTGCTCCATCCAAACCATTTGCACCAAAGAGGTTCCAGTCAATATTAGGGAGGTTGAAGTCACCCATGACAACAACTGTTACTTCTGCACTTTTCCAAGATCTGCCACCCAATCTGTTCCTCTATCTCTCTGCTGCTATTGGGGGTGTCTATAGAAAACTCCCAATAAAGTGACTGCTCCTTTCTTGTTTCTGACTTCCACCCATACTGACTCTATAGACAAACCCTCCTTGACAATCTCCTTTTCTACAGCTGTGATACACTCCCTAATTAACAGTGCCACTCCCTCTCCTGTTTTACCTCCCTCCCTATTCTTCTTAAAACATCTAAACCCCAGAACATCTAACAACCATACCTGCCCCTGTGAAATCCATGTCTCCGTAATGACCGCAACCGTAGTTCCAAGTACTGATCCAAGCTCTAAATTCATCTCCCTTATTTCTGACACTCCTTGCATTGAAACAGACACACTTTAACCCATTCCACTGAGTGCAACTTTGCCCTATCAACTGTCTATCCTTCCTCTCAGACCTGCTGCATACTATTTCTGTCTGTTCAACAGCTACCTATCCTCTGATCCATAGCTCTGGTTCCCATTTCCCTTCCAAACTAGTTTAAACCCTCCTGAAGAGCTCTAGCAAACCTCCCACGGACAATATTGGTGCCCCTCCAGTTTAGCTGCAATCCGTCCTTCATGTACAGGTCCCACCTTTCCCAGAGGATATCCCAGTGATCAACGTATCTGAAGGGTTCCCTCCTGCACCAGCCCTGTAGCTACGTGTTCAGCTGCACTCGCTCTCTGTTCCTTGCCTCACTTGCACGTGGCACCAGTAGCAATCCTAAGATCACTACTCTGCTTGTCCTGCTCTTTTGCTTCCAACCTAACTCCTTAAAATCACTTTTTAGATCCTCATCCCTTTTCTTAGCTATGTCGTTGGTGCCTGTGTGTACCACAACTCCTTGTTGCTCCCCCTCCCCCTTAAGGATCCTGTAGACTCGATCCAAGACATCCCTGGCACCCGGGAGGCAACAGACCTTCTGGGAGTCTCGCTCGCGACCCCAGAATCTCCTACCATTCCCCTAACCATCGAGTAAGTCTCCTATCACTACTGCTTTTCTATTCTCCCCTCTTCCCTTCTGAGCCAGAGACCTGGCCGCTAGGGCCTTCCCCCGGTAGGGGCGCCCCCCCCCCCCCCCCCCCACCACCACCACCAAAAAATCAGCATCCAAAACGGTATACTTGTTTTGAAGGGGAACAACTACGAGGGATTCCCTGCACTGTCTGCCCAGCTACTCTTGTCATGTACCTTGGGTGTGGCTACCTTTCTGTAAGTCTTTATCACCCCCTCTGCCTCCTGGATGATCCGAAGTTCATCCAGCTCCAGTTCCCTAACACGGTCTCTGAGGAGCTGGAGTTGGGTGCACTTCCCGCAGGTGTAGTCGGGGACTCCCTCACCACCCACATCTTATAGGAGGAACATGCAACTGCCCTTGCCTCCATCCCCTCTGATCTTACAGAATGTAGCTGCCCTGTGGACCAACTGGAACTCCGCCCTCCAACTCTGCTCCCAGTCAGCCGCACTCCCGGCTCCCTTCTCGCTCTGAGGAAATGAAAGGAGCACCTTGCTCCCTCCTTACCCAACTCCCATAATCACCAAACTCACTATAGCACTCAAATGCACCCAAATTCAGCACTCGATGCAAACAAAGTCTGCAGTGTAGCTGGCTCACTTTTATACTGTGACTCCAGCCTCTGAAAACTGGCCTAATTCAATTAACTAATTAACAAGCTCCAGCTGAAAGTAGAACCCTGGGGTTACAGCTAAATTCACCTTCTAAACCAAACAGCAACTTTTAAGTTAATTAACTAAATAAAAGAAATTAGACTTTAGATAAACCTGAACCCTTATTTGGCGACTAGGGACTTTTCACAGTAACTTCATTTGAAGCCGACTTGTGACAATAAGCCAGTTTCATTCATTAACATCCCTCAGTCACCAAACAAATGCACCCAGATTCAGCACTCAGTGCAAAAACCATTTATAAAAGGCAGCCCCCCGATCTTTCAAACATTCTCTTGCGCACCCAACCCGGCCTCGGAAATCCCCACTTCACCCAACTTACTTCTTCTGGGGTCCTCGAACAATCCCCTCCTTTACCTCACATGGGCAAGAACCTGCCCAACCTCTGGCATAGTCAACATGGTACTGCCAGCCTGGAAGTGCCACCCAGGCACCACCCTGCCCAGTGGCTGACCACCTGAGGCCTCAATTCCCCAGCGAGACCACTTCTCTCCCCCCCCCCCACCCCCGGAGGTGCCATCACGACTTTGTGAGCCAGTACCAAACTGCGCCCTGTTGAGGCCTCGCTTGCCAGTGAATCCGAACGAATTGGGAGAGCTTAATTTAA
This sequence comes from Scyliorhinus canicula, assembly GCF_902713615.1. Taxonomy (NCBI): domain Eukaryota; kingdom Metazoa; phylum Chordata; class Chondrichthyes; order Carcharhiniformes; family Scyliorhinidae; genus Scyliorhinus; species Scyliorhinus canicula. Next base: position 176,426,603 of record NC_052155.1, read on the forward strand.
ATGAGCCTAATGGATAACTTAGATATGCACACTTGGATCTGGCCCAGCGAGGCTGCACCCCTGAATCGTGCCCTGTATCTTGATTTTGTTTTATTTGTTCATTGGACTTGGGCGTCGCTGGCTGGGCCAGCATTTATTGCCCATCTTGACATTTAAAAGTCAACCACATTGCTGTGGATCTGGAGTCACATGTAGGCTAGACCAGGTAACAATAACAGATTTCCTTCCCGAAAAGGACATTAGTGAACCAGATGGTTTTTTTACAACAATGGTTTCATGGTCATCATTTACCATGTTGCCATGGCACCATTTGAACCCAGGTCCTCCGAGCATGACTGAGTCTCTGTGTTACTAGTCCAGTGACAATACCACTGCCTCCCCATAATTGGTTGTAAAATCCTTTGGAATATCATGAAATTGAAATACAAGTCTCTCTTATATAGAAATTACACATGTATAAGTATATCGAACACCACAATGGGCTTGTACCCACCTCTTTCTCCCAACTCTGGAAACGCAGGTTCTTCCATTGCTCTCGCTTGGCAAAGTAATCTGGATACATTGCCTTCTCAGACGGATGCCAAAAATCCAGATAGGATTCAGATGTCTATCAGAAGAGGGGGGAAATCTGCAAGTCACTCATTAGATACATCAAAGCAGGATACAACTAAGTGCAAAAGCAACTATGTTTAAACCAAAACTTTTGAAATTTTGCTTATAACCCTGTATCAAGTTACCCTACGGACTTCGGAACCAAGACTATATATCCAGACTTCTCTCCAAACTTACCTTTTTAAAATCTCCCAGGTAGCTTAAAGTCAGAGAATGTGTACCAAGCCCTGGAAAGATCAGTGTGGTCAGCAGAGTGAAAGCAGATTGGAAAATCCAGGTCTTTGCCAAGTTAGAAAATCACAGCCAATGAGTCAGTCGAATTGCTAGAGTTAACCAATTTCACCAGATTATGGATATAAAAAATATACTTATTATCCTCCAACAATCCCTGCTGGAACCGAGGATTTGCAGATGCAGGTCGAGGGCAGGATTTAATTCAGAGAAAAGTTTAAGAAATAACTAAGACAGCTCTCAGGTCAGCCAAAGGGTTAATGGGAAAGGAGAATTATTTGTAATTGTGGTCGACTAGGAACAGCGTTGTCAGCTATAATGATTCAGGGTATTGAGGTGTTGAGCGATGTGCAAAGAGAGCTGAAAGGACTCGCAACGTCTAGTGGATAGACTAAATTGGTACTTTGTCTCCGTCTTCACTCAAATATGGTACGCAACTGGAACTAAATTGCGCTATCAGTAAAAAGTTTTAAAATAGATGGACACACAGTTTATAAATAATAAATAACTTTACAATAGCGAGGGCTGCTGGCTAGGGTGTTGTCCACCAAGAATTTTTTTTAAGGAGATAGGGCGATTCTATGGCAGCCCCTTGCCTGCATCATTAATAGTTCACTGTAGTCTAGGCTCTGCCAGGCGCCTCATGTAGCTCTATTCTCTGAAAAGGAGATGAAGGCGGACATGGATAACTATGGACCTATGAATGTAACTTGGGTAATATGACTACGGGAATCATTAGGGATGGAATATATCACTTAGAGAAAGCCATATCAGGGTTACTTAACACTGACTCTGAAAAAGGTCACGCATTACCAATTTGATTGTATTTTTAAGAATTTGCCATATAGTGAATGAAGGGAACCAGAAATAGTTTGATTTGGCTTTTAGAAAGCACTTAATAAGTTACGTCATAAGAGGCTGTTTATAATGCATTAGTTTTATATAGTAAGGATTTCACCTCACACCTTGTAGCAATCATATCTCTCATAGGACGTGCCTCCTGGTGCATCGGGGAAAATGTAGGGCTGCGGGTGCTGCTTTGACCAGAATTCCTCCTCACCAGCTTTCAGCAGCTTAGTCGCCTTTATCATGTCTTTTTCATCTTTATGCTCATCGAATCTTGCTCGCAGCATGCAGGCATAAAAACGGTACTTGTCCCTAATTAGGAAAAAAAAAGCAAGTGTCACAAACAGTGGTATGTTGTGTTAATGCAGGATCTGTATTTTCACAATTCATTCCAACAATTTTGCACTCTTAATGAATTAAAATGGTGGTATGTGTATCCCAATATTACTGTTGTGACCGTTTTCTTGTTTCAGTTACCATAAATACTTTAGAACATAGAACTGTACAGCACAGTACAGGCCCTTGATCTCGAGTGGTGAAAGGTAAAATGCTCAGCGCCAATATTCCACTGTGCCTCTCTGGATATTAAAAGGTGATATAGAAAGTAAATAATTTTGGGGGAAAAAATAAATTTGGTCCACTAGTGAAGAGTTTGTTTCTTTTCTCTCTGCAGACTTGAACATCAGTTTAAAAATGCCCAGCAGCCTGTTATGCATACAATGTGACTGTCTCCTTGAACTAAAGTCATAATTAGCATTGAACAAATATGTGTCTCATTTTTCACGTAAACAATGTTCTGCGTACAAACCAGCAATACAATTTTGGAAGGAATAAATACTCTTGGGAAGACAGTTGAGCTTAATGCCAAAAGCTTTTAGCAGAAACCCGTGTAATATTTCTGAAATGTGCCCAACACTATTGCTGCCATTTGATAGAGAAGGTGAAGTGCTCTGTACTCCACATCAGATAACATCCAGTATGTGCAAACAAACAAATGTAGACCATTTGATAAGATCATGGCTGATCTGATAATAACATCAAATCTGCATCTGCCTACCTCCGACACCTATCACCCCCGTGCTTACCAAGAATGTACCCTTAGAAATATTAAAGGACTCTGCTTCCACCACCTTTTCAAGAAGAGTTCCAGTCTCACGACCCTCAGGAAAACATTTTACTTCATCTCCATTTTAATTAGCCAGCCCCTTATTTTTAAACAGTGGCCTCCTAATTCTAGATTCTCTCACAAGAGGAAACATCCTCTCCACATCAACCTGGCAAGATCCCACAGGATCTTGTATGCATCAATAAAATCACCTCTTACTCTTCTATCCAGCGCATACAAGTTTAGCCTGTCCAACTTTTACTCACATGACAACCCTCCCATTCCTGGTATTTAGACTGGTAAACCTTCTCTGAACTGCTTCCAATGCATTTACATCCTTCTTTAAATAAGGTGACTTATACTGTACACAGTACTCCAGATGTGGTCTCACTCGTACTCTGTATAACTGAGGAATAACATCCCTACATGTCTTCAATTCCCTTCGCAATAACATGTTCATAGACTTCAGCACCGCCTTCAAGACTGTCATCCCGACAAGACTAATAATCAAACTCAATCTTGGATTGACCCCTCCCTGTGCAGCTGGATCCTGACTTCCTCACCAACAGACTAGGATAGGTAACAGCACCTCCTCCACAATAGTCCTCAACACCGGGGCCCCGCAAGGATGTGTGCTCAGTCCTCTACTGTACTCCCTATACACACACGACTATATGGCAAGATTTAACTCCAATTCAATCTATAAGTTTGCAGATGATACAACTGTGGTGGGCCAGATCTCAAACAATGATGAATCAAACTACAGAAGGGAGATAAATCACTTGGTTGCATGGTGTATCGAAGACAACCTCTCGCTATACGTTGGTAAAGCCAAGGAACTGATCATCGACTTCAAGAAGCGTAGCACCCCCTAACCCCCTCCACATCAATGGCTCCGAAGTGGAGACAGTCGATAGCTTTAAGTTCCGGGGGGGGGGGGGGGGGTCACCATCACCAACTGCCTGTCCTGGTCCAATTACGTTGATGCAACAGTCAAGAAAGTTTAATATTCTGTTCATGACGGTGTATATCAGGGGTGGGCAAACTTTTCCGTGCAAGGGCCGCATTCAGAAATTCACAATTCACAAAGGGCCGCATAGTATATTAAGTAAAATAATTACGTCACCCGGTTATGATTCTGGGCGCCTCATATAGAACATAGAACAGTACAGCACAGAACAGGCCCTTCGGCCCTCGACGTTGTGCCAAGCAATGATCACCCTACTCAAGTCAACGTATCCACCCTATACCAGTAAGTAACCCAACAGCCCCCCCACCCATTAACCTTTAAAAAAAAAAATTTTTTTTTTTAAAAAAAATTTTTTTTTTTTAATAAAAATTTTTTTTTTTTTTTTTTAATGACTTGGTGGGCCGCAGAAATACCTTTGGCGGGCCGCATGCGGCCCGCGGGCCGTAGTTTGCCCACCCCTGGTGTATATCATCTCACTTTCCCCAGTAATGGTGCCAGTGCCCAACAAACTAAAACTCATGTCTCTCACACCAGTCTTTGAGCCACGCATTCATCTCCCTAATCTGAATTGTCATATGCCAATTTGCAGGTAGCTCAGGTAATAATCCAGAGATGGTTACCTTTGAGGTTCTGCTATTTAATTTAGTGCCCAGTTCCCCACATTGATTACACAGAAGCTCCTTCTTGTCCTGCCTATGTCATTGGATTCTCCCCCTCCCACTGCAGGTTCCTCTCCAGCTCTAAGCAGAAATCCTGAACACCTGTACCAGACAGGAAAAGCAGCCATCAGGACTCATACTCTGTTGTAGAGAACGGTATCAATCCTTTAAGGTGCCAGTTTAGTTCACTTGGCTAGATAAGTGGTTCATGATGCAGAGCAAGGCCAACAGCGTGGGTTCAATTCCTGTACCGGCTGAGGTTACTCATAAAGGCCCCACCTTCTCAACCTTGCCGGAGGTGTGGTGATCCTCAGGTTAAATCACCACCAGTCAGCTCTCCCCCTCAAAAGGGAAAGCAGCCTATGGTCATCTGCAACTATGGCGACTTTACTGTCCTCTACTATTACATTCCTTGTTACAACCACCACCACCACCCACCCACCAAGCAGCACAGAATGGCTTCCTTTATCGGTTACCACCCCCCCAAACCGTGAACTGCTTCCTTTACCACACTGCCAGAGTCCATTAACCCATCCACCCTGCAGCCCCCATTCATCCAAACAAACTGGGCAGAAACATACCGGTAGAGAAATGGAGGCGAAACCTGTCGATTCGCTGAATGTTCTACCTAGAGGAGGGGTTTTAATGTTTAAAATGGAACGGTAAGTTGTGGGCAGCCCCGTCAGAAGTACTTAACCCTGATAAAACCAGAAAACAAAACACTGCGGACTTGAAAAACGAGGAAGGAGGCATTCCCAAAATAAAAAGCTTAGATTTTGAAATGTTCTGCATTTAGTGTATTCTGACTGCGAAATTATCTTTAAAATGGTAGCATTTTAGAGAGGTTATTTTTCCTCAAAGGAATATCATGGAATATCACAAGTACAAAGAGTTACTGGATAAACAAAACCCATGTTTAAAAGCAATTGGAGTGGTGTTTCTTCAAATTGATTGAAGTCGCTTTATAAGATTAATTTTAAATAGAATTATGATTGTTCAAATACATTTCTTCTTCAAATGGTGTTTCTCCTACGAGAGGCCAGTATGCATCACTGCTCAATATCAAACTCGATCCTACCCCATGCGACATTTTGCTCACTATCCTAGAATTTTACTGTCCATGTGGAGTTTGTACATTCTCCACATGTCTTCCCCCACAACCCAAAGATGAGCAGGGTAGTGGATTCACTATGCCAAATTGCCCATTAATCGGAAAAATTAAAAAAGATGTGAAGAAACATTCTTCAAAAAAAATGTTCACTGTCCTTTCAGGGGCATGAAGATCAAATGTATTGATTCACCCATTTTACGGTGTTCAAAATTGTGACAGTGTCTGAGGACGTGCGATCTGAAGGATCTGTAGCGTGAAACCGTCAGCAAAATGTTGGATAAGTTTGGTTGAGCGCATGGGATCACTTATAGGAAGGAATGTAGAGCGCGAGAGCAGGGGAGTTATGGAGATGCCGAAAATTATGAAACGAATTAATGGATAAGCTACTGCTAACACTTACAGCAATGTGAAGCAAGCTAGATGGTTATGATCATTATACTTTGGCAAATTGTTTCGACATGTACGGTGGGATGTCAATGGTAATGACAAATTATTTGAAGTATTCAACAGTTGAATTCAGAAGGTACAAGAACCAGAGTAGCTTCCCACAATAATTCTTGTAGCATTCAATTACTATGACATAAGACGACCTCACAAAATGGGATCAATGAACATTGAGAACACTTTGGCTCGAATCCTATATGACACAAAAGAAGTTGGCTATTGAAGGCCAATCTTGCAGCCCTGGGTTACCGTTGCAGAAATAACATTTTTTAACCCAACACAACCAATTACCTTTCTTCCAAATTTGGGAGGGGGGAGGGGGGTGGGCTATTTGTTGAAAATTGTACATTGTTTAGCTTCATTCACAATGAAGTGGCCAACTGTAGCCCTCTGTCATTTATCTCTAGTTTTACGCTGACAAATGGCAGGTAACATTCATGCCACACAAGTATCAAGCAATGACAATTTCCAAGAAAATGACTAATTATCCATCCAGCCTTCAAAAGCCAGATCAATAAAATGAGAACAGGGGAGAGGTCTTGACTCTGCAATGAGTGCCTCATCAGGTCTTTCCACAACCCACAAAGCTGTAGCTGTGGGTTAATGCATTACTCAGGTTACGGATGCCTAGACAACTCTTAACAGTGGCTAAAAGACTGGGCCATATGCCACAGCTTTAACTTTTAATGCAGCATGGAAAGATCAGTTTGTTCCAGGAGTGATGATATAAGAAATAGGGCGTGGTTATTTTATAAGTAACTTTTTATATAACTTGGTTATATTTAAATTTTTACTTCAGCTATAAAACTAACAGATTACAAGCAGTTTCTTAAACTTAACAGACTTGTTCCACTTACACAAACAGGCACGGGTAAGATATGCATTTAACATAGCATATTTCTTCTGTTAGGGACATTTGATCAGAACCCTTTTCCAAAGCCTGCGTCGGTGGCAACATTTGGTCTTTCCACAGCCTTTTCCTGTAACTGTTCAAAAGGAGCATTCCTTCCTCTCTCTCTCTCTCTCCAGCCACCCCCTGAAACAAAGGTTTTCCCCTGAGGTGGCCAGACCTGAATCCTTTATCGTCATCTTGTTTGATTGCCCATTCCCGTTTATACAGAACACAGCTATACCATTCATATGCAACTAATCTGCCACTGATGGACATGTAGGTCATCAGGCTCTGTGATGGATAATGGCTGGTCAACAATATAGTCCCAAATGACAATGGATCTTGAGTGGATCATCCTGGCTGAATCGGGGCATCCTGTGTATTCTCACTAATTCAGAGGTTAACTTTGAATGGGTAACTGTGGGTATATCTCTTTGACTTTGCTGCTAGCAGTCTTTTTCACTCAAATTGCCTGCTACATCTTGGACCCCATTTCTGCACCAAAGTTCCTAATATCTTCCTCTCATTACATTCGCCATTTGCTTGGCTGGATAGAATTGCATTAACGATAATATAATCTTTATTAGTGTCACAAGTAGGCTTACAATAACATTGCGATGAAGTTACTGTGAAATCCCCTAGTCGCCACACTACGGCATGTTCAGGTACACCGAGGGAGATTTCAGAATATCCAATTCACCTAGCGGCACATCTTTTGGGACTTGTGGGAGGAAACCCATGCAGACACAGGGAAAATTTGCAGACACCTCACGGACAGTGACTCAAGCCAGGAATTGAACCCAGGTCCCTGGTGCTGTGAAGAAACTGTGCTAACCACTGTGCTACCATGCCACCCTAGTCGTCAAGAAAGCATAGCACAATTGAGGACAGAACAATCTACATCACTGGCACCTCTACCACTAGACTCATTATTTAGTTCCTTCATCAGCAGCACAATGTGGCTGTAGTTGTGTCAGGTACAGGATACACTGCAGCAAGTCATCATAAATTATTGCAACCTCTAGAGTGACATTTTGAAGGTAATTTTGTTCCCACATTCATCTCTAAGTCACACACAATCTGGAGTAAAAATTGTGGAATTGCCTACCAAATATCATACCACAAGAATTTCAGTGGTTCAAATCAGCAGCATGCGATCACCTCCTCAGACAGAATGGGGCGTGCCTAAGAATCCAGCAGCCCAAGAACAAATATAAAATATAATAAATCAATTTTTTGTTCCTCATTAGTGGAACATTGATCAGCTATACTGGTGTTCATCTTTATCAGTTATCAACCTGTGTATTTATTCCAGTATGTTGATTTTATTTTTGATTTAATACTTTTCAGCTCATTAGTTCTTAATAGTTTAAAAGTTGTCTTTTTGATAATCTTTATTGTCACAAGTAGGCATACATTAACACCGCAATGCAGTTAGTGCAAATCTCCTAGTCGCCACACTCCGACGCCTGTTCGGGTACACTGAGGGAGAATTTGGAATGTCCAACTCACCTAACAGCACGTTTTTCGGGATTTGTGGGAGGAAACCCACGCAGACACTGGAAGAGGGTTTTCCTTGCAATAAATCAGATAATCTAAGGAGAGTTCATGGACAATATATATTCTGCTTAAGTGAATTTCTGATGTTTAATGGCTTCAAATACTAATTGTAAGCAGTGAAAGTAATTCAGTTTCAAGCTAGAACTTAATTGCGGTTTGGTTCTGGAACTGTGAAGTCAGGAAAATGTTTAGTAATTTCAAATTTATGTTAAAGTTTTAAAACAAAACAAGGCACAATGGACTGCTGCCTCACAACGCAAGGGACCTGGATTCAATTCCAGCCTTGGGTGATTTTGGATTTTCTCCACGTGCTTCAGTTTTCTCCCACAGTTCAAAGATGTGTAGGTTAGGTGGAGTTACAGGTATAGGGCGGGGAAGTGGGCCTTGGTAAGCTGCTGTTTGAGAGGGTTGGTGTAGACTCGAAAGGCTGAACAGCCTCCTTCTGCACTGCAGAGTCTATTGTTCTGAAGTATGGCAGCCGGAACCAAAGCAGCAACCATGCAACTTACACAAAGAGGTCAAATAAACTATGTTAACATTTCAGGTGGACTACTTCATCAGAACAGTCCCACTCCCACATTCCCACAGGGGCTGGTTTAGCCCACCAGGCTAAATCACTGGCTTTTAAAGCAGACCAAGCAGGCCAGCAGCACGGTTCGATTCCCGTACCAGCCTCCCCGGACAGGCACCGGAATGTGGTGACTAGGGGCTTTTCACAGTAACTTCATTGAAGCCTACTCGTGACAATAAGCAATTTTCATTTTTTCATTCCCCCCCCGGTCTTTCTCCTCACAGATGCTGCCTGACCTGCTGAGTGTTTGGAGACAATTTTATTTCAGATTTTCAGCATCCGCAGTATTTTTCTACTGACAGTTGTAATGTTATGAACAAACATGTAAACGCACAATGTTCTGATTTACAAGCATTTGTGCATTCTGTCGTTTTGCATGAGAGCAATTAAATATCCTAAAACAAAACACCTCCTCCATGCATTTCAGCCGAGAACCTTGTGTGAATCGACCAACCCCCCCTGGACCTCTGTGAATCCACCTCCAACACCACCACTTTCCCCAACTCTGAACCCTCGTTTATTGCATTGACTCAAGTGGGATAAAGGACGAACCTGAATATGCACCAGGATTCCAAGTGCCGCAAGGCCCTTTTGTAAAGTCGAAGTACTTTCTGCTGGTGCGTCAAGTAAGCTGCCATCCTTCAATCCGTCCTTTCCCGTCACCTTCCCTTGCCGGGCACCATGGGCCGGCGGAGGACTGCCGAGGCCGAGAGGGATCATGGGATGGCGGAGGCCCGCACGCCGGTGAGGCTGACGGGAAGGCGGAGGGCCTTGAGCCGCCAGCGCCGCAAGGTGTGATGGGAATGCGGAGGACCGAAGCGCCATGGACTCCGAGCATTTAATGTTAGCTGCAAATCGGTTTTTATACTGGAGTTGTTTAATTCCGGTGCCCATGTTCCAGGCTAATCAATGTATCAACCATTAAAAAAAATAGACCCGGATCTCCCGGATAAACCAAACAGATTTAGCAATGTAAACTGGGGACAGTCTCAGAATATATGGCCAGTATGCAGTCACTGAGACGAGTAAGTGCCTACTGGTGATTTGTGATGCATTCAATTGTCGTGACATTGTTCAGTCTCCAAAAGAATGTTTTTGTTGCCCACCCCCCTGGAAATACCTGAAGGTTCCAGTGAGGTATTTATAACCCTTTCAAAAGACATTAATCCCTACAAACAAATCCCATCAAAGGGTTACTCAGATGGATTTGGTTGCAACCTCAAAGGGAAGCTCGGGTAGACATGTAAGTGGACCAGAGTAGCCTCAGAGATTTTAAAAAAGGGACTTTCTTGACAACTTGTCTTTAACGCAGTCAAAATGCATAACGATTCATCAGAGTGTTATCAGACAAAAGAATGAATTTGCTCAGGTCGTTCTATGGCTTTGTACAGCAAATGAAATAGTTTTGAATGGCAGTCATTTAGTGTGCAGGTTTTGCAGCAGCCAATGTGTACAGCAAGTTCCCACAAAGAGCAGTGAGATAATGGCCGGAAATCTGCAAGAATTTCTTAAATGTGATCCTGAAATACCCACCTGAGAGGCAGATGGCGTATCGGTTAAAAAATTCACATGAAATTAGATTCTAGAAGCTTTAGTGGAATTGTTGCGAACATACTACACACCTGGGTCTTTTATCCTCTTTATTCCTTAAATATTTGGGCCTCACCATTGATTCTAATTTAGAAATCTCCATAAGCGAGCCCTATTTCTCCATGTTTTCAATGTTTACTCTGATACCTGGGTAAGTTTGGTTGTGTATTAGAATGATAAACAGAAATGCTTTTGTAAGGTTTTTGGGTACCGATTGGTATGTCTCTCTTGCAGGGACCATGAATTGAATTCAATTTGAATTGGTTTTGGAGCTGGCAAGGAGCTGGATTAGGGATGTGCCCCTTCCACTCTGAGCTTTAGCTTTGTAAATCTGATAAAGTAATTTTTAAAAATTTAAAATCTGCCGTATCTCCCAAGAAGTAGCAGAATGACACTATATCAGATCTTAATTTACGCTTTGTATTGACTGAATTGATCAAACAAGCAAAACGCCTGTTCGTTATTGCTCCTGCGAAGGACCTATATAATCTTGCACTGAAAAAGCGCCGTTAAATTGTAAAATGTCCCAAGGAGCTTCACGTGGGATTTATTAGAAAGTAATTGACACAGAGCCAAACTAAAAGTTTGGTCAAATAGGTAAGTTTTAAGAAACGTTTTAAGTGAGGAAAGAGAAATGGAGAGGTTTAGGCAGGGAATTCCAGAACTTCGGACCTACAGCTGAAGGTACGGTTTCCAGTTGAGCATGGGAGCGCAGGAGTTGAGGATGTGAAGGAAATCAAGGACGTGCAAGAATCCAGGATGAGGGGAAGGAATAATTCTCAAGGGTTGTTGGAGATTACAGAGATAGCGAGGGGGAGGCATTGGAGGGGTTTGTACACAAGTATGCGAGGCTTAAATCTGAAGTGATGCTGGACCAGGAACCAATGTAACTTAGCATGAAGAGAGAGTATTGATGGGTAACTGATACAAGTTAAGATATGGGCTCAATTTTACAGATGGTGGAGTAGATGTCCAGTTGGCAATAGCAGGCTGGAGGTAACATCAGATAGGCTGTGGCATCTGTGCATATAGCCTTCCGCTAGAAATGATATCTAGCCTATATGCAGTTTAGGTTTTGTAAAAAAAAATCTGCAGCCTACTGCAATTGCATATCATAGGTCGATAATTAGGACTGAATTTGAGTTGTGAACAAAACTGAGGCATCATTGCTAGTGGCTAATATTCTAGGTTGGCATACACTAAGTTTCAAAGTTGTCCTGATCTCACGCCAGCACATTTCCCATTAAAGGAATTGGGAGATTGATTTGCCCTACATACCCCATTCATCACTATCTTAAAATTATGCCGCCGCTGGACTGGGGTGGGCACAGTAAGAAGTATTACAACACCAGGTTAAAGTCCAACAGGTTTATCTGGAATCGTGAGCTTTCGGAGAGCAGCTCCTTCATCAGGTGACTCGCCTCAGCCATCAGTCGGCCATCACATCCATCCTCGTGCCGCACTGCCTCCCTCCGCCAATTGAGAAGCAAAAAGACTAATTAACCCAATTGGATGACGCTTGTCTGTCAGCCAAACAGCCCTCCCCCCCCCCCCCCCCCCTCCTTTTTATTGATCGCCCCAAGATCTTTCTCCAGGGTTGGATAGAGCAGCGACCTGGAGATTGACTTTCGATTCCTGGAGACTCCAGCCCAACCCCTGGAGAGGTTTGAGGTGGAGATGCCGGCGTTGGACCGGGGTGAGCACAGTAAGAAGTCTGACACAACACCAGGTTAAAGTCCAACGTGTTTGTTTCAAACACTAGCTTTCTGAGCACTGCTCCTTCCTGAAGAGGCTGGCACTGCACCTGACTATTCAATGGACACGCTCTGTTTTGTAAACGTTTCTGAATCGGAACCTGCCGTGGGCTAGTGGCAATGGGAGGGGGGGGGGGGGGCGATTTGCAGGTGGATGGACTGTGCAGTTTTGGCATCAAGAACAACCCACCCAGGTTCGCCATTATCACCCCCCGGGCTGGAGGTTAACACGGTGCAGCCAAAAACCCGGGGGCGCGCGCGGGAATCCGGGCCACGTTCCACTATCCGAACCCGCGGCGGCAGATTTGAATCCCTGACGGTTGGTCTGGCCGGCACACTCGTCCTGGGAATAGGGAAGGAACCGACAGTTTCTGCCCCGCTGCCGGATTGCAACTGGCTCCTCCAAATGGCCGAAGTAAGACCAGGGTGGAAGCAGCTGACATTTACTTCGACCCCGACCCGACCGCCCCCCCCCCCCCCCAAAAAAAAAATCCGAACCGTTTCGCATGATTTTAGGATAGAAACTGGAAGAGTTGTCAGACGAGGGGAGACGCAATCCGCGTTTGGAGCTCAGAAAAGGTCCAACCCTCTCCAAAAACAGAATTACGTTGATGTAGCCCAGGACTCCCCAAAGGGCTTTCCAACCAGTCAATCAGCTTTGAAGTAACTTGCTGCCTTTGGAAGGAATTTGTGCACAGCGCAGTCACAAATGGCCAATTGACCACATAATCTGTTTTATTTAAATATGTTGACCTCTTCCCCCTTCCTCTTCTTCAAAGTAGTCATTGGGATATTTTGCCTCCACCTGAGGGAACAGACAGGACCTGGGTTTAAGGACTGTTTGAGAAAGAGGACACTTCTGACAGAGCAGCACTCTCCTCAGTGCACAAGCTTTGATCTCTGTGCTCACCTCCTGGGGTGAGATTGGAAACCACAGATTTCTGACCATGGAGTCCATTAATATTACACCCTGGACACCTATGGGACCCTCTGACATAGAATTTACAGTGCAGGAAGAGGCCATTCGGCCAATTGAACCTGCACCGGCCCTTGGAAGGAACAACCTACTTAAACCCATGCCTCCACCCCATCCCCCTAATCCAGTAACCCCACCTAACCCTTTAAACACTAAAGAGCATATAGTTGCAGTTCCAGGGCACCCTAACACGTAAGGTTTCGAACTCTGGTTGCACCTGTTTTGTGGAATTTCATTATCTCCCACATCCTGGTCAGCATCATCAATCCTCAACTTCGGTCAATCAGGCCTTTTTACACCCCCATCTGTATTTTATTTTACAATTCATTAGCAAAATTATTCAAAGTCTTTTTGTTAAAGAATGCAATGTTATTAGCACCCCAGTTATTTTTCTCCAGGATTGCTTGCAACAGTGCCCTTCGATCACTGGTGAATTCCTGGAATCGCCAGGATAGTTCTGGAGGGTTGACAACCCTGTGATGATGAACCATGTTGCATGATTCTTGGCTGATGGAAGCCGAGTTGTACTGCGCACATCTTTCAATTAAATTGGACCCAAAAGGGGCATGTTGGGTAGTGGTCTACTCCCTGACGAGCAATAGACTTCAGATATAAGAAAGAAGTTTGAAAAATAAGCTCCTAGAGTGGTTAGGAGGCTGAGAGGACCATGAAGATGATTTTAAAATTCCTGCTTCTATGTGCCTAAAAAGCCAGAGTTTTGTTGTGAGTTCTGTATTGATGCATATAACTGCATCTCCAGGAAGTATCGCCTTGTTGAAATCGTATTGACGTAACTCTTAAATTTTTTAACCATTTTAAATGTTGCAATAATACTACTCTAAATATCAGGCATTAATATTTAAAAATATACTCATGCATTGTCTGTGGTGTTGTTCAGCAAATATAGGAAAACATGCTAACATAAGATAATTAAGGCATAGGAGCAGGAAAAGACTGTCAGGCCCGTTGAGCCTGTCTGCTATTCAGTATGATCATAGGTGATCTCCACTTTCCTGCTTGTTCCTTCATTCCCTGAGGCTAAAAATCTGTCTATCTCAGTCTTAAATATATGCTATTTTACAAAACAGGTGCATCGTGACGTAGAACCATAGAATTCTTGCATTTGGCCCATTGAGTCTGCACCGATCCTCTGAAAGAGCATCTTACCTAGACCCACCCTCACCCTATCCCCCTAACCCCAACTAACCTGCACATCTTTGGACATTAAGGGGAATTTTTTTACCATGGCCAATCCACCTAACCTGCACACCTTTGGACTGGGAGGAAACTGGAGCACCCAGAGGAACCCCACACAGACTCGGGAGAAAGTGCAAACTCCACACAGACAATCTGCAAGGCCGGAATTGAACACAGGTCCCTGGCGCTGTGAGGCAGCAGTGCCAACATGTAATGCATATATATATAATTTTGTTGTGCTCAAGGTAATAATATTTAATTACTGTAAACAAACCAAGAGTAGTCAGGGTTTAATTGTTGCTGGTGACAAACAGTTTGTCAGAATTGAAGAAAGGTAAATGTGAAAAAGGAGAATAAAAATATATATTTTTTAATGAATTGAAGAAAGGTTAATGCGGTCAGAAGGTATGTATTATATGTAAGTCTATTTTATAAAAAGCTAGACGGCATCCTAAATATCAATTTTGGATAACAAAATGGAAATGAGTAGAGGTAAAAGGGCAATTTTCAACCAGGATGTGGAAGGAAACAAGAGAAGAAAGTTTTCAGTAACGCGTTTTATAAGAGGTCTGGTGCCTTGAAAGCAGACCACAGACCCACTTCAAAGTTGCATAATTCAATGTTTTGTAAAGGGTTGCTCCGAGCTTGCTAGTATGCTTCCTGTAAATGATATTACCAGAGCAGGCTAGCAAAGGGAATAACCTTGTACAAGAGTGCTCATGTCAACAATTTTTTTCTAAGAAAGACTGATATTTTCTTCTGTTGGTGAGTTAACAGGGCAAAAGTCAGTGGTTAAAACAATGAGGGATAAAATTTAAGGGGGGGGGGGGGCATGGCGGCACAGTGGTTAGCACTGCTGCCTCACAGCTCCAATCCAGCCATGGGTGATTGCTTGTGTGGAGTTTTCATTTTCTTCTCATTCCTTCAGGTGCTCTGGTTTCCTCCCACAATCCAAAGATATGCAGGTTAGGTGGATTGGCCATGATAAAATTGCGCCTTAGCTTGCAGACTCCTTCTGCACTGTAGAGATTCTATGGTCTTACGGAATGTATGAAGTCAATGTGGGTATTTAATTTCTGGTGGAAATATACCCACAGTGACGCTGTCAAGGTCAGACTCTTCTCACCTCCCCTCTGGAGTTCAGCTCTTTTGTCCTTGTTTGGTAAGAAGTCTTACAACACCAGGTTAAAGTCCAACAGGTTTGTTTCAAACACGAGCTTTCGGAGCACGGCTCCTTCTTCAGGTGAATGGAAAGGCTTGTTCCAGAAATGTTTATATAGACACAGTCAGAGATGCCCCGGAATGCGAGCACCTGCAGGCAATCAAATCATCAAAGATGCAGAGAGAGAGATGCAGAGAGAAATCTTTGATGATTTGATTGCCTGCAGGTGCTCGCATTCCGGGGCATCTCTGACTGTGTCTATATAAACATTTCTGGAACAAGCCTTTCCATTCACCTGAAGAAGGAGCCGTGCTCCGAAAGCTCGTGTTTGAAACAAACCTGTTGGACTTTAACCTGGTGTTGTAAGACTTCTTACTGTGCTCACCCCAGTCCAACGCCGGCATCTCCACATCATGTCCTTGTTTGGAGCAAGGCTCTTGTAGTAATCCACAGGGAGGCAGGAGTTCCGTCACCACACCAATATTTATTTACAATAACGATATTACAGGAGCAGCTCCAAACAATGCTGCTAGCAGTCCAGTCAACTTAAGACTGGCTCACAGAGCCTACACAGGTGCTTATATGGGCCCCCTCAATGAGCTATCATTGAGGGAGCTCATACTCCAATTGGCCAACCAATAAAGCTAATTGGAGTTCATTACCCCCCTACCCCCCCCCCCCCCCCCCCCCCCCCCCCCCCCCTCCTCCCAAGGTCCGAGGAATTCCTACCAGCTGGCATTCCTCTGAGCTTCTTCCTGCTCCTCATGTCTGGGTCTGTCACCTCTGTCGTCCGCCGGGTCATTCTCCGATGTGGGCGGGGTGTACCTTATAGGTGCCCGTCTTTTCCTTGACGACCTCCTTGGAAGTTGTTCTTCCTCCTCCTTGGGGAGAGGTGTCGCGGCGGCCTCGTCGAACGTGTCCATCTCTGACGACTGGATTACGGGGTCTGGAGAAATTGCTCGGGGCTGGGGTGTAGGTATCCTTTCTGTCTGGGCTATCCCAGCTTGAGGCGGTCCTGCTTCGCCTGCCTCCAGGTGGGGTTCCGCTGCCCTTATTTGGTCTAGGTGTTTCTTCAGCACCTTACCTCCTATTGAAACCTCATAATATGGGCCCTGTTTGGGACTCTACCGTGCCTTTGACCCACGTTGGTCCATTCCCATAAGTCTTGGCCCAAACCGATGCCCCCACCTGGAAATGTCTCTGCTGCCGACTATTATCATGCCCCCTGTGTTGGGCCTCCTGTTGTTTCTCCACTTTCCCCGTTAAATTTGGGAAAAGGAGAATCAGCCTCGTTCGCAGCCGCCTTCCCATTAAGAATTCAGCTAGCGCTATGCCCATTGTGGAATGCGGTATGGTCCTGTAATCAAACAGCCAGCGGGAGAGCTTTGTGTCCATTGACACTGCCGGCTGCTTCTTGAGTCCCGCTTTAAGTGTCTGGACCGCTCTCTCTGCCAGGCCGTTGGTCGCTGGATGGTAAGGAGCCGTTTTGATGTGACGGACTCCATTTTCCTTCAGGAATTTTACAAATTCCCAACTTGTGAATGCCGTTCCATTGTCGGACACCAATACCCCCAGAAGTCCATGTGTTGCAAACGAGGCCCTGAGCTTTTCAATTGTCGATGCTGTGCTTGCCGCGTTTACCCGGTGGATGTCCAACCATTTGGAGTGGGCGTCCACTATCACCAAAAACATTGAGTCCATGAAAGGGCCGGCGTGGTCAATATGCAGGCGGGTCCACGGTCTGCCTGGCCATTCCCACGGTTGCAATGGCGCCGCTGGTGTCACTCTTTGCCCCTGTTGGCACTCCTGGCACCGATGTACCAAGGCTGCTATGTCTGTGTCCAAACCTGGCCACCAAATGTAGCTTCGAGCTAGCATCTTCATTTTAGACACCCCTGGGTGTCCGTGATGTAACTCGGTTAAGATTGCCTGACGGCCCTGAGCTGGGACTATTACCCGGGCTCCCCATGATAGAATACCGTCTTCTACGGTTATTTGGTCCCTTCTGCTCCAGTATGGGTGCATCTGGGGCTCCACTGGTCTTTCCAGTCCCCTGTTAGCAGTAAATACTTCATCTTGGCTAAAACTGGGTCTTTTTGCGTCCACCACCGAATATGTTGTGAGTCTACTGGTAGGGTGTCCAAAAAATTTAGAGTCATTACTGTCTCCTCTACTTTTGGTATTTGCAGCGGAGTGTCCGGGAGGGGATGTCTGCTCAAAGCATCTGCATTTGCTACTCGCGTTCCCGGTCTGTGCTGCAGAACGTATCTATACGCCACCAGTAGCAATGCCCAGCGTTGGATTCTAGCTGATGCAATCGGGGGTATTGACTTGTCTTCTTTTAACAACCCTAATAACGGCTTATGGTCCGTCACTATGGTGAATTTCCGCCCGTACAGATACTGGTGAAATATTTTTACTGCGAATATCACCGCCAGTCCTTCCTTCTCGATTTGGGCGTACTTCCTCTCAGCCATCGCCAAGGTCCTCGAAGCATAGGCTATTGGCCGTTCTTCCCCATTCCTTCCTCTATGGGCTAAGACGGCTCCTACCACGTAGGGGGATGCATCACAAGTGACCATCAACTCCTTCCTTGGGTCATAATGCTCTAGGACATTTTTGGATGACAGCTGTTCCTTAATGTCCCTAAATGCTCGGCTTTGGCGGGCGGACTATTTCCATTCTTGCCCCTTTTTTAGTAGCTGGTGGAGGGGTTCTAGGATGGATGCCCTATTTTCAATAAATTTTCCATAATAGGTTACCAACCCTAGAAATGATCGTAACTCCTGGACCATGGTGGGAGCTGGGGCTTATTTTATTGCCCTTACTCTGTCTTCTAATGGGTGTAAGCCTGATTCATCTACTTTATATCCCAGGTACGTCACTTGTGGGACCAGAAAAACACATTTTTCCCTTTTTAGCCGTACGCCTGCCTTTGCGAAACGCCTGAGCACTTCCTCCAGGTTCCTCAAGTGTTCCCTGTTTGTCCTACCCGTGATTAAGACATCGTCCAATTAAATCTCCACCTGCGGTAGTTCCTGCAGAATATTATCCATCGTACGCTGGAATATAGCGCAGGCTGATGACACTCCGGAAGGTAGCCTAGTATAACGAAAAAGGCCCTTCAGGGTGTTGATCGTAGCGAACTTCTGGGAGTCCTTGTCCAGTTTTAACTGCAGGTAGGCGTGGTTCATGTCCAGTTTCGTGAACAAAAGCCCACCTGCCAATTTGGCATATAGGTCGTCTATTTTCGGGATTGGGTATTTGTCCAGCAGTGCGTATTTGTTTACCGTCTGTTTGTAATCTCCACAGAGATGTATCGAGCCGTCTGGCTTCAAAATTGGTACCACCGGCGCTGCCCATTCCGAGAACTGTACTGGTCTGATAATGCCGTCGCGCCGTAACCTTTCTATTTAGTCATCTACTTTCTTCCTTAATGCAAAAGGTACCGGCCTGGCCGTACAAAATTTCGGAAGGGCTTCTGGGTCCACGTGCAAAGTTGCTTTGGTGCTTATGATTTCCCCCAAACCTTCCTGGAAGACCTCCGGGTATTTTGGAGTACTCCACTCAACTGCCCGCTTCCACTCTGGAAAAGTTTCATCCAATCTAATTTTAGGTCTTTCAGCCAGTTTCGTACAATTAAGCTCGGTCCGGAGCCCTCTACTATCGTCAACGGTAATCTGAGCAATTGTTTCTCATATTCCACGGGTACATGAGTCGTGCCTAGAACTTCCAGAGGTTCCCCCGTGTAGGTTTTGAGTTTCGTCGATGTTTTTGTTAGGGTTAGTGGCTGGAGTCCATCTTTCATTTTTCTAAATGCTGCCACTCCCATTACTAATACGGCCGCACCCGTGTCTATTTCCATTATTGTCGGCCGCCCGTTCACCCGTGGCGTAATCTTAATGGGTTCTGCTTTCTTTGTTGCAATATTATATAATTGTTCCCCTTCGGAGGAGGATGGGGCATCTAGGTTGTGTACTTCCCTGCGTCCCCACCTGCTATTCCTCTTTTGCCACCTCCTTCTAGGGTTTCTGTCGCTGTAACCCCACTCTGTCTGGTGCCAGAAACGGTCCTTCTCTGTTGGGGGGGAGGGGGCCTCAGCCGGTACTTCCCTCTGTCTTCAGTTAGTCCTGGCAGACGTGGGGGCAGTTCTGGGGTTTTCCTTTTTCCCTCTATTCCTCAGGCTTTTCCTGAGAGCGGCTATCTGGTAGCTGGACCCGTTGTGGTAGTTCCTCTCACAGGTATCTACCTCCATTGGCGTGCCCTGTAGTTCCTGTGCCCCACTTGCTGCCTTTTCTAGGGACAGTGCGAGCTGTAACGCCTGCCTGCAGTCTAGCTCCGTTTCCGCCAACAGGCGTTTCTGTATTGTGAGGTCGTTTATACCACACACTAACCGGTCCCGAAGCATTTCATTTAGCGTCGGGCCTAACTCACATTTTTCCGCCAGCCTTCTCAGGCGGGTCAAGAAATTTGTGACTGACTCCCTGTCTTCCCGCTTCGCTGTGTAGAATCTGTACCTACGCAAAATGAGGGGTGGTTTTGGGTCGTAGTGCTCTTTCACCAATTCCGTTAATTCTTGGAAAGTTTTCGTGTCCGGCGCATCGGGATAAGTCAGACTACGTATAATGGCGAAAGCCGAGGGTCCGCACTCCGACAGCAGGATAAGCCGTCTCCTTTCGTCCGTCAGTATATCATTTGCCCGGAAGAAGTAACACATTCTCTCCACATACTGGGACCAGTCCTCAGTAGCCGGGTCGAATGCCTCTAACCTCCCAAAAGACGGCATTTTAAAAATGGCAAGGCTTACCCTCCGAGTGCGGCAGCTGGTCTCCTCAAAATTCTTAGTTTACCTCGTCGCCACTGTAGTAATCCATGGGAGGCAGGAGTTCCGTCACCACACCAATATTTATTTACAATAACGATATTACAGGAGCAGCTCCAAACAGTGCTGCTAGCAGTCCAGTCAACTTAAGACTGGCTCACAAAGCCTACACAGGTGCTTATAGGGGCCCCCTCAATGAGCTATCATTGAGGGAGCTCATACTCCAATTGGCCAACCAATAAAGCTAATTGGAGTTCATTACAGCTCTAATGAGGTCAGGAGCTAAATACCTTGTCGGAACCCAAACTGCGCATTAATGAGTAGGTTATTGTGTCAGTGCCACTGGATAGCACTGTCAACGACACTTTCTATCACTTTGTTGATGATTGAGAGAAGACTGTTGCGGCAGCAATTGGTCGGTTTTGATTTGTCCTGCTTTTTGTGGACAGGACTTACATGCCCAATTTTTCACAGTGTTGTGTAGATGCCAGCATTTTAGCTTTAATGGGACAATACAGTGTGGATCAGAGAAAGAGAAATCAGAAAATTTTATTAACTAGAAGTTCTGAAGAAGCAAAGGGATTTCAGTATCCACGTACACTAAACCGTCAAATGCTAGTGTGCAGGTATAAAGTGTAATCAAAATGGCTCGGAGAATGATGGTCCTTTTCTCAAACGTGCTTGAATACAAAAGTGAAGAAATGATTCTTCAGTTATTGGTATTATATTACCATGGTATTGCTGAGACTCCCAACTAGATATATCGGAACTAAACCTCAAGAAAGATGTATTGGCTTTAAAAAAGGCACAATGGAGATTCACAGAATAATACTAGAGTTTAAAGGGTTAAATCATGAAGCCAGGTTGCATTAGCTTAGTTTGTATTCCCTTAATGTTAGAAGGTTAAGTAAGTGACTTACTTCAGGTATTTAAAATGATAAAGAGATTGAATAACTTAGACTCAGAAAAAGTATTTCAGCTGCTGGAGAAATGCAGAATAAAAGTCATAATCTTAAAATGGGCCACTTAGGCATTACAGAATTACAGAAAGACAAAATCACAGATGATTTCAGCACAGAAGGAGGCCATTCAGCCCAAGGTACCTGTGCTAGTGCTCCAAAGGAACAATTCACCTAGTCTTGTCCCTGTAGCCCTGTATATTCTTCCTTTTCAGGTAATAATTCAACTCCCTCTTGAATTCCTTGATTGAACCTGCCTCCGTCACACTCTCAGGCAGTGCATTCCAGATCCTAATTACTCGCTGCATAAAAATGTTTTTCCTCATGTCACCATTGCTTTTTAAAAAAAATTCTGTGTACTCTTGTTCTCAGTCATTCCACCGATGTGAACAGTTTTTCCCCATCTATTCTGTTCAGACTCCTCATGATTTTGAATCTCTCTCTCTCAATCTCCTCTTACCTTCTCTTCTCCAAGGTCCTGTATAGTATAGGACCAACTTTTCCAATCTATATAGGTCAGCGGTGGGCAAACTTTTCCGTGCAAGGGCCGCATTCAGAAATTCACAATTTTAAAGGGCCGCATAGTATATTAATTAATAGTCCCGGTCGTAACCAATTAGCGTGCGGCATATACCTCAGCGCTTCCCCCGGCGGCATCCTGCCTTTAGCCCTCTTTTTCTCTACTTTTCAAAAATGGCGCTTCACCCGGTTATGATTCTGGGCGCCTCATATAGAACATAGAACAGTACAGCACAGAACAGGCCCTTCGGCCCTCGATGTTGTGCCGAGCAATGATCACCCTACTCAAGTCAACGTATCCACCCTATACAGGTAACCCAACAGCTCCCCCCCCCCAATTAACCTTAAAAAAAAAATTATTATTTTTTTTTTGATGACTTGATCTTGGTGGGCCGCATAAAGACCTTTGGCGGGCCGCATGCGGCCCGCGGGCCGTAGTTTGCCCACCCCTGATATAGGTAGTTGAAATTCCTCATCCTTGAAGCCATTCTCATGAATCTTTATTGCACACTAATGATTTTACACCCTTTATTATTTATTATTCGAAGGTGTGTCACTCAGAACTAGACACAAGATTCCAATTGAGGCTGAACCAGTCATCTATACATATTTAACATAGCTTTGTTGTTTTTGTACTCCATGCCCTATTAATAAAGCCTAGGCTACTGTATGCCTTAATAACCACTCAACTTGTCCCCCCGCCTTCAATGAATTACGCTTTTATCCCAAGGGAGACTCACATTTAAAAAATCAAACTCTCAGTTATTACCTGGAAGAACTATGCCACAAATTTGCTCTTTTAAATAGAAACTTCTACTTTACAAGAGTTAAAAAACAAGTATAATTCATTTAAGCCTTATTTCACAAACCCTTATTCTTGAAATCCAAAATTCTTGACAGACCATTTCCCATTTTGTTTTTAATCCACCGAAGCTTTACAGGACATTGCAGGTTCTTTAACACTTCTCCTGGGGCAAAACCAAGATGTGCCACAGCTCTCAGGAATTCACTTTTATTCTTTTCAGTTTTGCAATCTCGCACTTTGACTTCCAGGGCTGTTTCCATCTGTGAAGATTCCACTACTAACCCCTCCTCTAGCTTCATGAGACAAATTTGACGATTTAAATTCTTCCTGAATTTGATTTAGACTTGATGGGTCCACTCACACTCCATACATAATGATTCCAGATCAGGAAAACCAAGATTCCATTTTTTTGAAATAATTTTTATTGGAATTTTTTACAGAAAATATAACAACAAACAATGAAATGTAACAAAATAACCCCATAATAACTGTAAAACCCCCCAGACCGTATCAGTGCATGTATCACACCCCCCCCCCCAACCCCAATGAACACCAAAAGAAAACTTAAAAATAAATTAAAGTTAAATAGACAAACATAGTCATCGTTCCCCCCCCCCCCACTTTTCCCTCCCCCTTCCACACCCCCCCCCCCCCCCCGGGTTGCTGCTGCTGCTATCATTGAGCCAGAAAGTCGAAGAACGGTTGCCACCACCTAAAGAACCGATCCTCTCAGGGCAAATTTGACCTTCTCCAGTTTGATAAATGCCGCCATGTCATTGATCCAGGTCTCCACTCTTGGGTGCCTCGCATCCTTCCATTGTAGCAAAATCCTTCGTCGGGCTACTAGGGACGCAAAGGCCAGCACACTGGCCTCTTTCGCCTCCTGCACTCCCGGCTCCACCCCAACCCCAAAAATCGCGAGTCCCCATCCTGGCTTGACCCTGGATCCCACCACCCTCGACACCGTCCTCGCCACCCCCTTCCAGAACTCCTCCAGTGCCGGGCATGCCCAGAACATATGGGCATGGTTTGCTGGACTCCCCGAACACCTGACACACCTGTCCTCACCCCCAAAGAACTTACTCATCCTAGACCCGGACATGTGGGCCCGGTGCAGCACCTTGAATTGGATGAGGCTAAGCCGCACACATGAGGAGGAAGAATTAACCCTCTCCAGGGCATCAGCCCATGTCCCGTCTTCGATCTGTTCCCCCAGTTCCCCCTCCCACTTAGCTTTCAGCTCCTCTACTGACGCCTCCTCCACCTCCTGCATAACCTTGTAGATGTCAGATATCTTCCCCTCTCCGGCCCAGACCCACAAAAGCACCCTGTTGCTCACCCCCCTCGCGGGAAGCGAAGGGAATCCCTCCACCTGCCGTCCAGCAAACGCCTTTACCTGCAGATACCTGAACATGTTCCCCGGGGGGAGCCCAAATTTATCCTCCAACTCCCCCAGGCTCGCAAACCTCCCATCAATAAACAGGTCCCTCAGCTGTCTGATGCCCGCTCTGTGCCAACCCTGAAATCCCCCATCAATGTTCCCCGGAACGAACCGATGGTTCCCCCTTAACGGAGCCTCCATCGAGCCCCCCACTTCTCCCCTATGTCGCCTCCACTGCCTCCAAATCTTGAGGGTAGCCGCCACCACCGGGCTCGTGGTATACCTCGTGGGAGGGAGCGGCCACGGCGCCGTTACCAGGGCCCCCAGGCTTGTATCTCCACAGGACGCCCTCTCCATCCGTTTCCATGCTGCCCCCTCCCCCTCCATCCCCCACTTGCGCACCATCGACACATTGGCCGCCCAATAATACCCCGAGAGATTGGGTAACGCCAGCCCCCCCCCCCCCCCCCCCCATCTCTACCCCGCTCCAAGAAGACCCTCTTAACTCTCGGGGTCCCATGCGCCCAAACAAAGCTCACGATGCTGCTGGTCACCCTTCTAAAAAAGGCCCTAGGGATAAAGATGGGCAGACACTGGAAGAGGAACAAGAACCTCGGGAGAACCGTCATTTTGACGGACTGCACTCTACCCGCCAACGATAGCGGCACCATGTCCCACCTTTTAAATTCCTCCTCCATCTGCTCCACCAGCCTGGTAAAATTAAGCTTATGGAGAGTCCCCCAACTCCTGGCCACCTGCACCCCCAGGTATCTGAAACTCTTCACTGCCCTCTTAAACGGGAGCCTCCCAATTCCCTCCTCCTGATCACCCGGGTGTACTACAAATACCTCGTTCTTGCCTAAATTTAAATTATAGCCCGAGAAGCCCCCAAATTCCGCTAACAGCTCCATCACCCCCGGCATTCCCCCTTCTGGGTCCGCCACATACAACTGCAGATCGTCCACATACAGCGATACCCGATGTTCCTCCCCACCCCGCACCAGACCCCTCCATCTCCCTGACTCCCTCACGCCATAGCCAGAGGTTCAATCGCCAATGCAAAGAGCAAGGGGGACAGGGGGCACCCCTGCCTGGTCCCACGGTAGAGCCTAAAGTACTCCAAGATCCTTCCATTGGTAACTACACTCGCCATCGGGGCCGCGTAGAGCAGCCTCACCCATTTGATGAATCCCTCCCCGAATCCGAACCGCTCCAGCACCTCCCACAGGTACCCCCACTCAACTCTATCAAACGCTTTCTCTGCATCCAGCGCCACCACTATCTCCGCCTCCCCCTCCACTGCCGGCATCATAATAACATTTAGCAATCTCCGCACATTCGTGTTGAGCTGTCGTCCCTTGACAAATCCTGTCTGATCCTCGTGTATCACCCCTGGCACACAGTCCTCTATCCTGGTGGCCAGGATCTTCGCCAGCAACTTAGCGTGAACATTGAGGAGCGAGATAGGCCTGTATGATCCACACTGCAAAGGGTCCTTATCCCGCTTCAGGATCAGAGAGATCAGTGCCCTCGACACTGCCTCCCATGCCTCATTGAAGGCTTGCACCAATAGGGGGCCCACCAGATCCGCATACTTTTTATAAAATTCCACCGGGAACCCATCCGGCCCCGGCGCCTTACCTGACTGCATTTGTCCAATTCCCCTGACTAGCTCCTCCAACTCTATCGGCGCCCCCAGCCCCTCTACCAGCTCCTCTTGAACCTTTGGGAAACATAGCCTGTTCATGAAGCTCTCCATCGGAGGTTCCGACCGGTACAGTTCCTCGTAGAAGTCTCTAAAGACCCCATTTACTTCTGCCCCCTTCTGCACTACATTCCCACCGCTATCCGTCACTCCACCAATTTCCCTAGCCGCATCCCGCCTACGGAGCTGATGCGCCAACATCCTGCTCGCCTTCTCCCCATACTCATACCACGCCCTGCGCCCTCCTCCACTGTGCCTCCGCCTTTCTGGTGGTCAACAAGTCAAATTTGGCCTGCAAACTACGCCGTTCCCCCAGCAACCCCTCCTCCGGTGCCTCCGCGTATCTCCTGTCCACATCCAGGAGCTCCCCCACCAGTCTCTCCCTCTCCCTCCTCTGCCTCCTTTCCCTGTGGGCCCGGATGGAGATCAGCTCCCCCCGGATCACTGCTTTCAGGGCCTCCCATACCATCCCCACCCGGACCTCCCCCATGTCGTTGGTATCAAGATACCCCTCAATACTTCCCCGGACCCTTCTACACACCTCCTCATCAGCCAGCATCCCCACATCCAGGCGCCAGAGCGGGCGCTGGTCCCGCGCCTCCCCCATCTACAGATCCACCCAGTGCGGAGCATGGTCTGAAATTGCTACGGCCGAATACTCGGCATCCTGCACCTTCGGGATCAATCCCCTGCTCAGGACGAAAAAATCTATTCGGGAATAAACCCTATGGACATGAGAGAAAAAGGAATACTCCCACGCTCTCGGCCTCCCAAACCTCCAGGGATCCACCCCTCCCATCTGGTCCATAAACCCCCTCAGAACTTTGGCCGCCGCCGGTCTCCTACCCGTCCTTGAACTGGACCGGTCCAGTGGGGGATCCAGCACTGTGTTAAAGTCTCCCCCCATGATCAGGCCCCCTGCCTCCAGGTCCGGAATGCAGCCCAACAAGCGCCTCATGAAGCCAGCATCATCCCAATTCGGGGCATATACATTAACCAGCACCACCTTCTCTCCCTGCAGCCTACTCTTCACCATAATAGATCTGCCCTCCTTGTCCGACACCACCTCAGCCGCCTCGAACGCCACCCTCTTCCCCACCAGAATCGCCACCCCCCGGTTCTTCGCGTCCAATCCTGAGTGAAAAACCTGCCCCACCTAACCCGTCCTCAGACGAACCTGGTCCACCACCTTCAAGTGGGTCTCCTGGAGCATAGCCACGTCCGCCTTCAGCCCCTTCAGACCCCCCCCCCCCCCCCCAGGCTAGGACCCCTCCTAGCCGCGACGCACCCTCCATGGTACTTCCGTGAGCCAGCTGACTTCTGCTGACCCCAGCAGCTCCCGCCAAAGCCCATCCCCTCCCGGCATGGGGTCATCCCCTTCTTGCCACACCTCCTTGGCACCGCTTCAGCGCGGAAAAGAAAACCTGTAGAGGCCACGCCCCCACCACCAGCTCCGCCCCCCCCTGCCCCGCAGCGCAGGAAACCAGAGGAAAGCCCGCGCTTTCATACTGCCACATCCCACCCTTCTGACGTAGCTCCCCAAAATCCAGTTTCACCCCAACCCCCAGCCCCATACAGAAGAGAAAACACAAACCCCCAACATTCCCCACATACCCCACAACCATACCCAACAGACAGATCCACCCGGAAACAGAGCAAAAAGAAAACCAGCATAAAAAACACGTGTCAAAATTGCAGAACAACAACAGCGAAAAACAGCAACGGCCATAGTGTGTCCCCAGACCCTAGTTCGAGTCCAGCTTCTCCGCCTGTATAAAGGCCCACGCCTCCTCCGGGGACTCGAAGTAGTGGTGCCGGTCCTTGTATGTCACCCACAGGCGCACAGGCTGCAGCATTCCAAATCTGACCTGCCTGGTATGCAGCACCGCCTTCGTCCGGTTGAACCCGGCCCGCCGCTTAGCCACCTCTGCACTCCAGTCCTGGTAGATTCGCACTACCGAATTCTCCCACTTGCTACTCCTCTCTTTCTTGGCCCAGCGCAGCACACACTCCAGGTCGCTGAATCGATGGAACAGCACCGCCCGCGGGGGTTCATTTGCCTTGGGCCTCCTGGCCAGCACTCTGTGAGCTCCCTCAAGCTCCAGGGGCAAATGGAAGGACCCCGCTCCCATCAACGAGCTCAACATCGTGGTCACATACAACGGGAGATCCGACCCCTCCAGCCCCTCCGCCAGGTCCAGGATTCTCAAATTCTTTCGCCTCATGCGAACGTCCAGCTCCTCCAAGCCGTCTTGCCACTTTTTGTGAAGTGCCTCGTGCAACTCCACTTTCCCCACGAGGACCACATCCTCCTCCTCCCGCTCAGCGGCCTGCTGCTGCAACTCCCGAATGGACACCTCCTGGGCCGCCTGGGTCTCAAGCAGCCTGTTGGTAGTTGCATTCAGGGAGTCCAGCAACTCAGCCTTCAGCTCCGCAAAACAGCGCAGAAGAGAAGCTTGCTGCTCCTGCGCCCACTTCCACCAGTCCTCGGGTGTTCCGCCGGCCGCCATTTTGTCCTTCTTCCCCCGCTTTTCTTGGGGAGCTGCTGCAGCTTTTTCCTTTGCCCCACTCCGGTTGAGCACCATAAATTATGGGGAATGCTCCTCTAGACACCTTCCCCCACCGGGATTCGTCGAGACAGCGCCGTTTGGGGCCCTCAAATCGGCCCAAAAGTCCTTAAGTAGCGGGAGCTGCCGAACGTGCGGCTTAGCTCCGCATAGCCGCAACCGGAAGCCCGAAAACCAAGATTCCTAATGGCTTCTATGTTCCCTCTTCTGATGGCTGGATGATACACCATTACATTCTCACAGTCCTCCAAGCTGGCCAACTGTTGCTGTGAGAAAACACACAGATAAACCTAAAACAAATGACTGCCTGCCTGAATTCTACCCCATAGCGACATGGCACACCTGGGATGTTTTAGATAGATATTTTAATTTATTATCTTATATTTTAACCTGGTTCTTAGATCTGAAAAGTGTATGGATACTTTAAGATCTTCACTTGCTTACCCGTTGCTTCCAAACCTTTCTTTGATTTAGGACCCACGTGAATAATTTAAACCCATTATGAAGACACTAAAAATTTTGCCTGTACCAAGACCCAGAAAGGTGCCATTATTGTTTACTGTTTTCATCCCTCTCATCTAATCCCTTTAAGTAAATATGGACTTCCCTTTAATTATAATTACCTTGGGTGTGTTTACCAATTTCATTTATCTTATATGTAAAAATCCAATTCCTAAAACCTATGAATTATGACATTAAACATTTTCACCACAATGCACATTTATACTGAGATCCTGCTGTTCCTGTACCCCCTTTAGAATTGTACTCTTTATTTTATTATTTCTCCATGTTCTTCCTACCAAAATCAATCATTTCCCACTTCTCAACGTAAAATTTTATCTGCCACTTGTCTGTTCTTCCACAAACTGTTCTTTTGAAGTTTTACACTATTCTCTTCATATTTCACAATACCTGTACTTCCAAGTTTTCTGTTGCCCATAAATTTTGAAATTGTGCCCTGTACATTATGGGCTAGGTCATTAATAAATAAATAAAATAAATAATCGCTTATCGTCACAAGTAGGCTTCAATGAAGTTACTGTGAAAAGTCCCTAATCGCCACATTCTGGCATCTGTTCAGGGAGGCCGGTACGGCAATTGAACCTGCACTTCTGGCCTTGCTCTGCATTACAAGCCAACTGTTTAGCCTACTATGCTAAACCAGCCCCTAATCTGGAAGAGCAGAGATCCTAGCACCGTCCCCTGAGGTCAACTCGCCTTCCTCCAGATTAAAAACATCGATTAACCACTGTTTCCTGTAACTCAATCGATTTTTTAGCCATGTCTGTTGTGCGGCACTTTGTCTTTTGGCAGTCCATGTACACCATATCAGCAGCATTACCCTCATCATCCCTCTCTGTCATCTCATCATCATTAAATTAAATTAAATTTTCACAGATAGTGGAAATCTCAAATTCCTTCCCCAAAGGACTGCAGATACAGGGTCAATTGAAATTTGAAAGATATATATATTTTGATATAATTTTGATTGGTAAAGTTATCCAGGAATATGCAACAAATCTCAGTAATTGTAGCTTAGGTAACAATCGTCCATCAACCAACAATAGTGGAACTGGATCTTGGAGCTTAATTATCCATTCCTGTTTCTATGATTTCTTGACAATTTGGTTATTTTGGTGCATGAATCTATAATGTGAGCAGCGATCAGTTAAAAGGAGTGTTAAAATAAATGTAGAATGGCTGGGGCCAGGCAGAAGGCAGTCAATAATGAAATAAAAAGGATGTGGCAGCAAATAGTACTGGGATGTGGCTGAAACCTCAGAAATGGTGAGACCGCAAGAATTGATGAGATTGAGGAGATGGCTGTGGAGATAGGTGTAAGGGTTGTTATGCAAGGTGTCTGAATGAGGATAGAATGCACAGAAATCAAGAGAGAGGCAAGGAGAATGTAGGTATAGGTTGAAATTATTCAGGATACAAATACAAGGAAGCAAAATTTCAGAAGGGCATCGACCAAATAGAATCATAGAATCCCTACAGTGCAGAAGGAGGCCATTCAGCCCATCGAGTCTACACTGGCATTCTTAAAGAGCACTCTACATAGGCCCACTCCCTCACCCCATAATCCTACCTAAGCTTTTTTGTTTTGGACACTTGGGTGCAATTTAGCGCCCCAAGTAACCTTCCAATGACAGGGCCAGTGTAATTTAGTGTTAATGTAAGCCTACCTGTGACACTAATAAAGATTATTATTATTATTTGACAAGTGGAGTCGGGTTGGGGGAGTGTGATTTAGAGTCCGACTTGCTAAAAGTGGCAGAGCTTTGAATATGTCACACTTATTGTAGGGTGTTTTATTGAACACCAGCGAGGAGAGCGTTGCTGTAGTTAAGGTTTGAGCTAATAAAGGAATGTACATGAATTTTAGTGGTGGTGTGGCTGAAATTGAGGCGGAAGTAAGAATGGGAACGTTGCAGATTTGAAATCAATGACTGATCAGAATTTTCCAATGAATCATCAATTACTTCCCTCTCTGTGTTTCCCTCCAGAATGCATGATCACTTGTAAACAAGACCCTTGCCACCTATAAGCTCTTTGTGGATGACTACATTAACATCATGGTTTTGTCTGAAACTTGATTCAAAAGGTGCTGATATTGTACCAAAGCCTCATAGTCTGATAATTCTGTGCTGCCCAAACAGTCTTTGTGGCAGCTTGGCCCTAACCACAAATCACACCTTGGTCTCTGTGTAGCCTGGCATCTTCTCCCTCGAGCAGCACGTTCTATTTCAGTTGTTTAAAGTCTTTGTTCTTTATGGGGTCCTGTGGTTGTTGACAAACTATAGCAATGATATTCTACATCTATCTGAATGTAAAATAAGACAACAGTAACAGTACAGACTGCTTATTTGGACTGCAGTGTTTTATATGAGGATGCAGTTATTCACTAATAATCATAGAAAGAACTTTACCTTGTTTTCTACACTGATTTTAGGTTGATCCTGAATTGAAACGAAAAAAAAGGAAAGATCAGTCAAAATTAAGTGGAATTGCCAAAGTTAAACGAAAATATTCTTATAAATCCAGACGGGCTGATAAGAGCACCATATCAGGTAGGTGCAATCCTAAAAACATTTCAAATTTCACAAAAATGTTTCAAAAGACCTTTGATGTTATTGTATTTGCATGAAGCAATTTGGGTCTGTCGTTCTGTTTCCGCCTGTTACGTGCAGTTCTTTGTTTGGGGCATGAATTATAATGTGCCCTACGCATTATGCTGGTGAAGACCAGAAAAAAGTCATTGATGGTCTTTACCTGGATTGGCGCTAGACATATGCAAATATGATGAGGC
This sequence comes from Scyliorhinus canicula, assembly GCF_902713615.1. NCBI lineage: Eukaryota > Metazoa > Chordata > Chondrichthyes > Carcharhiniformes > Scyliorhinidae > Scyliorhinus > Scyliorhinus canicula. The sequence goes on from NC_052155.1 coordinate 176,458,354, forward strand.
CGAGTGGCAGCATGCGATCTAATGGAAAAGTTTCTAAGCGTCATTTCAGGTGGGTTTGGCTGGTGGTTTCTCCCTAGCTCTAGTCGACGAGTTCCCCACCACTGTCTAACCACATTTAGTCAATTTTCTGGGCCCCGGGGAGTTTCTTGCTGGGCTAGCCCACACTTAGAATGATTTTCATCACTGGAGAGCTGGTTAGATCACAGGAAGCCATTAGATCGGACTTCCATCTTGAAAATCAGATGGAAATTACCTTTAAATTGCCTTAATTAGCTTTGTGCCGCGTCTGGGTGGGATCTGGATCGCTCGGCGCTGATCCCGATTTGGGCCTCTCCCTCGATCTAACTGGCTCACTCGATACTCGCCGGGTGCAACGTGACCGTTAAATCGCGCCTGCAGCATTTGAATTAGCCTCTCTATACTGTATTGTGAAAATGTGGTCTACATGCACCCAAACAGCAATTCTTAAAATGCTGGCTCCAATGAACCATTCATTAAATACAGAACTGGAAGGTACAGAAGTGGTAGTGCTCCTGTTAGCTAAACTACACTGTTGCCAAATCCTACTCGGCCCCTGTTCAGCTTCTGCCCTCTCTACGGATTGCTTTCCATTAACAAACACCTCCTACCCCATTACTATCCCTGGACCTAACAGAGAGCTATGAATGCAGTTGCCAAAATTTTATTTTATTTTTTATAAATTTAGAGTATTATTTATTTATTTTTCCAATTAAGGGGTAATTTAGAGTGGCCAATCCACCTATCCTGCACAAATGCACTGCCAGCAGAGGTGGTGGAGTCAGAGTCATTAGGGACATTTAAGCGACTCTTAGACAGGCAGATGAACAGCAGTAAATTGAAGGGGTGTAGGTTATGTTGATCTTAGATTAGGATAAATGGTTTGCACAACATCGTGGGCTGAAGGGCCTGTACTGTTCTATGTTCTATCATTGGGTTGTGGAGGTGAAACCCATGCAGACATAGGGAGAATGTGCAAACTCCACACAGACATTGACCCAGGGCCGGGTAATGAACCCAGGTCCTCAGCGCCACAGTCCCAGTGCTAACCACTGCGCCACATGCCACCCCAGTGACCAAAGTTTTAATCGTTTTAGTGCTGAGGTGACTGAAAACTAAGTAATTTGCTTTTTCATTTGCGGAATGTGGACTAAGCCAGCTTTCAGTGCCCATCCTTAATTGCACTTGAGAAAGTGGTGGTGACACTGGGTGGCGACATGTAAAAGCGGGGTTTGCACTTTTGGTTGCTCCGGCCGGGATCTATATTTATTTGGATGTTTTAACCCCTTTATTCATTCTAAACAGGTACAACAGGTTCCTCTTGCTCCAAATTCATACCCCAAAGGAAGGGGAAAGAAACCAGGAAATCTGGAGTAGATATTCCTTCCACGGACTCGGGGGCCTTGTGGAATTCTTGAGTAGCAAAGATAGTGACCGCAGAACCACAGCCATCAGCTGTCTTGATTACAATGGATATATTATTGGATGCACCTGCTGAGGCAGTGTTTTTCAAAGTGGGGGTCATGACCCGCAGGTGGGTCACGGGATGATGTGAAATAGCTCGCCAAAAGGTCTGCAAAAATGATCCGCGAGGATTGCCTGACCATGTTGCCCATTTTGTCCCTGGGTGAATTCTGGCTGCAGTACACTATGTGGCCACATGAGGCTGAGTAAAGGCCGGTGCTGTGGGCTTTCTATCTCCCTGGGTCATTCTTATAGTCACCGCCACAGCCTCCAGCAGCCCCTCCCGTTTGTGCAGCAGCTGATCAGCCAGGTTAGTCAGCACCTGCACCTACAACTGAAGAGTTTAAAAGAAAAAAATTAATTATCTTTAAATTTATTTCCTGTAGATTCTCCTCCTGCACAGTGTTAGTTTCCAGCACCCATTTTTAAAAATCAGGCCTGCATCTCCCACCCAAAATCAAGTGACTGCTGACTGGAATATATTTCCACAAGTACCCCAGTCAGTAACTCATAGCTGGAACACTGCCATCTACAGAATTTCACAGACAATTCTTGTGTAGCCTTTGGGGATCTCCCCACCTTTCAATTGGTCCATTGTCACAACGCTGATTTATGTTTGTCCCAATCTGAACTTGGCTCTGGGGCAACGGGTGTGGGTTTGGGAACTCCATCCATCCCAGTTAGGGGGGAAATGCATCTGTTCAAGTACAGCTCACACAAAGAGACCGACTTCAGGGTTAACATGTTGAATCGGATGCCACTGTTACCATTGTCCATTAATCTTGAATTTCTGTTACCATTAACGTTGTCAGTGTTGGTTCAATTTCTGCGTCAGTTAATCTTGTTGATGTCTGTTGAGTTTCAGTTACTCTTAACCTTGTCAATCAGATCTATGTTTAAAGTTGTGCTGTGTGTGCGTAAGGGGTTTAATGCATATTTTAAATTGGGATCCGCTTTCCATGCACTTCCTGAGATCAGACTTTGCGATCAATGGAGAGTCTCCTTCCTTCCCCATCAGCCCAAAATCCAGACGTGTTTCCAAGAAATTCCTCATTTCCCCTTCAAACACCTCAGGACTCGCACACTGATCTGTGCTGAAATATTTATTTAAATTTCCAAATGGCAACAAAAATAGAAAATATATTTTTATTTACATTATTTTACATGTAATAATATAGAAGTGATGATACAGAACAATGAATGTTATATTTGAAGAAGGAACTACGGAGAATCTATTGTGAACGTGGCGAGGGTCGCGAGAGGTGGCCATTTTGTAAAAATGGGTCGCCAGAAAAAAAGTTTGAAAAACACTGGGCGAAGGAATTTAATGTACAATTTAAAAAGCACTTTGAGAGGCAATGGAAGTTGGTCTCTGAAAGATTATCTAAGTTGATTGAGGAAAAGTTGAGCCCAGAGGGAAATGCCCTTCTAAGACTTTCATTAATTCAATGTAGGACTTATCTTCTGGTTTTGCTGGGTGAGCTAAATCCTGTAGTAGCATAAATGTTTGCGGCCAGCTGAACCAAGAAATGTCATGACCATTAGGATCTCCAGTGTCTGATTTGCTATTAGAAACAATTGGAATATTGTCTCATATGAATCACATGTCTCATAATCCTCATCAAACACACCGTGGCCCCCATTTTTCCTGCCATTTTTGGATGCCAGCTCCTCGGAGCTACACTTCCTCCTTTCTAAGTTTTAATAGGTAATATGGCACAATCGCTTTTAACAAGCAACTAGAAATTATTTTCTGTTTTGCCTAACTATAGTTCGACTATTTCCCCGAATAGAGACCCTTGCAGAGTCGGTCGACTTCGAAATGCAACCATTCCCTGCAGCCCCTTTAGCTTCCCCACGTGCCTGTTCCCTGAAGCCTAGACCCTACTTCAACACAAGCAAGTCAACCGCAACTGACTTCTTACTCACAGTTGAAGTCAAAAAATGTCTTTTTAACCTTCTGCATTGTGACAGTACTTTGCCCGACGTCTGTGCAAGTCCGGTCTTGAGAATCTTCCGTTGTTCCCGATGCCGTCCCACTGTTCGTCAAGAAATCTTCCTTTTGCAGCGAGTTTTCCGACCTCAATCCTCGTCGCCAGTGTTCTCTCCTGTTATAGTTCTTTTTTGCCACAAAGAGAAATGGGTATGTAGGTGCCCACACTCTGAATTCTTCTAAAACACAATGAAATGAAAATCGAGAGGTTCATTAGAGATGTTGCTCATACAATCAAAAATGATAATCTCCCCAAAGCCCACACACTCTGCTGACGTCACTACACATCACGTGATGCAAAACCAGCAGGAATGTATTTTCTGATACAGAACACAATGGTTGTAGTAATCCACGGGAGGCAGGAGTTCCGTCACCACACCAATATTTATTTACAATAACGATATTACAGGAGCAGCTACAAACACTGCTGCTAGCAGTCCAGTCAACTTAAGACTGCTCACAAAGCCTACACAGGTGCTTATACGGGCCCCCTCAATGAGCTATCATTGTGGGAGCTCGTACTCCAATTGGCCAACCAATAAAGCCAATTGGAGTTCATTACACCCCTCCCTCCCAAGGTCCGAGGAATTCCTGCCAGCTGGCATTCCTCTGAGCTTCTTCCTGCTCCTCATGTCTGGGTCTGTCACCTCTGTGTCGTCCGCGGGTCGTTCTCCGAAGTGGGCGGGGTGTACCTTATAGGTGCCCGTCTTTTCCTTGACGACCTCCTTGGAAGTTGTTCTTCCTCCTCCTTGGGGAGGTGTCGCGGCAGCCTTGTCGAACGTGTCCATCTCCGACTCTGACGATTGGATGACGGGGTCTGGAGAAATTGCTCGGGGCTGGGGTGTGGGTATCCTTTCTGTCTGGGCTATCCCAGCTTGAGGCGGTCCTGCTTCGCCTGCCTCCAGGTGTGGTTCCGCTGCCCTTATTTGGTTTAGGTGTTTCTTCAGCACCTTACCTCCTATTGAAACCTCATAGGATATGGGCCCTGTTTGGGACTCTACCGTGCCTTTGACCCACGTTGGTCCATTCCCATAATTCTTTTTTTTTTAAATAATTTTTATTGAAAAATTTTGAATTTATACAACAACAACGAACCATAATAAAATACCAAAAATAACAATAATATTAGCAATCATAAACATTCGCCCCACCTCCATGAACAACACAGCATTTTAACAACAACGTAAATTAACACAATATTAAGTTACATAATAGAAACTACAATAAGGAACACCCCCCCCCCGGTTGTTGCTGCTATTGACCAAGATACCTACCTTTGAGCCAGGAAGTCCAGAAAAAGCTGCCATCGTTTATAGAACCCTTGTATTGATCCTCTCAGGGCAAATTTGACCCTTTCCAATTTTATAAATCCCGCCATGTCACTGATCCAGGTCTCCACACTTGGGGGCCTCGCATCCTTCCACTGCAGCAAGATCCTTTGTTGGGCTACTAGGGACGCAAAGGCCAGGACACCGGCCTCTTTCGCCTCCTGCACTCCCGGCTCTACCGCAACTCCAAAAATCGCGAGTCCCCACCCTGGTTTGACCCTGGATCCAACCACCCTTGACACCGTCCCCGCCACCCCCTTCCAGAATTCTTCCAGTGCTGGGCATGCCCAGAACATATGGGCGTGGTTCGCTGGACTCCCCGAACATCTGGTGCACCTGTCCTCACCCCCAAAGAACCTACTTATCCTAGTCCCGGACATGTGGGCCCGGTGCAGCACCTTAAATTGGATGAGACTAAGCCTCGCACATGAGGAGGAAGAGTTGACTCTCTCCAAGGCATCCGCCCAAGTCCCATCCTCTATCTGCTCCCCAAGTTCCCCCTCCCATTTAGCCTTCAGCTCCTCCACCGATGACTCCTCCACCTCCTGCATTACCTTATAGATGTCAGACACCTTCCCCTCTCCAACCCACACCCCCGAAAGCACTCTGTCCATCATCCCCCGCGAGGGCAGCAAAGGGAATCCCTCTACCTGTCGCCTAGCAAACGCCTTTACTTGCAAGTATCTGAACATGTTCCCTTGGGGAAGCCCAAATTTATCTTCCAGTTCCCCCAGGCCCGCAAACCTCCCGCCAATAAACAGGTCCCTCAATTTACTGATGCCCACCCTTTGCCACCCCCTAAATCCCCCATCCCTGTTCCCTGGGATGAACCGATGATTGCCACCCAGTGGAGCCTCCATCGAGCCCCCTGTTTCCCCCCGATGCTGTCTCCATTGTCCCCAGATTCTTAGGGTCGCCGCCACCACCGGGCTCGTGGTAAACCTCTTAGGGGAGAGCGGCAACGGCTCCTTTGCCATGGCACCCAGGCTCGTATCTCTACATGACGCCATCTCCATTATTTTCCACGCCGCCCCTCCCCCATCACCCATTTAGGCACCATTGACACATTGGCCGCCCAGTAGTACCCCAAAAGGTTGGGCAGCGCCAGCCCGCCTCTATCCCTCCCTTGCTCCAGGAACACCCTCTTCACTCTCGGAGTCCCATGTGCCCACACAAAGCTCAAAATACTGCTAGTCACTCTCCTAAAGAAGGCCCTGGGGATAAAGATGGGCAGGCACTGAAAGAGGAACAAGAACCTCGGAAGCACCGTCATTTTGACGGACTGCACCCTCCCCGCCAACGACAATGGCAGCATGTCCCACCTCTTGAACTCCTCCTCCATCTGATCTACAAGTCTGGTGAAATTATGTTTGTGGAGAGTTCCCCAGTCCCTGGCCAGCTGCACCCCCAGGTACCTAAAGCTCTCCCCTGCCCACCTAAGCGGGAGCCTACCAATTCCTTCCTCCTGGTCTCCAGGGTGTACCACAAACACCTCACTCTTGCCTAAATTTAGTTTATAACCTGAAAAGTCCCAAACTCAGCTAGCAGCTCCATCACCACCGGCATCCCTCCCACCGGGTCCGCCACATACAGTAACAGGTCATCGGCATACAACAACACCCTATGTTCCTCTCCACCTCGCATCAAACCTCTCCACCTCTCTGAATCCCTCAACGCCATCGCCAGCGGCTCGATTGCCAGTGCAAACAACAAGGGGGACAGGGGCAACCCTGCCTGGTCCCTCGGTAAAGCCGGAAGTACTCCGACCTCCTCCCATTCGTGGCCACGCACGCCATCGGGGCCTCATATAGCAGCCTTACCCATCTAATAAACCCTTTACCAAATCCAAACCTCCCCAACACCTCCCATAAGTACCCCCACTCCACTCTATCGAAGGCCTTCTCCGCATCCAGTGCCACCACTATCTCTGCCTCCCACTCAATCGCCGGCATCATGATGACATTCAACAATCTCCGCACATTCGTGTTCAGCTGCCTTCCCTTCACAAAACCTGTCTGGTCCTCGTGTACAACCCCTGGCACAAAGTCCTCTATCCTGGTGGCCAGGAGTTTTGCCAGCACCTTGGCATCTACGTTGAGGAGAGATATGGGCCTGTATGAACCACACTGCTGGGGGTCCTTGTCCCTCTTTAAAATTAACGAGATCAGCGCCCGCGACATTGTCGGGGGCAAAGTCCCCCCTTCCCACGCTTCATTAAGTGTCCGCACCAGCAAGGGGCCCACTAGGTCCACAAACTTTTTATAAAATTCCACCGGGAACCCATCCGGCCCCGGTGCCTTCCCTGACTGCATCTGCCCGATCCCCTTAACCAGCTCCTCCAGCTCAATCGGCGCCCCCAACTCCTCCACCTGCTCCTCCTGCACCTTCGGGAAAGAAAGCCCGTCGAGGAACCTCTCCATTCCCCTCCTCTCCCCCGTTGGCTCCAACCGGTACAGTTCCCCGTAAAAGTCCTTGAAGACCTCATTCACCTCTACCCCCTTCCGCACCACATTCCCACTCTTGTCTCTCACTCCAGCAATTTCCTTAGCCGCATCCCGCTTGCGGAACTGATGAGCCAGCATCCTACTCGCCTTTTCACCATGTTCGTACACTGCCCCTTGTGCCTTCCTCCACTGTGCCTCCGCCTTTCTAGTGGTCAGCAAATCAAATTTAGCCTGCAGGCTGCGCCTCTCCCCCAACAGTCCCTCCTCTGGTGCCTCTGCGTACCTCCTGTCTACCTCCAGCATCTTTCCCACCAGTCTATCCCTCTCACTCCTCTCCCTGTGTGCCCGGATGGATATCAGCTCCCACGAATCACTGCCTTCAGGGCTTCCCAGACCACCCCCACCTGAACCTCCCCCGTATCATTCACCTCGAGGTACCCCTCAATACTTGGCCGGAACCTCCTACACACCTCCTCCTCCGCCAACAACCCCACGTCCAACCGCCACGACGGGTGCTGGTCCCGCACCTTCCCCATCTCCAACTCTATCCAATGTGGAGCGTGGTCGGAGATTGCAATGGCCGAATACTCGGCCTCCTCCACTCTCGGAATCAGTCCCCTACTCACCACGAAGAAGTCTATCCGAGAGTAGATTCTATGTACGTGGGAGAAGAAAGAGTACTCCCGTGCCCTCGGCCTCACAAACCTCCAATCCACCCCACCCATTTGGTCCATAAACCCTCTCAGTACCTTGGCCGCCGCCGGCCTCCTACCCGTCCTGCCTCCAGATCCGGGACCCGTCCCAACATACGCCTCATAAAGCCCGCATCATCCCAATTTGGGGCATACACACTAGCAAGTACCACCTTCTCTCCTTGTAGCCTGCCCCTAACCATAACATACCTACCCCCCTTATCCGCCACCACCTCCGATGCCTCACACAACACATTTTTCCCCACCAGAATCGCCACTCCCCGGTTCTTCACATCCAACCCAGAGTGGAAAACCTGCCCCACCCATCCCTTCCTCAGACGGACCTGGTCTGCCACCTTCAGGTGGGTCTCCTGAAGCATTGCCACATCTGCCTTTAGCCCCTTCAGATGAGCAAGTACCCTCGACCGCTTCACCGGCCCATTCAATCCTCTCGCATTCCAGGTGACCAACCGAATCAGAGGGCGTCCCGCCCCCCTCCCCCGTCGACTAGCCGTAGCCCGTCGACTGCCCGCCCCAGGCCAGCACCCCCTGCCCGACCCAGTCCCCACAGCGACAACACCTCACCTCTGTCCCCCCAGCCCCCACCATCTCCTTCCTGACCCTACCAGCAGCAACCCGGTATTCCCCTTTCCCCCCCTCCCTTCCTCCCCAGGCTAGGAACCCTCCTAGCCGCGAACCATCCTCCATTGTACTTCCGTGGGTCAGCTAACTTCTGCTGACCTCGGAAACACCCACCAATAACCCGACCCCTCCCAAAGTGGGTTCATCCCCCAATCTATCCCTCCTCCAGGCACCGCTCCAGCGCGGGGAAGAACCAGTTAAGGCCCCGCCTCCCCCCCGTCATCGTCTCCACCCCCCAGCCCCGCAGCGCGGGAAACCAGAGGAAAGCCCGCGCTTTCGCACTGCCCCACCACACCCTTCTGACGCAGCTCCCAAATACCAGCCCCCCTCCATACCCCCACTCCGACATAGAATACAACAAACCCCCCCAACCCTCCCCGCAAGATACAAAACTCAAACAATGTCCCACAGCAAAAAAAACATAACAGAACAACACCCCCATAAATAACCATATCAAAATTGCAAAAGTACAAAGAAAAGAGAACACAGCAACAGCAGAATCCAGCAATAAAGTATTACAACCGACCCCGCAACCCCCAACCCCTAGTTCAAGTCCAGTTTCTCCGTCCGCACGAAGGCCCACGCCTCCTCCGGGGAATCGAAATAATAATGCCGGTCCAAATAAGTTACCCACAGGCGCGCAGGCTGCAACATTCCGAACTTTATCTTTTTCTTGTAAAGCACCTCTTTCGTCCGATTAAATCCGGACTGCCGCTTAGCCACCTCTGCACTCCAATTCTGGTAGATCCGTATGACCCCATTCTCCCAATTGCTGCTCTTCACCTTCTTGGCCCAGCGCAGCACGCACTCCCGATCACTGAACCGGTGGAACCTCACCAGCACCGCACGCGGGGGTTCATTCTCCTTAGGCCTCCTGGCCAGTACTCTGTGTGCTCCCTCCAACTCAAAGGGAGCTATGTTTCTGCCCATTTCAACAGCCTGTTTATTCCCTCTTGAAGTCTATTACCATCGTCACAGTTTACTACACCTCCGGGTTTTGTATTTGCTGAAAATATTGTAATTGTGCCTTTGAAAGAACTAGAAAAGAAAAAAAATGCCGGGTTATGGGAAAAGTGCAGTGAAGTGGAACTAGTTAGACACTTCTTACGGAGAGTTGAAATGGATTGAATGGTCTCCTTTGGTGCTGTATTATTCCATGATAATCTGCCAGAATCTGTAGCTTTTCTAACCTTGACTGTCTTTCTGTTGTCTACTAACTCCCTGGGCGGGATTCTCCGACCCCCCCCACCGATGGGCTGAAGACCCGTCGCTGTCAAGCCTCTCCCGCCGGCGGGAATCAAAACACCTACCTGACCGGCGGTATTGGCGGCACGGACGGGCGCCGGGGTCCGGGGGGGCGCGGGGCGATCTGACCCCGGGGGGTGCCCCCACGGTGGCCTGGCCCGCAATCGGGGCCCAGCGATCGGCGGGCAGGCCTGTGCCGTGGGGGCACTCTTTTTCTTCCGCCTTCGCCATGGTCTTCACAATGCACGTTCGGAGACCAGGTGCGGAGACTTCCATACCTTTGGGGCGGCCCAACGGCGGAGTGGTTCACGCCACTCCAATACGCAGGGACCCCCTGCCCTCCCGGGTAGGGGAGAATCCCAGCCCCTATTCCTGTCATTCATCATGAGATAATGGGGCGGGAGACTCCGTTTGCCGACTTCAAAATTGCGATACGTGATTGGAAGGAGAATAGGTTCCAACGGCAAAATCGCGGAGGGCGCTGATTTGACACTAAATCGCGATTCTCCGTCACCTCAACAGCGAAGTCAATGCGTACTGGAATGCACATACAGTAAACACCATATGCATATCATTAGCGGGTCTGACTCGGTGTTCTCCAGGGCCTCTACGATTCTCCCCCTCCGATGGGCGTGAAACCGGCATGGTGGCTGATGAAGGAGAGAGACAGGAGGGAGGAAACAGAGAGGAGCGACTGTGGGCTGCTGGGCCGGACACAGGTCGGGCTAACTGGGGTGGTGTGGTGAAACAGGGCGAGCGGCTGGGGTGTCCCCCCCCCCTACCCGTCCCCCCCCCCCCCCCCCCCCCCCCCCCCACCCCCCCAGGACAGGACCTTCATCAAGTCTGAGGTCCAGCGGCTACTGCGGGAAAGCATCATCGAGGCCAGCAGCAGCCCCTGGAGAACCCAAGTGGTAGTTGTAAAGACTGGGGAGAAACACAGGATGGTCATTGACTACAGTCAGACCATCAATCGGTACACGCAGCTCAACGCGTACCCCCTCCCACGCATATCTGATATGGTCAATCAGATTGCACAGTACCGGGTCTTTTCGACAGTGGACCTGAAATCTGCCTACCACCAGCTCCTCATCCGAATGGCGGACCACCAATACACTGCGTTCGAAGCAGTCGGCTGCCTTTACCACTTCCTTAGGGTTCCCTTCGGTGTCACTGAGGGGGTCTCGGACTTCCAACGGGAGATAGACCTAATGGTTGACCGGTACGGACTGCGGGCCACCTTCCCGTACCTCGATAACGTCACCATCTGCTGCCACGATCAGCAGGACCACGACGCTAAACTTTTCAAATTTCTCCACACCGCCAAACTCCTGAACCTCACGTATAACAAGGAGAAGGGCGTGTTCAGCACCAACCACTCAGCCATCCTTGGCTATGTGGTACAAAATGGAGTTCTAGGGCCCGACCCCGATCACATGCGCCCCCTCATGGAACTCCCCCACTGCCCCAAGGCCCTCAAACGATGCCGGGGGTTCTTCTCATACTACGCCAAGTGGGTCCCTAACTATGTGGACAAGACCCGCCCACTCATCCACTCCACAGTTTTCCCCCTGACGGCTGAGGCCCACCAGGCCTTCAACCGTATCAAGGCCGACATCGCCACGGCCGCGATGCACGCGGTCGACGAGGCCATCCCCTTTCAAGTCGAGAGAGATGCATCAGACGTTGCTCTGGCCGCCACCCTCAACCAGACAGGCAGACCCGTGGCATTCTTTTCCCGCACCCTCCATGCCTGCGAAATTCGGCACTCCTCTGTCGAAAAGGAGGCCCAAGCCATTGTTGAAGCTGCGCGGCATTGGAGGCATTACCTGGCCAGCAGGAGATTCACTCTCCTCACTGACCAACGGTCGGTTGCCTTCATGTTTATTAATACACAGCGGTGCTCAGGCATGGAACGCCATTACTAGATCCATCTTGCTGTGCACCCACTGGCCACCCACCTTGGCCCTGCTTCTGCAGAGTGACACTGGCCATATGGGTGCCTCCACCCTTGCAACACACCCTCCACCCAGCCGCCACCGATCAGTGGCCTACCCAGGGCAACACCCACAGTAGCCCATATGGGGCCACTGTACAAACCCCTGGCAGGGGCATCACGGATGGGCGCCAGGGCCAGAGGCTCATATGGTGCCGGCCAATGATGGGGCCTGCGGTGCAGGGAAGGTGGGGGGTGGGAGGAACACGCGGGGGCAGAGCTCGCGGTTTCAACCGGGGCCATCATGTAGCCGTTGGTCCTGGTTGGGCGTGGGAGTATGTATGGTGACGGTCGCCCTCAACATTTACGCCACGTGGTCTTTCCAGGCACCGAATGGGGACCTGTCCGGGATCTCTCAGACCTCGGTGCTGCCACGTTGGCCCTATATGCCCAGGCGTCTTAATACATCCATTTCAATGCGACCGTGCCCATCAGGCTGCCCCCGCGGGCAGTGGGGTTCACTGACATTGAGGGGTGCCCCGGGTCCAGGGCGTGATCAACGGGATGCATGTCCCCATACGAGCAGCAGCTGATGACAGGCCGCTCTACGCCAACCAGAAGTGTTTCCACTCAATGAACGGGCAGCTGATATGTGACCATCAGCTGCAGATCATACATGCCTGCACCCCATACCCAGGCAGTGCACATGACGCCTTTATCCTGGCACACCCGCCAATTCCTGACGAGATGTCGTCCCCCCCCCCATGGCTGGGGAGTTGGCTCCTGGGTGACAGAGGTCATCCACTGCAGTTGTGGCTCACGTCACCTATCTGGTGGACACAGAGACCCGCTACAATGACGCACATATATCGACCAGGAGCATGATTGAGCAGTGCTTTGACTGCATGAAGATGCAGTTCAGGTGCTTGGACCGCTCTGGAGGGGCCCTTCAGTATGAAGCTGACAGGGTCACCTGCATCATGGCTGACTGCTTCGTCCTCCGCACCATCATGCAGCAGGGGGAGCGATGTGCTGGAGGAGGAGGAGGAATGGCAGGCCTCGCCTGACGAGGAGGTTGCGGAGGAGAGTGAGGATGGCCAGGACATGGGGCCCAGGCAGACAAGGGAGGCCACACACGACGTGTGCGCCAGGGCCAATCCACACAGGAGGCTGTGATCACCTCCAGGTTCTGGCCAGGAGCATGGACACCGCAGCCCCCCCCCCCCCCACCTGCAACCCACTCTGTGATACATACCTCACACTACGGGGTGGGGCCCTGGTTTAGCAGTAACAGCGGGTCTGGCCCATGGGATGGAGGATGGTGACAACCCGCTCTGTGATGAGCCCAGGTACTTCGCATCGTTTGGCAATGTCTGACCCCTGCCTACTGTAACACTTTCCAGCGTCCACCTGGATGACCCCTGACCCCTGCATGCGAGCTGGCCATTCCATCACACGGTCCCATCGAAACCCTTGGGTGACTGTGGGGGTGGGAGGGAATGAAAAATGAAATGAAATGAAAATCGCTTATTGTCACAAGTAGGCTTCAAATGAAGTTACTATGAAAAGCCCCTAGTCGCCACATTCCAGCGCCTGTCCGGGGAGGCTGGTACGGGAATCGAACCGTGCTGCTGGCCTGCGTGGTCTGCTTTAAAAGCCAGTGATTTAGCCCAGTGTGCTAAACCAGCCCCTAAGAGAGCCCAAGCCACCTATAGGGTCTGCCCATTCCCCCCCAACATCCGCCCATTCCCATCCCCCTCCCCACGCCGGACCAGCCCAACCCTCACACCCATTTGACAGAGAGGCGAGGCAGGCTGTAACAGTGTGAACAGGTTTAATGTGAACGAATATATACAGATTTGTGCTCTAGCCCCTATAACTGTACTGTGCTCTACACCTGTGCCAAATCAACTGGTGTTTAACTTTCTGGCCTTATGGGCCCTAACGTTATGCCTGGGTGGTTCCCAGGCGGTACAGCAGGAGTGGAGGTGGTCTGCTGTGATTTCTGCCCTGAGATTTGGGTCCCCTTTTGAGAGCGTCTTCTTGGGCGCCCAGGCCTGGATGGGCCCGGCTGCTGCTTGACTGTACTAGGTGGCGTGGTTCCGCCCTTTCCTGCCCACGCATGAGACGTTCTAGTCAGCTTCAGGTTCACCGACAGCAGCAGCATCCTCCACCCCCACCAGCCAACCACCCCCTCGCATGAACACCCACCCTGCGCAGCAGCGGGTCTGGCCCATGGGATGGAAGATGATGACAACCCGCTCTGGGATGTGCTCTCGTGCTCCAAACCATTCAACAACGTCTGACTCCTGCCCACGGTAGCACTTTCCTCCGTCCACCTGGGTGACCCTTGCACGCGAGCTGGCCATTCCATCACACTGTCCCATCGAAACCCTGGGGTAGGGATTGGCACTAGATTGGTGAGCGCTGGCTGAACTGTGATCCCTGGGTCAAGCCCAACTCCAACATCTGCAGCCCCCCACCCCCTGCCGTCCTGCCCTGTGTGCACCCTCTTTTATCTGAACAAATATCTATAGGTTTGTGCCCTAACCCCTAATGCTATACTGTGCCCTGCACCCGTACCAACTCAACGTTTGTCTACTTTTCTGGCCTTACGGGCCCTAACACTATGCCTAGGTGGATTCCCAGGTGGTACATTAGGAGGGGATGCGGCCTGCTACAATTCCCACCGTGTAACCTGGGTACCCTTGGCAGCCGTCTTCTGGGTGGCCGGGCCTGGATGGGACTGCTGCTGCTCAGTTGCCCCAGTTGACGTGGTGCCACCCTGTTGAGGTGTCCCAGGTAGCCTGCTGCTCATCGGATGCATCAGGGACGGGGGGGGGGGGGGAGAGAGAATCTGAGGGGCTGTGCTGTTCCAGCCCCTACCAGCATGAGCCCATCACCTCTTGCTGCCTCGGGGTGTCCGATGGCCCCTGGCTACTCCATGGGACGGAGGGTGCGAACTGAGCTGTTGCCTGAGGTTGCCCCGCCACCTGGCACTGCCAGTCCTGGATGACCACATCCGCCCCGACCAGAATCTCTACGCTCGCGGCCATGGAGCATAGGGAGTGGATCTCTTCCCCTGGGACTGCGCCACATCACGCTGCGAGTGCACCACCACCCTCTGGGTCCGTGCCACATCAGCCAGTGACTGCGCCACCTCCCTCTTGGTCACATCGGCCAGCACCTGGACAATGCTGCCGATGCCCTCAACCATTGCCCGCTGTGACTGGATCACTTTTAGGAGTGCCATTCCAATGTCCAGGTGGCCCTGGCACAAGGCTCCCTGTGACAGGGCAGGCCTGTCCTAGACCTTGGCCACCGCCCACACAGTGCCCCAAGCCTTCAACATCGTGACCCATGGCCGAAACATTCGCCCCCAAGGCCTCCACTGCGGATGCCACCCGTGCGGTGGTGGCTTGAGTGGCACGCATGTTCAACACCATCTCTTGCTACTGCAGGTGGTTCAACTCCTCCAACTGCACCTGCAGGCACTGGCCCATTGCCGACCCATCATGCAGTCTCTGGCTCTGAGACTGCATCTCCACAAGATGAGACTGCCCTTTCCAGAAGCCCAAAACCCATCCGGGCGGCAGATAGCCCCTGGGGTCGGGTCGCCCTCCGACCGTCCGCCCCCTCGAGGATTCTTATCTCCACCTTCTGTACCGCGGCATGTGTGTGGTGCACACCAGATCGTGTCCCAGGAGCCTCTTCACTAAATTGCCCAACTGAGAGGAGTGTCTCTGGGATATTGGAGGGTGTTGGAGACAGCTGTGATGGAAAGTCGGTGTTGTCCCTTGACTGGTGCTCCAGGGTGTCTCCAGCTGCGGGTCAAGGGTTCCTGTCTGTGTCCTCCTCCTCCTTGCTGGTCTCCTCCTGTGGTTGGAGTTGTGGTTATGGTTGGGGAACACCAGAAGGGTGCTGCAAGACACAAGACAAGACGCATGGTTGGGCTGCAGTTTGGGATGGGGATCGGGGTGGTGACATACGTGCCATGGGGAGCTGCGACAGCGGGGTCCCATTTGCTGGCCCAATGCTGACCTCCGTCTTGGCCACTGCCCGCTCCCACCGATCAAGTCCCGGGCCTGCTGCTATGCTGCAGTGAGGGGCTGCGGGCCCGGCGGTCCCCCTCCGGTTTTCTCCCACTCCCGCCATTTGGGCAGCACCATCTCCTTGTGGAGGGGGAGGGGACAGAAAATGTACAGTGTTAGACAGTCCGATGCATGCAGTACATGGGGTAGGACGCTTGTGGCCTTCATGGCCAGGGCACTCGGGCATGGTGGCCAGTATGGCTGCTGGCAGGTGGTGCAGGGTGAGGGTTCGGTCACGTCTGAGGGGATGGGGAGGGGTAGGGTTATTGGTGTGTGGGATGGGGTTAGTGCCAGGGGCATTGTGAAGCCCACTCACACCGGCCGCCTTGAGAAGGTTATGCAGTTTCTTGCGGCACTGCTGGCTGGTCGTAGCGGTGTTGCCCATGGCACTCACAACCTCCCCTACCTGCCCCCAGGCTCATGCAAGGCGGTGGGTGCCAACCTCCTCCCCACCACGGGGTCCAGCGTAGACCTCCTATCCTCCACTGCATCTAGTAGGGTCTCCAGCTCAGCTTTGGGAAACTGCGGTGCTGCTCTCCTTGCTGCCTTGTTCGATGGGATGGTGCATGTGGGAGTGGAGTATTTATATGCGGCTGCAGCTTGGCAGCCTCTCGACTACCAATCCCAAATCTGCCGAATCAGACACTATTTTTCATTGGAATCGGTCGTATTCCACGTGGTGGCGTTGGAAGGTCTTAACTGTTGGTGGATTGATCTGGGAATGGCGCCAATTTGTCATAGAACACCACTGATTCAGTCCTGGCATCAGCACTTCGTTTCTGGCGCGGAGAATTGCGCCGCAGATGTGATCATTTTGTCATATGTAATCTCGTAGTACCCATTGCTATCTAAGATTTTGTGAGTATTCCATTGTACTTTAACAGCAGTCCACATTAATTTATTTATTTTTCCCCAACAGCTTCTGGAGCTCATCACAGCACTTTTTCAGGTTTAGACTGGAGAAATGTACCTGGTGAAGAGTTTAACCTTGATTTAGGAAAATTTACGGAATCAGAGGAGGCAGCACAACAACTAAATAATGCCTTGATCCGATATTTTATTTTTGTTGCAAGATCAAGATCAGTTTATGCACCTGGCACGGTATGATAAAATTCTGATATTGTTATAATAGTGGATGGTTGATCACAGAAAAAGGTGTTGAAAAGACATATTGTAGCACCTGATATATCATCAAGCGGTGAAGGCAGATAGATATCTAGGGCGCGATCTACAGGCCACGTTGCGCTTGATCAAGAGCACAACGCAGCCGGTAGATCCTGGGAGAGGCCTCCCCCAGCCTTCCCGACAGTCACGCCTCGTGGGATAGATTTAGATTTATTGTCACATGTACCGAGGTATAGTGAAAAGCATTGTTCTGTGTACAGTCAAGGCAGATTGTTCCATACATGAAAAATATAGGACACATGATAAATACACAATGTAAATATATAGACGTAGACATCGGGTGAAGCATACGGAGTGTCGTGCTACAACAGTAGAGAAGATGCGTAGAGAGATCAGTTCAGTCCATAAGAGGGTCATTCAGGAGTCTGGTAACAGCGGCGAAGAAGCTGTTTTTTGTATCTGTTAATGCGTGTTCTCAGACTTTTCTATTTTCTGCCCGATGGAAGAAGTTGAAAGAGAGAATAACCCAGGTGGGAGGGGTCTTTTGATTATGCAAGGCAACGGTAGGTATAGACAACGTTAATGGAAGTAGAGGCAGGCTCGCATAATGGACTGTGTACACAACTCTCTGTAGTTTCTTATGGTCTTCGACCAAGAAATGATACAGCCAGATAGGCTGCTTTCTATGGTGCAACTGTAAATATTGGACAAGTCAATGTGGACATGCCGAATTTCCTTAGTTTTCTGAGCAATTATAGGCGCTGTTGTGCTTTCTTGTTTTAGCGTCGACATGGGTGGACTGGGACAGATTGTTGGTGATGTGCACACCTCGGAATTTATTTGGAGCTGTCAACCATCTCCACCTCAGCACCACTGATGAAGACAGAGGCGTGTACAACACTTCACTTCCTGAAGTCGTTGACCAGCTCATTAATTTTGCTGACATTGAGGGAGAGATTGTTGTTATTGCACCATGCTACTAGGTTCTCTATCGCTCTCCTGTACTCTGATTCATCATTGTTTGAGAACCGGCCCACTACGGTTGTGACATCAGCAAACTTGTAGATGGAGTTGGAGCCGAGTTTTGCCAGTCGTGTATGTAAGGTGTTTAGTAAGGGGCTAAGTACACAGCATTGCAGGAGCCTGGTATTGAGGACTAACATGGAGGAGGTGTTGTTGTTTATCCTTACTGATTGTGGTCTATGAGTCAGGAAGTTGAGGATCCAAAGGGAGGACCCAAGTCCTATGTTTTGGAGTTTGGGTATGAGCTTGGCTGGGATTATGGTGTTGAAGGCGGAGCTGTATTCAATAAATAGGAGTCTGACATAGGAGTCCTTGTTTTCAAGTTGCTCCAGGGATGAGTATAGGGCCACGGACCACAGACTTAGCATCTGCTGTGGCCCGGTTGTGGCGGTATGCAAATTGCAGGGGACCAAGGCAATCTGGGAGTATGGAGTTGATGTGTCTCATGATTAACCTCTCGAAGTACTTCTTACTGATAGATCTCAAGGCCACAGGACTGTAGTCATTGAGGCACGCTGCCTGGTTCTTCTTTGGCACCGGTGTGATGGTGGTCTTCTTGAAGCAGGTGGCCACCTCGGAACAGAGTAGGGAGAGGTTGAAGATGTCTGTGAACATACCCTCCAGTTGGTCTGTGCAGGATCTGACTGCAAGACTAGGGACTCCGTCAGGACCCGTTGCTTTCATTGTGTTCACCTTCAAGAAGGCCAATCTAACTTCTGAGGCTGTGACGGTAGGTATGGGTGTGTCCGAGGCTAATGGGGCAGTTGACAGTGGTTTGTTGGCTTCCTGCTTGAAAGGAGCATAGAATGCATTGAGTCCATCAGGGAGGGATGCTTTGTTGCCAGAGATTCTACTTGGGTTTCCTTTGTAGCCCATTATATTGTTTAAGCCTTGCCAAAACCGACGAGAGTCTGTGTCGTTAGTCTTTGACTTTACCTTGGTCTGGCATTTTTTCTTAATGTCCCTGATGGTTTTGCAGAGTTTGTACCTAGATTTATTGTATAGGCCAGAGTCAACTGTCTTGAATGCTTCAGACCTAGACTTCAGTAGGGAGTTGATCTCCCGGTTAAATCATGGTTTCTGATTGGGGAACCGATGTAATACCTTTTTTGGTGGGCACTCTTCTACACACTTACTGATGAAGTCTCTGATGGTGGTGTCATACATGTCTAGGTTGGCCGTTGAGTTCTTGGAATATGGCCAAGTCCAATGATGCCAAGCAATCTGTTGGAGCTCTTCCATTGCCTCGGACCAGCATTGCACAACCTTCTTAACTGGATTCTCCTGCTTAACTTTCTGCTTATATTCCGGGAGAAGAAACACCGTCTTGTGGTCTGATTTTTCAAAGTGTGGTCGGGGGATGGATCGTTCGGTGCCTTTGATGTTTGTGTAGTGGTGGTCAAGGATGTTTAGGCCCTGGTGGTACAGGAGATGTGTTGGTGGAATTTTGGCAATACGCTCTTGAGGTTGGCCTGGTTGAAGTCCCCGGCCACAATGAACAAGGCCTCTGGGTATTCTGTTTCATTGTTGTTTATAGTGGTTTACAATTCATCAGCCTTCTTCACTTCCGCCTGTAGACCACTGTGATGATGGCAGAAGTGAACTCCCATGGAAGGTAGTATGGACAGCACTTCACAGTCAGGTATTCCAGGTCCGGGGAACAGTAATTCGCCAAGGTCGCCATGTCTGAGCACCAGGAGGAGTTGACGAGGCGGCAGACCCCTCCACCCTTCACCTTGTCTGATGATGCCGTGCGGTCCATCCAGTTATTGGGAAACCCTCAGGTTGTATGATACAGTCCGGTGAGGCAGGAGTGGCCATGTCTCTCTGAAACAGAGCACACAAAGGCAAGTCTAGCGTTAAGCTCATCCAACTTGCTTTGGATCTTTTGGACTTTTTCCAGGTGTATGCTGGGGAGGGGAGATTTGAAACCGTGTTGTTTCAGTCTCACCTGCAGACTGGCGTGGTTCCCTCGTTTCCGAGATCGGCAGCTGCTTCTGGATGGTCCCAGGATCT
Source organism: Scyliorhinus canicula (assembly GCF_902713615.1). Taxonomy (NCBI): domain Eukaryota; kingdom Metazoa; phylum Chordata; class Chondrichthyes; order Carcharhiniformes; family Scyliorhinidae; genus Scyliorhinus; species Scyliorhinus canicula. The sequence goes on from NC_052155.1 coordinate 176,478,368, forward strand.
GATGGGAGAAGTCTGACCTTATGGAAGGTAAGTGATTGAGTCTGGAAGGGTCCTGGGCTCAGGTTGTGGTTTCATTGGCCAGGCCGGGTGCTCCGGGAGCCAGGTCAATTTCTAGTCAGGGTCAGGCCCCTGCATCGGACCTCTTCCAGGTCGAGGTCAGCGTCGGGTTGCTGGAAGAGTCCTGCTGGGTTGGGTCATGTGTGTCAGTCCACAGACTTTTGGAAGATACCCAGACCTCTAACTAAACATAAAAGAACATTGTTAGAGAAACTACTTTTAAAATTAAGTTTTAAAAGGTTTATTCGATTATAAGATATGTAGGAAGAGGATCTGTGGGGGAGAGCTCACAGAGAGTTGCCACGCCCACGTGCCATCTTGGATTACCCAAGTCCCGTGAGGTTTTGGAATCAGTTTCCCGCCCAAAGGGGGCGTGATCCATTTAAACCTATTTAGGTAAGCTTATCCAGAAACTACTGGCCTCCCAGAAGCTATCAACCTACCCAGCGAAGCCGGGGGCGGTTCACCACTGGACCACACAAATGTGGATCAGGCAGAATGGCACCTGAGGGGGGAGGGGTCTCCTGGTTCATTGGAGGCCCCTAGGTGGCCAGAGATAGTGCAGGGTGGCCCACTGGCCCAACCCTGGAAAGTGGGCATCTTGGCACTGCCCAGATGGCACCTTGGCATCGCCACCTGGGAATTACCAAGGTGCCCTGGTGCCACTGCCAAGCTAGCAGGAGTAGTGCAAGGGTGACAGGGTGCATCCCACCCGCACATCCCCCACCCCCACAGATTCGTGCCCTATCACTAAACTGTGCCCTGTACCCGTGGTAACTTAAATGATGTCTACTTTTTGGCCTTATGGGCCTAACACTATACCTATGTGGATTTCCAGATGGTACCTCAGGAATGGAAGTGGCCTTCTGTGATTCCCGCCCTGTGACATGGGTCTCCTTTGGCGGCCATCTTCTGGGGCGGCCGGGCCTGGATGGGCCCGGCTACTGCTCGGGTGTCTCAGGTGGCATGGTGCCGCCCTGTTCTGCCCGCTGCCTGTGTGATGCAGCAGGGACAGGTATGGGGGTGGGGGGAGGTCCGAGTAGCTGCGGTGTTCCAGCATTACTCCTGTGGGAGTCACTGGCACAGGAGCCATCACCCCCTCCTCCCTCATGGTACCCGATGCCCCCCGGGCTACTCCATCGGATGGGGTTGCTCCACGAAACCAGCATGTAAATCTTCTGCAAGCTGCAGCCCCTCCCCACCTCACTTTCATTTACGAGCCATCCTAAATAAGCTAGCAAAGTAGCTCCCCGCCAGATCCTATCCTATCCCAAGAAATAACAAATAACAAAATACGTCACTAATCAAAAACCCCAAATCCCTTGCCCTACATTTTTACCTTCAAGAAATTGCTGGGCTCCCTATTCCCTTCCCCCTAAAATACGCACTCTAACTCTTGAGAATCCTATAAGGTTCAAAAAACCAAGGACAAAGGGAGATAAAACCCCCATACTAACTAACAACTATTTGAAATGTAATCAACTGTATCATTCAAATTAGTAAAAAGGGGGGAAAGGGTCAATGCACACAGAAATATAAATATAAAACATTTGTAACAACAACATCTCCACAAGACACGTCCCAACCATCAATCAAGTCTCATATCAAGTGGGCAGCACGGTAGCATGGTGGTTAGCATAAATGCTTCACAGCTCCAGGGTCCCAGGTTCGATTCCCGGCTGGGTCACTGTCTGTGCGGAGTCTGCACATCCTCCCCGTGTGTGCGTGGGTTTCCTCCGGGTGCTCCGGTTTCCTCCCACAGTCCAAAGATGTGCGGGTTAGGTGGATTGGCCATGCTAAATTGCCCGTAGTGCCCTAAAAAGTAAGGTTAAGGGGGGGGGGGGTTGCTGGGTTACGGGTATAGGGTGGATACGTGGGTTTGAGTAGGGTGATCATTGCTCGGCACAACATCGAGGGCCGAAGGGCCTGTTCTGTGCTGTACTGTTCTATGTTCTCTATATCAAGTCCCCTCAGTTCAGTTCAAGTCCTTCCGCTTTGATAGACGCCCCTGCTTCCTCCGCGGTACCGGAAAAATGACCTTAGGCCTTGTGTGTAACCCTCAGTCCCACCGGGTATACAATAATAAACTGCAATCCGATGAGATAAAAGTGGCAATTTCGCTCTATTGAAGGACGCCCTCTTACTTGCCGATTCTGTGGCAACATGTTGACATATGCGGATATTGGTACCTCCCCATCACACCTCTTGTTTTCCATGACCCATTTTAGAATCCATTCCTTCGATCGAAAGCTATGAAAACATGCCATCACATTCCCTCATGGCTTCACCCAAGTGACCAGTGGGCCCAATCAAGCACAATGGAGGGCCCCTGATTATCCTCCACCACCAATGTCTTCAACATTGCCTCAAAATATTGAGTCGGCCTTGGACTCTCCACCCCCTCAGGAAGCCCACGATCCTCAGGTAATGCCACCTTAATCTATTTTCCAGGTCATCGACGATCACTCTCAGGCCCTTATTCTGCTCTTTCATTCTTTGCAACTCAGCCTTTAGTGAGGTCATCTGGTCACTGCTGTGACAGCGCCCCTTCCACCTCCCTCAAAACTTCGCCGTGCTGCTGCATTTTCATCAATGTCTTTTCCAGGTACTAGGGCCTCACCCACTGATTTTCTAAGGGTCGCCATCATTTCTCTCCCATGCCACTCAAAATGCTTGCCGAATTGTTTAATTCAGCAGCCATTGCCTCAGCTAATTTATCAAATGTAATCGGCATGATTCCACCTGAAGTACTTGCCTCCACCATTTTAAGTCTCCCTGAGCTGTGCACCTTACCCGATTCCTCCAATGGATTTGCTGTTTCCACCTGTTTTAATTAAGGTTTTTTATGTGCCACTGGACATCTTTAATCCCTAAATTCTTGATTGGGCTGGTCTGCTCTCTAAATGCTCCTGAAAAAATTGCCAACTCTGGTGGAACTACCTTCCACCCGGCCGCCTTCTACCTCCCGATCCCAAAAAAACGACTCTTATTACCTTACTGATGGGCAGTAGTTAACCATGTATTATTTTCTGCTTCAGATATTTTTCTTATGTGCAATGATGTTTGCCTCAACCATGTTTGTGGCAAAACATTCCATGTTCATAAACGTCCTGCATAAAGAAATTTTAAACTGGTAAGCCCTTGTCATTGATTTCTCAATCATGTTAATTTTACCTTTTTCACTCAATAAAAGCCTTTCAAAGTTTTGCAATTATCTATCGAATCTACACAATGAATGTTTAACAAGCAACAAACTAGTTTTCCACTGGCAAAGAGCAGTTGAAGGTCATTAAGAAGGAAGCTGAAGGTCGGATGGAGAAGTAACAAAAAATAGGAAATCAGTGAAGGGAGAGGAGCCACCTTTTGGAGGAAGAAGGAAATTATGAGAGCAACTGAGGAGAGCAGAGGAAAACAAGGAACGTGAGAGAAAATGTGGGGCAAAGTGCAAGGTAATGTTCACGTACGTATCCTTCCAGTTAGTGTTGCTGGAGAATGGTCAGGAGTGGGATATCCAGCTCACTTTATATTCGCTCACCCAAAGGTGCTAAGACCAACTGTAACTTTCTAATTATTATCCTTACTGAGATCAGTGAAACAGACACAGGATGAGGGTGGGTCTGGAATCTTGGTTTGCCTGACTCATTAGCATACAGGGAAAGTTGCTGACCCATTAGGAAAACAGCGTGACAGTTTTCATTCCAGAGGCAATGTACCCCACCCAATTTTCTTTAAGGACTTTATGGTATTGCATGGTACAATTTATTTATTCAAATTAAGCAATAGTCAAGCTCTTTAAAAAATGTCTTATTCCCTTTATTGTACTGAAATTTGATGAAAAAAATCAATTGTGTTCTAGATCGATCGGGAAGAAATACAGAAGTTATTACAACAGGGAGCGAAAATTGACTCAACAGATAAATACGGACAAACATTGCTTCATGAGGTATTTATAGATTTTAACTTTTAAAGCAAGTCTTGTAATGATTTTTTCATACCATCTGTGTGTTACTGGCAAGGTCAGCTGCTCATCCCTAATTGTCCTTCAGAAGGTGATGGTGAGTCAGCTTCTGGAACTATCTGGTTCAGGTACACCCACCGTACTGTTGGGAAGGGAGTTCTAGGATTTTAATCCTGCAGTAGTGAAGGAATGGCAATATAGATACAAGTCAGGATGGTGTGTGACTTGGAGTGAACTTTCCGTTGGTGGTGTTCCTGTGCATCTACTGCCCTTGTCATATTCTAGATGGTAGAGGGTTGGAATGTGCTGTCGAAGGAGCTTTGTGAATTGCTGCAATGCATTTTGGGCGGGATTCTCCATGACAGGACGTGTTCCCCGATGGAACGGAGAATAGGGCCCGGGGCAAAATCGGGACCTGATCGCCTTGCTCTGGACCCCCCCCCCCCCCCCCCCCCCCCCCCTCCCCACTGGTGGCAGGAACAAGGTCCATGCTGCATGCCAGTGAGAACATGTAAATAGATGCAAATGAGTCTTAATGATCTATTTGCATCCATTTAGCGGGCCCAGCGCCCTACGCTCCAGGCTTTCGTGATTGTCTGGTTTCCGTGGCCGGGAATCACGTGGGCACTGAGCACTTGTGGTCTCTACCAGCATGGCCCTTGCGATGGCCAAGGGTTGCCCCTGAGACCACCTGAGGGCCACCCTCCCCAAACCATGCCCAGCATACCCAATCCTCCTCTACCAGACTGCCCAACCCAACGGACCGGCTACGGCACCTTCCTATCGGGCTGTCCACTGAGGTAGGCAGCCCGATAGCGGAATTCCGTGGGAATCCCTCTTATTCCATGCCATACATACATTTTCATGGCAAGAAATGCAGAATTCCTTACCAGTTTGCGCTCCCAGGTGGATTGTTAAACCGGTTGTAATTCAGCTCCAGTGGAGAACAGCCTCCCAAACAGAGAATCCCGCCTTTTTTATACAGTACACACTGTGCATCGGTAGTGGAGGGAGCTGATGTTAAGTTGCTGGATGGGATGTCGATCAAATGAGCTAATTTGTTCTGGATGGTGTAGAGTTGTTGGAGCTGCAGTCCAAAATTCCTTCACATTCCTGACTTATGTCAGTAGATAATAGACAGGCTTTGGGGAGTTAGGAGGTAAGTTATACACCCCAGAATTCCAAGCCACAGTATTTACATGGCTGGTCCAGTTCAGCTTCTGGTCAAAGATGGCCCCAGGATGTTGATTGTGGCGAATTCAGCAATTGTAATGCCATTGAATGTGATGGGTAGATTCTCTCTTGTTGGAGAGAGTTATCACTGGTACGTCTGTGGAATGAATGTTAGTTACCACTTTTCAATCCAAGCCTGAATATTGTTCAGGTATTGCTGAAGATGGACACAGACTACTTCAGTATCTGAGGAGTTGCAAATTATGCAATCGTTGCACAATCATCAGCGAAAATCCCCGCTTCTGACCTAATGTTGGAAGAAAGGTCATTGATGAAGCAGTTGAAGATGTTTGGGCCTAAGACCTGAAGAATTCACAAGACAATCCTGGGACTGAGATTATTAACCTTCAACAACCACAATCGTTGGTTTGCAAATTGCACAAGGGCCTCCTTGGTCTTCTGGGCATGCCAGACCCTCTCTGCCGCCGCCTGTCTATCCTTTGGCTGGTCCTGTGGGTCCTCCTCAGGCTCGTCGCCCAGCCCTTCCTGGTCCAGTTCCTCCTCGACCTCCTTCTTGGAGGTGGCTGCACATTTCTCCTTCTCCACCTCCAGTACGTTGCTGTGCCAGGTTGTGGAGGGCACAGCAGTCTACCACCAAGCAGACGACCCCCCAAGGGGTGTACTGCAATGCACCACCAGAGCGGTCGAGGCATCGGAACCGCGTTTTGAGCAGCCAATGCACCACTCAATGACTGCCCAGGTGGCCATATGGGCTTCATTATATCGATTCTACGCAACGGTCACCAGCCTCCATACTGGCATCAGACAGGATCTTCACAACTCTGCCAACCTTCAGGGTGCCATACATATGCACCCGGTCTCAGCAAGTTCCTGTGGACTCAGACCCTGGACTCCAGTCACCCACTCGGAACATTACCTGGACCAGATGCTGTTTCCCTTCCCAGTCCACACACCCACCCTCTAGTCACGGGGATGGCCCCAATGCTGTGGCCCAGCTCCTGGGTGTTGGAATGTTGGCTGCTGATGCCTCCGGAGTTCAAGCAGAGTGTCAAGGCCTCTCAGTCTGATTGGGATGTTTGGAGGTAAGAACCGCCTGCGTCATGGCACGTGTACCCATAGGGATCCACTTGGGAATATTTTTGTTTATTAAACAGTCAACAGTAACAAAGTGTTGACTTCTATCTTTATTACCATTAATAACTACAATGTGTGAGTGTGTTCCGTGTATTGGACAAATGATCACACAACAAGTATTTAGTATAATCACAGTTTATTATTGAGCATAGGATTAGTTCTATATTCAATAAATTATAGGCTACTACACATTAGACTATATCTAGCAGTTTAAACAACCTTTACTTAGCTTCCAAGTGACCGGCTCTGTGCAGGTTAGATAAGGCCTTTATCTGGTTCCCCATTTGTGGTGGCTGGAGGTTTTCTAGTTCGTCTTGGCTGCATGTCGTCTTTCAGGTGCCGATCGCGAGTCCTTGAAATTGGCTAGTTGATGTGCTGCGTTTGGATGACAGAAGCCAGTCCCAGAAAAGACGCAGAATGTTGGTTGCGCAGTTCTTCTTATCCTCCGATCTTTCGCGCTCTTTTGGGCGGTCTCAGGTAGGGATCCAATTGATCGATAGGATTTCAATCTCCCTAATCGATTCTGGCCAATTAGGGGTTGGTACCTTGATGGCTAGGCAGGTCCCAGGTCGGTAAGTGTCCAAGGCACGTAGGCAATCCCAAATAAGGCAAACAGGCACCCCCGAGTCTGCCAGTTATGGCAAATTTAAATCTGAAGCCCATTGTCCTTGGAAGACCTGTGAGTGCCCGCTAGCAGGTGCGGGTTTCTGTATAAGTCTGAGTTGTTGTTTGCAATATACACAAATTGTGTCCTGTCTGTGTCCAAAATTCCCATCATCCTTTGCGGGCGCCCATTTTAGATGGCCACAAAAGATTTCAAAATCAACTACATAACAATCCACAAATCACATTAATCATTAAACGACAAGAAAATGTCACTGTTCCATATTGGTACCAATACAAAGCTATATCAGCTCATTTTCACAAAGAAAACCACACAGTATAACCCATTGCAGGTTACACTACAGAAACAGAGGAAATACTAAGAATGTGTTATCATGTTCAGTACTTTGTCATAGAAATGATCTGTCCATCAATGTGTTACTTGCTCCACGTATCAATGCCATTCTCCATCCAGGAGCTGCAGCTGTGCAACCCCTCCCACATGGCCCAAGCGCACCGGAGCGAAATTCTGGCATCCACATATTCCATGGGTGCTCAAGGTGCAATTGAACATCTTTGACTTCCAGAGTGCTTAACTTGCATTAATGTGGCAGTCACATGCAGCACCCACCACACCAGCAACAAAAGTATCAGCAATCTGTAAAAGCATTTCTTCAATAGCATCATCAGGTGGCATGTTTGGACCAATGTCATGCACCACATCCCGCAGCCTTTTTGCTTCAAACCAGATTGCGTTCTAGACTCGCTCGTCCCACTGAACCCGGTGTTCCAGGACTTGGCTATCATGGAAATAATTGTCCTTTCCGGCTACAGAAAAGGAAGGAAACAGCAACAGCATCTTCCAGGTATTTGCAGCCACCAGAGAAGCAAGAAGCGATCATAGCCTGCAGCTGTGAAATGCTTGCTTTGCTAGAATTGCCAATTCTCCATTAGAAATAGGTTTCAGCTGTGCAGCCAGAGGCTGCCACGGTCAATGAGAGTTAAGTTGACCATCACCATATTACCGCAGTCAGGGCTCCGCCCCAGGTGTGTTTGGTGGGATGGACACGAAACAACTGGAGCTGACCCCATTATAGGTATACATGATCCGGGGTTGGGGGTGGTGGCTCATGAGCACTGGAGGAAGGAAAGTGTGCTTGATTTACCTCGCAATAGTGGAACAATGAAAATTAGGTTAAATGTAATGGACAATCAAAGAAACTGGATTCAAAGAATCTCTACAGTGCAGAAGAAGGCCATTGAGTCTGCACCAACGCTTTGAAAGAGCACCTCAACTAGGCCCACACTCCGCCTTAACCCTGGGGGAACCTAACCTGCACATCCATTAACGCTAACCTGCAGATCCTGGGTCACTAAGGGCAATTTTATCATGGCCATTCCACCTAACCTGCACATTTTTGGACCGTGGCAGGAAACCGGGAACACCTGGAGGAAACCCACGCAGACATGGGGAGAACTTGCAAACTCCACACAGACAGTTGCCCAAAGCCAGAATCAATCCCAGGTCCCTGGCGCTGTGAGGTAGCGATGCTGATGATTGTGCCACCCTCCTAGTAAGTTTGCTGTAACAGTACATATGACGCTTTCTAGCTATGTAACCAAATCTCTGATTTTCTTATTTTTAATTTATATTTTAGGTGGCACGAAATTGGCATGTTGATACAGCTACCTTTTTAATTGAAAAAGGAGCTCAAGTAAACCAGGCTGATTATTATGGTCGAACTGCTCTCCATGTTGCTGCAGCCTTGAACTACATTGGAATGATTGAACTGTTGTTAAAAAATCAAGGTAAATATGCAAATGGATTGTTGATTTGTGATGATGCAGTGTGCCTAATTTGTGTTTCTGATTTGGACACCAACTGGTGTATGGCAACACAATTTGAATACCTTACAAAAATTCTGGGGTGTCATTGGTTTTACCCATGTAGCCATCTAGCCCAATGTACAAAAAAGGGTTTAATATTAGTGTTCAATTGATGTGTGATCATCAGAACACAATGATGTAAGTGATTTCTGTGCTTCCTGGAGTTCTCACATTACTGTAATTATAACGTAATTAAGCCTTTATTTGAAGCAGTGGGCAGATTGGAAGCATGGTTCCTGGGAGACAGACTAAGAGCAAAATATTACCCATCCTCCTCTCTGGAGAAATGGTAGGACCATTTTCAGGTTGTGAACCCAACCTCTTGATTCGTGAACCTTTCATAGCTTTTTACCCGAGCAAACCAATTAAAACCTCACCTCAGGTTCCCAGAGCAATTAGGGAGGGCAGCCACTGTCAGAGGAAGGATTCCTTTATAAAAGAGACTTATGTTTCAATAAAGCTCAGGTAGGGCCGAAGGGCCTGTTCTGTGCTGTACTGTTCTATGTTCTATGTTCTATGTTCAGGTTGCAGGACCCACAGGAATGGAGACGCATTCTGGGAAGATGCTCCTTAGTCTCTCATTTTATTTGAGCGTGCAGCTGAGGGAGTGCAATGAATTGATATTTCCGAAAACAGAAAGGTGGAAGAGGTCTGCCTCACCAACTAAAGGGATGTAGATGGAATTGGCCAATATGTTTCTTTTAACCTGCAGACCATACATGAAAAAATTTCAATACCTCAGGAAGGTATGACAGGTGAATGGCACAGTCCCCACATTCTGAGAATGGTCAGCATTCATCTACACAGCCAGTTTCAAACCAGCATATCTCGTCACTCCAGTTCTCTCTCTTCAGGTACGTTGGGCAGGATTTTCCTTGTGGACGTCTAAACCCTGCCAACAGGCTTAAATATGGATCCGAAGACTGCACTGTGTGGGAAACTTTGATTTTCCCCACACCATCTAATTAATGGAAAGAGGAAAGCTCACCATCCAGTTAAGACCATCAGGCAGACTCTTGAAGCTGAAGGGCCAATTAGACACTTCAAAATGGCAATGCCTCCTTTACTCATTTTAAAATTGGCTTTTGCAACCTGCCCATCATTGGGAGCTCATCTCCTTTCAGCGGCCTCTCAGCATCCATTCCATCTGCCCTCTGGAATGACGCAGCACTGGAGACCACATGCAGTCCATGAATCCCATGCCAGGGTCTGTAAAACAGGCCAACTTTCTTGCTTTTCCCTATAATTCTTTAAATTCTTCTTTAAGTATTCATTGAATTCTCGTTTGAAAGTTTATTAATTAATCTGCCACCAGGATTTCAGGCAGTAGATTTTAGATCGTAACAACTTACTACAAAACAATCTCCTCATGTTGCATCTGGTTCTCTTGCCAATTACCTTAAATTGATGTCCCTTGTAATAATAATAATATAATAATCGTTTTTGTCATAAGTAGGCTTCAGTGAATTTACTGTGAAAAGCCCCTAGTTGCCACTTCCGGCGCCTGTTCGGGGAGGCTGGTGCGGGAATTGAACCTGCGCTGCTGGCATTGTTCTGCATTACAAGCCAGCCGTTTAGCCCAATGTGCTAAACCAACCCACAGAAAGGGCTGTAGAAGCTTGAAACTTTCACTGACTAAATGATAGCTAATGCCCCATGCAAATCTGTCCAAACTGGCGTGAAAGGACTGCTAATTCCAAGTGCTGCAGGGGGCCAACAGGGACCCGGTGTAAATCTAGCAGCTTTTGCTGCAGATACGGGCCCCCGCACTTCCGCGTCAGAGGCCACGCATGCGCACGGCGGCGGCCTCCAGCGACGCACTGTGCTCCATGGCGGACTTGGACTGTGGAGCCAGATCCAAGAAAGAGACCCCCTGGTTGGCCGCGCGTCCAACCCTCAACCCCCACACGAACATTCCCCGGCTGCCTATAAGACCCCCCCTGGCCTCCGATCCGCCCACTCCCGACCAGTCCGCAGCCGCCACGCGAGTATTCCTACCGGCTGGAGCACATTAGTTCCACGCCGTTGGGACTTCGTCCGGTCGGGAGCGGAGGATGTCGGAGCGGGCTTCTGGCAATGGCCCCAGGCGACCCGCAAAATCGGTGACTCAGCGCTGGTTCTGGTTTCTTGTGGGAACATCGATTCTCCGCCCCCACGCCGGCCACGATTTCAGCGCGAGGGTGTGGAGAATCCAGCCCCATGTTTCTAAACATGGGCAGCACGGTAGCACAGTGGCTAGCACTGTTGCTTAACAGCTCCAGGGTCCCAGGTCCGATTCCCGGCTTGGGTGACTGTCCGTGTGGAATCTGCACGTTCTCCCCGTGTCTGCGTGGGTATCCTCCGGGAGCTCCGGTTTCCTCAGTTCAAAGATGTGCAGGTTAGATGGATTGGCCATGCTAAATTGCCCTTAGTGTCCAATAAAAAAGGTTCGGTGGGATTACTTATTTACGGGGATAAGTTGGAAGTAGAGGCTTAAATGCGGTGCTCTTTCCAAGGACCAGTGCAGACTCGATGGGCCAAATGGCCTCCTTCTGCAATGTAAATTCTATGATTCTGTGAACATCAAGTTTATTGTGGTACCTCTTGCAACTAAGGTGACCATTGAAGGATCTTCGGAATACTGGACTCCCCTGCCAAACCCCATACATACATGCGTGCACAATTTTTCAAATAAAACTTAAAAATGCACATAATGGCCTGGATTCTCCCAACAAGAATTGTGATTGGTCAGAGAATGAAAAGTGGAGTTAAACAAATTGGGAATTGTGTTCAGCGCCAATTCCCACATAATGCTCTGGTGGTGGCAGTGAGGTTGGTGTGCCGGCGGCCCCATGCAAATCCGTCATTTGCATAGATTTGACTGCGATTAGCAGGTTGGACACAGCATGCTCCACCTATCCGTGATGCTTTACCCCTCAGGCGGGAGTACACAAACGTGAAATGGTGTAAGCATTTAAAAGCGGGGCCTGGGCACCATCGCTGCTAATGGGAAGCGAGACAGTAAGGGAACTCCCAAAACATTCGGCCTTGCTGGGGATGCCTGCCTGAACCGCAGGGAGTAGCGGGGAATGACTTGGTTCCACATCTGTGCACTCCGGGTGCCCCCTTGGAATCGGCCCGCCAAGTGTAATCCTCAGAAGCGCAGCCCCACTGCAGAGGAAGCAGGGAATTAGCAGAGCTTACCCTGGCCTTTGGCACCTCCCTAGCACACAGCCCCTCTCAGAGTACAGGCCCCACCAGTAACACTATCAGGTAGCCCACCCCTCAGGACCAGGAGCTGTTTGCAAGCCCTGCCAATATACCTCTCCCCTGCTCCCATCAATCCTGGCCAGGAAACCCAACCAGCTTCCTGTCACAATCCGTGTGTTACGCCCAGGCCACATCAAACTGAAGCTCAGCTCACAGAAAATGCACACTTCCCTCCCTCTAGAAATTCTAGAATCCATTATCAAAGATTTGACAGCAAAGCACTTAGAAAACAGTGGCATCATCAAACAGAGTCAACATGGATTTATGAGGTGGAAATCATGCTTGACAAATCTACTGAAATTCTTCGAGAATGTAACTAGTAAAGTTGATGAGGGTGTTGATGAGACCATCAATTCACGCGACACGTGGTTAGAAGTGAGCAGTGGTTTTAATCGTCTTACAACAGAGCCTTCCTGTGACGAGATGAACTCTAGATGAATTGGCAGGCAGGCTCCGACTGCCAAGCTTTATACAACCAGTGGGGGGCGGAGCCAAGGGTGGAGCCCAGTACAAACGTCCGTACATTCCCAGTACACCTCCCCCTAGGGGCAGAGCCGCGCAACTGCTCGTGTGCCGAGCTTACAGAGGCATGGTACAACATGTGTGATAACAGTGTAAATTATGCTATTATGATTCACCACAGGGGTGCCAGTGGATATGGTTTATTTGGAATTTTAGAATGCTTTTGACAGAAGTCCCACATAAGAGATCAGTGTAAAAATTAAAGCACATGGGATTAGGGGTAGGTTACTGAGAGGGATAGAAAACTGGTTGCAGACAGAAAATCAAGAGTAGGAATTAACGGGTCTTTTTCAAATTGGCAGGCAGTGAAGAGGGGTTGACTGCAGGGATCGGTGCTATTCACAATATCTATTAATGATTTAGAGGAGGGAACAAAATGTAATATCTCCAAATTTGCAGATGACACCAAGTTGGGTGGGAGGCTGAGCTGTGAGGATGATGCAAAGATCCTTCAGTGTGATTTGGACAAGGAGAGTGAGTGGGCAAATGAATAGCAGATGCAACATAATTTGGATAAATGCGACACGGGGAGAATGTGCCATCTCCACACGGACAGTGATCCGGGGCCGGGATCGAACCTGGATCCTCGGCGTCGTAAGGCAGCAGTGCTAACCACTGCTCCACCGTGCTGCCCCCCTGAAGCTAAGTGTTGTCACCGGGGGAGAATTAGTGGATTCTACAACAGCAAAACTGGTGTCGCACCTGGACCAATTCACCGACCGTTAAGGGGCTAGCACTTGCACCACGTGGCACACAATCGATTCCAATGAAAAACGGTGCCAGATTCGCTGCGGTCGGGATTGGCACTCGAGAGGCTGACAAGCTGCAGCCGCATATGAGCACTCCACTCCCCACACACACCATCCCAGCCAACAAGATGGCACTAGTTGCACTGGGGCGCACCCATCCTGTTAATTGCCGGCTGGGGCCAGAGGGTACCTAGGGGTGTGCCTGGGGGGAGGGCACCCATACGACCCATGGCACTAAATTCACAGCGGGCAGTCAGTGGCGTGCGCAGTTAAATGGATGCCTAGCAGGCTGTGGCAATAGTGTTCCGTGCCCGTCCACCCTAACCCCACAGCCCACCTCCTGGCCAACACCTACTACTCCCCCTGGCCCTGGCAGAAGCCCCCCCCCCCCCCCCCCCCCCCCCCAGCCAGCAGCACAATTGTCATCACACTCAGGTGATGTTGGACACTTTCCGTAACCCTCTCTCTCCCTTATCAGACACGGCGCCTGTTTCACGATTACTAAAAGCACAAGTGAACCTTGCAGTCGAGAATTTCTCCTGGCGGAGGATCACAGAGGCCCCAGAGAATACCGGGTCAAGACCGCTAATGATATGCCAACAGCATTTACTGTACATGAAGAATGGAATGCATTGATGGCACTGTCGAGGCACCGGAGAATTGCAATTTGGCGTGAATCCGGTTGCCTGCCACAATTCCGGTGTTGGTCGCCGGAGAATTCCGCCCTGTATATTTTCAAGAAGCAGTTAGCGACAGCACTTGGGGCAAAGGGGAACAAGGGATATGGGGCGGAGGGGGGAGTCAGGATTATGCTATTGAGTTGGATGATCAGCCATGGTCATAATGAATGGCGGAGCGGGCTTGAAGGGCTGAATAGCTTCCTCCTGCTCCTATTTTCTATGTTTACCCCTGCGTCCCCACGACATGAGACTTATCACAAAGGGTAAATGCTACCATCAGTCAGGCAGGCGTGCAAAGCTTACAGAAGCCATGTAAAGATAATGGGATGTCCTCACTGGATGTTCTCATTACCCTCCATGAATCTAGCAGCGAGTGTGACCTGAGCTCACCTTCCAGTAAGCGCATCTAGAGCTCCACTGCCACATCTGGCCATCGCAATTGCATTGTAGCCAACATACTTTCCCTAAAATCATAGAATCCCTTCAGTGCAGAAGGAGGCCATTCAGCCCACACCCCCACTACTTGCCTTCAAACAATCACGCAACCTCAAACCATTGTTTGCAGAAAACTACCCAGCCTTCAGAACAGCGACCACGCCACCACACAACCCTGCCATGGCAATTTCTGCATGACGTGCCAGTTCATCGACATGGGTACCACCATTACACGTTAGAACACCACCCACCAGGTACGTGGTACATACTCGTGCGACTCGTCCAATGTTGTCTACTTCATACGCTGCAGGAAAGGATGTCCCGAAGCATGGTACATTGGCGAGACCATGCAGACACTGCGACAACGGATAAACGGACATCGTGCAACAATCGCCAGGCAGGAGTGTTCCCTTCCAGTGGGGGAACACTTCAGCAGTCAAGGGCATTCAGCTTCTGATCTCCGGGTAAGCGTTCTCCAGGGCGTCCTTCAGGACACACGACAACACAGAATCGCCGAACAGAAACTTAGAGCCAAGTTCCGCACACATGAGTAAGGCCTCAACCGGGACCTTGGATTCATGTTGCATTGCATTCATCCTCTACCATCTGGCCTGGGCTTGCGAAATCCTACCAACTGTCCTGGCTTGAGACAATTCACACCTCTTTAACCTGGGATTACCCCTCTCTCTGGATCTGTAAAGACTTAATTACCCGCAAAAGCTCGCATTCAAAGCATCGTCTTGCATCTTTGACTTTGTCTATATATATGTTTCTGGAACCTACCTCTTCATTCACCTGAGAAAGGAGCAGTGCTCCGAAAGCTAGTGATTTGAAACAAGCCTGTTGGACTTTAACCTGGTGTTGTAAAACGTCTTACTGTGCTCACCCCAGTCCAACGCCGGCATCTCCACATCATGTTATCATCTCCAAGGAGACCATTAACTTTAAAAAAAAAAGAAATTCAATAACTATATGTATTGTTTAGCTTGCCGTGCTTTGCAAGCCAGTGGAACCACAGAATCCATGTTGCTAGTTTGGTTGCTGAAGTAAATAAACAGAACCTGCAAAGTTAAATCACCACCATGCCTACATGTGTATTGATTAATCTTTGAAAAGCTATCAACAGTATCAGTATTAAAACGGAAAGAATTACACCACAGGTTGCACATTTCTAACACAAACTGCTATCATATAAGAATTAAATAAAACAAGTACGACTAACTTTTCATAAAAACTTATTCTTAAAGCCAGAAAATCTTGATCTGTCATTCCTCATTCTATTTTTATTTTTACCCTATATTTTCCATGATCTTGAGGTTTTCTATCCCAGGACCAAACTAAAATGTACTGTCACTTGATTCACCTTTTGAGGTATGAGGTTTCTTGGGGTCCTTCCATCAGCATTCAGCTAAATGACCCTCTAACTCCTCTAAAGGATCTCACGATTGTGAACAGTCCAGCTCCAAGCATGGTTTCACTATCTTCTTGCTTGGCTGCCTATTGCTCGGTTTAGCTTAGTCGTCTGGCAGCTGGTTTGTGCTGCAGAGTGACCCCAACAGCCGGGTTCAGTTCCCATACTAGCTGAGATTATTCATTAAGGCCCTCCTTCTCAACCTTGCCCCCCGCCTAAGGTGTGGTGATCCTCAGGTTAACTCACCACCAGTCAGCTTTTCACCTCAAAGGGGAAAACAACCTCTGGTCACTGGGACTATGGCAACTTTGCTTTTACAGCTCCTGGCAGCTTTCTCTCTCTACCTGTTTCTAAGCTGTTTCAGTTCCAAACAAATTACCAGTTTTCTGTGACAGATGTGCCTAAAATAACATGGTACCTCGCTTGGAACATATCGCCATGGCAAGGTGGCACATCTGGGATATCCCAGTTACAAATCTTAACTAATTAATTTGAATTGCCCAAGCCTGTCCCTTGATCTGAAATATATCTGGACTCTTTAAAGAACTTGCCTTCTTTATCAGTTGCTTTCCAACCACCCTGAAAAATGAAACATGCTGTTGAAGCTTTTCATTTTGCACTCATCAGGACAGTTATAAGAGTACCAAATATTGAAGGGAACAGCAAATTTATAATGCAAGAGAAAAGGATGTTGATTGGTTGGCAAGTGGACACTGATTGGTCGAGTGTTGCCATGGGCAATGCACCAGAGAACAGTTGTACCCCAAGCTTTTGTTTAAATTCAAAATGGCAAGTTGATTCTGATTAGTCAAGGCATAGCGATGGGGTATTCCTCAGCGAACAGTTGGCCCCCATGCTTTTGTTTAAATTCAAAATGGCAAGTTGATTCTGATTACAGAGAGTTGGTATTTGCCCCTCTATGATGATATTTTATTTTAAAGGCTGAAAAGATCTTACAAATTAGGGAGTTTGTTTCACAAATTAGTACCTGGGACAACATAATCTGTGTTCGGGTTTCGTTGGGTCATGTGGGATTCTTGTATGAAGCCCACTTTGAAGAAACAAATCTTTTTCACATATTCTTACTTGTATCTCTTAATTTATTTCTAGCAAACATTGAGGCACGAACTACTGAAGAATGGCAGACCCCATTCCATTATGCAGCTAAGTATGATGCAACAAATTCTCTCCAGTGCTTATATGACAAGGGTGCAAATATTCATGTACTGGATTACAAGCAAAGAACTCCATTGTATCTTGCAGCACTCTATGGTAATTGTCAAACTGAGTAAAACTGAATAATTAATCAATGCCATACATCAGTGTACCTGTACTTGGGAGTGATAAGATGCATATTTGATCTCATAGTTGTTAAGTAAGATGTTTCTTTGGAGGAAAAAAATGAAGGATGAGTCAATCAAACATTTTAGTAACAACGTAGATCTAAATAAAAATCGAAACAGAGGGCAGCACGGTGATGCAGTGGGTAGCACTGCTGCATCACAATGCCAAGGTCCCAGGTTTGAACCCGGCTCTGGGTCACAGACCGTGTGGAATTTGCACATTCTCCACGTGTCTGCGTGGGTTTCGCCCCCACAACCCAAAGATGTGCAGAGTAGCTGGATTGGCCACACTAAATTGCCCCTTAATTGGAAAAAATGAATTGGGTACTCTAAATTTATAAAAAAAAGGAAACAGAAATTGCTGGAAATACTCTCAATGTCAACCAGCAAGTGCGGAGAGAGAAACAGGGTACATGGACTGAATTTCATGCTCTGCCACTGGCAGTTTGAAGGTGGAGTGGCCCGTTAAATCCAGAAAGTGGACTGAATTACAATCCCAGTTGACATATAACTGGACGGAACCCTCAAAAGACCTTGAGCAGGATTCCCCATCGGCTGATACGGAATCGGGAAGAGAGATTGGGTGAAGAATCGGCTCTGACGCCGAAACTGTGGCGGGCGACTGTTTCATGCCAAAGCGCAATTCTCCAGTTCCTCGACAGCGGCGTCAATGCGTTCCACTCTGTACGTACATTAAACACCATTGGCATATAATTAGCAGGCCCGGGTCCTCCGCGATTCTCTGATTCCACTGGGACAAATTCCCGACGGCAAGGTTCATTTGAGCTTTTAAAAGTGGAGAAACATTTTGAAATGGAGAGAGGTGGTAGGACATGGAGAGGCGCGACTGTGGGCTGCCGGGCTGGACACTAGCTGGGGTGGGGGGGGGGGGGGGGGGGGGGGAGTCGCTGCCAGGCTGGATGGGAAGGGGGTGAATGGGGTACGGGCATGGGGAGGGGTGACCACACCATCACAGGATTGGGGTGGTGTCCAGGCAACCTCGCTATCAGTGATTGATCTATCCTCTGTGCCTGCAATCTCCAGGGCTCGTTCCTCGTATTGGGTGAGGACTTCAACCTCTGGTAGTCCGTCCCTTGTTATGGATCTTGCCTCCCCCCCCTCACCAGGCGGGTGAAGGGCAGCGCACCTGGTCATGAAGGGGCTGCACTGGTCAGTGCACAGGTGAAGAGGTCCAAGCATGAAGATCGGATGTGGGAAGGGTGAGAGCTGTCAGCCAATGATTTATGGAGGGAGGGGTTGGAAATTTGAGGGATGGCAGGTGAAACTGATGCCAGAAGAGAGGTGGTAACGTACAGATCAGAAGAGGAGCAAGAAGAAGGGAACTATTGCAGCTAGAGAAACTTTGTGCGACACAGGTCAAGATGGCGGAGGGTAAAGGGTCTGCCTTGCCTGCCCAGTGATCAACAGGTCACCTGATGGACTTCTTAAATGAGAATTTTAGCTGACAGAGGAGGGAGGCCCAGGAGGACCTGGCCAAAGGGCAAATTGATCGTGCGGAGTAGAGGCTGGAGTCCCAGGGCCAGGCCATTTGGAAAGTGGAGGAGGCAGTGGGGGAGCACAAGGAGCAGCTCGCCTTGTTGGTAGCTAATGTGGGTCTGATGCGAGAGACCCAGAAGCGGTTAATGGAGAAGGTGGGGGACCTAGAGAATTGCACCCGGAGACAGAATCTATGAATCATGGGGATGCCTGAAGGCATCGAGGGAGTGGAGGCTGGCATGTATGTGGCCAAGATGCTGTAAAAGTTGATGGGGGAGAGGACTTTAGACCGGCTCCTGGAGGCCAACCGAGCGCACAGGGCACTGATGAGGAAGACGCAGGCGAATGAGCCACCGAGGGTGATGGTGGTGCATATTGACCGGTTCCTGGAGAAGGTGAAGATATTGAGATGGGCAAGGCAGACGAGGAGGTTCACCTGGGAAGGGAACGAGCTTCGGGTATACCAGGATCTGGGTGCAGAACTGGCAAAGAGGAGAGCCTGGCTTATTCGGGTGAAGGCCACCCTCTTTGAAATGGGGGTGAAGTTCAGAATGTTGTACCCGGCCCGCCTTTGGATGACTTTTAATAGCCGAGGACATTATTTTGGAACACCAGAGGAGGCAAAGGAGATTTTAAGAAACAATAGACTGGCAGGAGAATGAAGACATTGAACTGTGGAGGAGGTGTGAGGAGATGGGTACTTTTCTGTCCATTTTTGTTTGTATCTTTTTTCGTTTGTTGGTTGTTGGAGAACTTTTCTCCTTCGAGATGTTTTGTTACGTTGAGGGTGCATCTTTTTTCTTCTTCCATTGTTGTTTGTGCTATGGAGCTGCGTGTGCAGTGGGGGGTGGGGAGAGGAATTAGTGAGAGGGGGTAGGAGACTCAGGCTCCTTGTGCGGGGGCTGCCAGGCTAGCTGGGCGGGCTAGTTCATGAGAGCACAGTGGGGAGTGGTCAGTTGGTTAATGTAACAGTGGAGGATGGGATTGTTGTTTTGTTCAGGAGAGGGGGCTGCTGCTGACAAAGGGGTTGTTGCTGTGGCGTATCATGGGAGGGAGTGGTGATGGTGGACATCCGTGGGTGGGTCTGGAGGGTCACGTGACATGGGCCGTGTGCTGGTCCAAGAAGGCTGGTTGATCAGCAGGGGAGGGGGTTTGCTCTCCAACCAGGCTGGTCTCATGGAACGTGAAGGGGCTGAACGTGAAGGTTCTGTGCTGTACTGTTCCATGCCCATGTCCATGAATGGGCCAATTAAACGGTTGTGCGTTTTCACACACCTGAGGAACTTTTTGCAAGAAACACACTTGAAGATCAGGGATCGGACAAGGCTAAGGAAAAGATGGGTAGGGCAAGTCTTCCATTCGGTATTGGACATGAATATGCGGGGGTTGGTGTTTGAGGTGGGGAGTATAGTATCAGATTCGGCGGAAGGTTCGTGATGGTGAGTGGCAAGCTGGAGGGGATTTTGGTTAATGTTGGTGAAGATCCCGGACCTGGACTTGCACCGGTTGATTATGGGGTGGGGACTTTAACACGATTATTGACCCAGTGCAGTGGTTGAGCCGAGGTCGGGGAGGGTGTTGGCGGTGGCGAAGGAGCTGACGGTATTCATGGAGCTCATGGGGTGGTGGACCCGTGGCAGTTTGGCAGGCCAAGGGTGAAGAAGTTTTCATACTTCTCCCATGTGCACAGGGTGTACTCTCGGATTGATTTTTTTGTTGTGGGCAAGACATTATTGGCGGGGGTGGTCGGCTCGGGGTACTCGGTGTCATAATATACACACAGGTATATGATGGTGAGCAGACAGGCAGTGATTGACACACAGGATGACCAATGAACATACAGAACACAGCAGCCAATCACCAGACAGGACACGACCACTATAAAGCCAGAGGGCACTAGTTTTCCCGTTCTCTTGGGATCCAGCCTCTGAGACAGTCAGAGCCCATGAGTAACAACTAGAACATTCGCCATGTGGTAGTAAGATAGTTAAGAATTCAATAAAATCAGGTTGCATTTCTTCAAGTGTTGGAAGCCTGTCTCTCTCACCGCTGCAGTAAACGCAGTCCTCGCAGACCCAGCTTACTCAACACATCACTCGGTGATCGTGATTTCAGACCACGCGCCGCATTGGATGGACTTACAAGCGGACTGAGGGGGGCACATCACCCACAGTTGAGGGTGGACATAGGGTTGTTAGCGGATGAGGAGGTGTGTGAGCAGGTGAGGCACAACCCTCATCCCACCTCACCCCACCACCACCCTTCACCACATGCCGACACCTGTACCAGCTGCCATGCAGACATTTATCACCCCTCCTGCAGACACTTATACTTTACCCGATTGATCCTATCCCTTGAGTTCAGCACCATGCATGGGGAAAGTAGGACCTAAGCATGGCATGAATTTCAGCCTTAAGCTACCTGCAGAGAGGGTTGGAAGCCTCTGGGGTTTGACATTTATACTACTTTATCCCCAAAACTCCCTCTTATAAAGTATTTTACAGTACACATTGGAGAAGCGATTATAGACATTAGTTACAAAAAATACTTGTGCCATCCACAAACACAGGCATCAGGGCAACAGCAAAAGGATAATCATTAACCTTGCTGAGTACTTCTCCTGAGCCATAATGTCTGCCTGAGACTTAAGGCTAACAGGTGTATTGACCAACCACCAGGGTCATATGTGTTCGGGCAACTTTATTAAACTGGTATCATACTGACATGAGTGCATCCATGAGTGAATTGGTTTTTTATTTTCTTGAAAGCTGCCACGTTCACTGACTTGGTGATGCCATGGCTGGAAAGACTGTACCATGTAGATTTGCTTAAGGATGTGTGTTAAGAGAGTCCTAATCACATTCCACAATGTCCACATAATGCTTTTGCTGATGTTGCAGATGTGGAAATAAAGGTTACACATTATGGTGAGATTGTGTGAGAATTAATGCAATGGAAGATCCAGATGGGAGTTTATTGTGGAGGATGGCGGGGTACATTTTAGACCCTTGAATTAATGTGGGACATTGAATCACATTGAATATCTGTTGAATGCATGATAAGGATTAATGCAAAATATATTTACAAATGTGACAACTATACACAATGAGTGCTACAAGTGTGCACTCAAAACTTCTTCATTTCTCTTACCCAGCACGACATTGAGGTGCAGCCCCAGTATCTGGAGCAGAGGTGACTGTCGACTGTTATGCATGTTGTCTGGGATGGCTTCAGTGGCTTCAGCGGGTGTCCTCTTGTGGCCCAAGGCCTTGAGGGCCCCAGTCTGCCAGCGGTTTCCTGCTCCGGTGTAAGTGCATCTTCCTTAGCCTGACCTGCTGGAGTTGATGGGGTGACTGGCAGAGTCGAGGTGAAGCAGCAAGGCACTCTTGGAATGTCTGGGATTGTTGCTCCCATAGCACATTTCTGGTGCTCCTCCTCCCTTTGGGTGCCCGATGGTCCCTCACTGGCTACTTGAGGAGAGGAGGCATTTGGAGGGACATCGAGGTGCACTGCCTCCACTCACCTATGCACTGCTGGAAAGGGCCTATGGCGAGAGGTATGGTGTATAGGTCTGAACGCAATTACAGCAGAAACTTGAACCTGGAACTCCAAGACAACCACCATCCTACCAACTGAGACTTGGATGCTTTCGCATGCCAGAGCCACAACATCAGACAGAACGTGGACAAATTCTTCCATCTTTTGTTCCAGTTTGGAATGGCATTCTGACAACTCTGCTTGATGTTCCCCTGCCTCTCCCTGCATCTCCAAACATATCTCTTAGGGACGATTCGAGGCGCTCACATTGGATTCAGCAAAGGCTTCCGAGCGCCAGACCTCAGCTGCCGCTGCCTCTATCTCCTGTGAAAATGGGTGTGTGAGGTGTTCACCAGACAGTGAGCCCGAGCCTATTCTAGAACTAGGTCCCACCAATGTGCGTGTACCTGTGCTGGTGGAGGATGTGGATGAACGCAGTGACGGTTCTTCACCTGAGTTACAACTGCTTCCTCCTCAGAAATGGTCTGGGTGCCGGGGCTGAGTCATCTGTTGGAGGATGCCCTCCCCCTTTTTCTTGCTGGTAAATAGAATAGAGAGAATTAGTGATTGACTAAGGAGGCTCAGACATTAAAGATCACTTACAGTCATCCACATGTTGTCAATGCATACTGGATGCACTGTCTCTAGCTTTTTGAGGAGGATCTTGCCTTCCGTGCAGAAACGATCCTTATCTACACTCTCCAGTTCTGCGGCCTGTCCTTCGAATGGTGAGATGATCCAAAGCTCCCTGCTGGCCTTGGCTCCCTCCTTTTTGTTATATGAGATATTGTCCTGCACAAAGATAGATGTATTGATGGATGCATTATGAATCAAAGAGCCGTTCAGAAGCATGCATGCCTGTTGTCTGCTAACCCCTGCCCAGTAAAGGATTCAGAAGACTTTTTTGCAGGAACGCACATGAGATGGTGATCTTAAAGTGGCTGGTAGACATTCAGTGATGATGTCCCATCCGCTGGTCATATATGAATTTTTGTAGACTCTAACCCTTAGATTGCCTGATGTCCTTATGAGAGTGCGAGTTTGCAGTGAGTAGAAGTTTCACTCATCCTAGCAGAGCAGAGAAGATCATTCAAGTATTTGCAGCACTGCAGGAGGGTCCTTTTCTGAGTGCCACAGGTGCTAACCTCCCCAATGACTTTCTTCCAGGTTGCATGGTCAGATGGAAGGAGCTCCTGCTCCCATCAAACTCTCTATGTCACATCTGGTCTCAGTTACGATATTGTTTCAAGCTTGTCGAATGTACCTTTCATATCATATCATATCAGAACTTGTACATTATCCATAACATTTGAAACAGTCTTGGACAATATTCAAACGATTATAACATACTCATATTTCTATAAATTCAGTCATTTTCAAGAATCATTTTAGGTAATATTTTTTTTTAAACCTCTATAATTGTTAAATCCAACATTATCCATCAGCTCATGGAATGACCAATGACGATTGTACACCTTGGGCTGTCACTGGCCTCCCCTTCTGGGTCCCTCCTTAGCCTAATGGGTGGCTGGGTCTTCAGGGTTTGCGGCAGCCCTCTGCACATGGTCTGCCCGCCTTGGCTGTTGCAAGCAATGCAAAGGCAGTCTCCGTAGGATACACGGCAGCAGATATTGTTATATCTGTAAGGAATTGGAGAAGGAGAGGAACTGACAATCAGTTGGGCCTTACACCCCGAGACGCTCAACTCCCCCAAGCCTCCCCCACTCTACGTATTCCGCCTTCTTTCAGATTGCCATTCAGCGAGCCTCTTGTGCTGGCAAACCTTGCTTTGCAAACTCACCACCGGTCATATCAGGAGCCCCCAGACCCCAGACGCCTGCTCTTTAGTGTTTGATTGTTGGCAGCTGCCTCTATGGTGCTGACACTCCTAGAGTTCAGCCACACTGTGCAGCCATCATATGCAGTACACTAATCATCCACTGAGACATGGTACATGTGCTCTTGAGGAGGCACTTGAGAGTTGAGGAGTGTTAAGTGCTACCACAACTAACAAGGCTAATTCCTCATTGGAAATAGCCTTCAGCTATGAGGCTAGAGGCTGCTCGCAGTCAAAGGGAGTGAAATTGAATTTTATGAGAGAAGATGCAGCAGGGCTCTATCCCGGAAGTGCCTGGCAGGGCAGACAGGCAGCAGCAGTGGTTGCACCTGTTATGGGTCTCCACAATATTTAAAGATGGATTGAAGACCTCTCAGGTGCACAGACCCTCACCCCCCCCCCCCCCCCCCCCCCCCACCCCGCCGAGAGTGCTCACGATCTGGATCCAACCCACCATGGGCTAAATTTCCATAATGAACTTTGCAGTTAGGAACAATTAAATATGTCTCCACCAGAGCTAACCAGTCGGCGGAACGGCACTTCAGGGGGTCTCCCTGGTGATCAGAAGCCCCGGGTGGTTGGCCTCTAGAGTGACACCCTGGCACTGCTGATGCCACCCAGGCATCTTGGCACTGGCAGTGCCACCTGGGAACCCTGGCCCAGGCTGGCACTGCCAGGAAGCCCAGGGGGCACTGTCAGGCTGGCATTTTGCCCACGGCCTGGAGGTGCCCTGCCCTTATGAGGGGGGCTGGAGGACCACATAATCGGTAAGGTAGGGTATTGGGTGGGGTCTGATGGTCACATTGGGGGATTGATCTCTTCCTGCATTGGTGAGTGGAGCTCCTCAGTGCAGGAAATGAAGGTAAGTGTGGTGTCAGCAGGGCTCTCCACGCCGAGGTCCCAAAAAAAAATTCCTTTCGATAACGGAGTCGTTCCTGGCACAAACACCCCACTAAATCCGCCCACAGCTGGACTCTGTTTTTTTTTCCATTAAATCGCGCCAATACTAGGCCTGCACGGTGGCGCAGTGGTTAGCACTGTTGCCTCACAGCGCCAAGGACTCGGTTTCGATCCCGTTCCTGGGTAACTGTCCGTGTGGAGTTTGCACACTCTCCCCCTGTCTGCATGGGTCACACCTCCACAACCCAAAAAGATGTGAGAAATACGCTGAGTAAATTATATTTATCACCATTGAATGACATTGAATGGTTAATGCATCAAAATACCTTTTAAACATGGAGCTGTAATAAAATGATTTTTTTTAGGTCGGGATGAAGCCGCATTATTTCTCTTGAAGCTTGGCTGTCATGCTGATGCGCTAGATGTTGATGATCAAAGTTGCATGAACATAATGTTACTCAAGCAGCCTTCTGTGGTGAGATATTAATTGACATTGCTTAGATTTTCAGCGTTTTTTTTAGTATTTACTGCAATGGTGATATATTTTGCAGAAATTAAAAAACCCTGCAGTAGAGTTTTTGCTTTGGCACTGTCAGGGGAATAAGTCTGAAAGAATCTCCAAACATTAAACAATTTATTGATTTAACACCTGCAAGGAGCAATTCACTGGGTGCACCATGCACTTCTCCTCTTAACAAATAAAATAATCAATTCTTACGCAGTTTGAACACACAACCCACTTGAGCTGGACACAATCCAATCGTAATGATTATAGATTACATACATTGATTGTTAGATCCAATGAAATTGGTTACTAGGCAGCAAGGGCTGCGTGATCAGCTCATGAACGGATAGAGGCCCCCTCATGATGTTTTCCAGAGCCCCTTGTCAACTATCCTTGGGTCTTCTTGATACATCGCAAACTGAGACTCTCTTATCTTAACCTCATTACTGACTGGTACCACAGTCAGCATTCCTCAGAGGCAGCTGCCCAGGGGCTACTGATAAGGGAAGTTCTGCTGAATGAACCATTTCTGTGTAAGTTGGCCTTCACAAAGGATGTGGCCAAGTCAGTTAGCTAAACCCCATGATGCCTCACAAACTGTTCCACTTCATTTCTAGCTAGAATTATACATTATTAGTGTGTATCAAAGAAATTCTAGGTATTCAGAATATGACACTTTTAGAAACACACACACACATATACATATATATACATGGGTATTGCAGATGCCTCTGCCCTGGGAACTCACCTCAACAGCACCATCAGTGATTACAACAAAATTGTACACATTTTGAAAAGTATTTTATTCCTCCTGAGTTGCTGCTAAGATTCATGTGCACATCGGCGAAATCTTCCATGAACCACTGCAATCCTTATTTAAAGAAGGAGATCATAGAGAGAGTGCAATGGAGATCTGCCAATCCTGAGATGTCACCGTTGTCTTAAGAAGAGAGATTGAGGAAACATGGAGAAACGTTACTGAACAAATTCACAGGAGTTTGCTGATATATATTTAACACAATGGGCAGAATTTTCCTTGGATTGCATTAAGTGTGATAGCGGGTGAGGAAATTGTGTGCTGATCCTGCTTGTCACAGTGATGGGTTTTCACATCCTGCTTCATTAATTGTGCATTCTATGAAACTTGCCAGATCACTGTTGGACGGCTTCCGGTTTGCCAGCCCTAACACGGCTTCATCGATTTTTGTATGTGGATGTCATATTTAAAAGGGTACAGCACGCACACTTCTCAATACTTACAGCGCAAGAGTGCTCCACTGAAGAGATGGCCCCAAAGGCAAAGAAGAGTACGACCCCCAGATTTAGTGATGCCCATTTGAGTGTCTGCTGCACGCCGTGGAGGTCCGCTGCTATGTCCTCTACCCCTGCTCTGGCCGCAGAAAGGGCAGCTACCTGACAAATCCAGCTTGACAGGTGGTGGCAGCGGTGATCAATGTGAACAGTGCCCAGAATATGTCAGTGCCAAAATAGGATGAATGATCTCATCTGTTCTGCCAAGGTAAATCTACCATCTCATCACTCACAACTCACACATAGGTATCACCACTCACTGTCCCACACATGCTCTCACATCGCCATCTGCACCAACCCCTCTGCTCATCTCATCCACATTCCTTCCATGGCTCTACTAACTACCCACAAGTGCCAGCCATCCTTCTCATCTGTCTTGTCGTGCGTCTTGCTTACATCCTCTCTATTTATCTTTATGCAGGATAAGAGCGCGCACAATAAAAGGGAGAGATCCTAGAATAGGAGTGGTATGATAGATATCGAAGGCCTGAGCATCTTTAAAAACAGAGCCATCATGCTGGCCGGAGATGATGTTGATGGTGAGGTCAGTGGCATACACCCACGTAAGATCCTGAACCAGTACATCCCTCTGTCAACTACTCTGAGTGCACCATACTGTGTGTTACACGGCTGCCATGCATGAATAATGTCCACTTTCTCTCCTAGGCAAATCTGCCACGGGCCTGACGCCCTCGGGCAAGCTGCACCCTGGCTTCAGCACTGAGTAGACCTCAGATGAGGACCCTGAGGTCAGCATCGTACCAAGTCCATCACGGCGCTCACCTACTCCCTCCATCAGCACAGCGGCACACACCTCAGTGTAGATGCAGAGCAGGCTCAGGGTCATAACCTGCTGAGCACAGGACATAAATTGGTCCACAGCAAGCAAAGGCAAAGGCAATTGAGGTCGCCGGCACTCGGAGGACTGCTGGAGGCAAGGAATCTGATCTGTCTGAGTCAGATGATGAGCCTCCAGACGCGATCCTCAATCAGTTGATGGAGCTGCAGTGACAATTACGGGAGCTTCAGGAAGGAATATCAGCTGCACCCCTCAGATTGCAACGCACGATGGAGGAGTCTGTTTACCTTCAGCCTGAGGCGATTGTGCAGTCATGCCGATGCACTGATGTCTACCTTGGCAGGTTGGTGATCTGCATTGCTGTGTGGGCTGAAATCCATCACTGAAGCCATAGCTGGCCTCCAGTAATGTCAATGCAAAGAGGGGTACAGGGCAGCTCATCTCGCTCCAGCTTACCCTTGTCCTCAAGGAATCAGCAGGGGTCCTCAGGCACCTATTGAGAGGAGGCCCAACAGCTCAACGCCCAGGGGCCATCCACCCAGGTGACCCTGGAAATGTCCGGCTGATCCAAATCCCCTCTTCCTGTGACCCCCATCAGCTGCATCTTCAGAGGAACAGGAGGTTGCACCTGGAGCACAACAGGACACCCAAAGGAGACCGGAGCCCTTCAGGTCTTGGCCCTCCAGAGGATTCCGGCCAACGTCATCACAGGCAACAGAGTGTAGCAGTCAGCAGCCTGCCTCCACTTTCGCTGTGGATGTTGGGATGCACCAAGATATAAGAGTAGGGTTAATAAAAATAAGAATTATTAGGAGCACAATTGTGGCATGGGTGTTCACAAGATGCATATCAGATTCACAGCTGTAAATATAATATGGCCCATTCCACATCTCTTGTGTTTCCCCCCTTTCGATAAACAGCTATGTTGCAGTCACTCATCATAGTCCCTCCCTCCACTTATTGTGAATGTCATGATCATGCACATTCATTTGTGTAGGATGGTCACATGTTACTGCCGTGTTTGGCCATTTTCATCTCATTTCTAACATCACTGATTTGGTGCCTGTCATGTTATCTGTTCTTGCAGAGGGCATGTTGTACAAATACTTGCCAAGGATGCCTCCTTTTCAGTATTGGCTGTGTGACATGGAGACAGAAGTCTTCTCCCATGTTGTATGCATGATTAAAAGATGAAATTGTAGTACGGAAGGTCAGAAGTGTTGCCACATGGAGAAGGGTGATATGTCCTGGAACTTCATGCACTCTGTCATCTGCCTGGTCTTGGATGCTATGACCACGTACTATAAGGAATTGAGCGATCCTGTCTGGCAGCCACATTTGTGACTTCCTGACTACGTTCAATAAGCTGTGCAATAAGTGCATGCACCTTTCCAACTTCAATGTACTAGACTCTGGCCCACTCAGCCAAACCTTGCGCTGGAATCTACAGACCTGAGCGTCTGTTACCATGGAGGTGTGTGTGTGTTGTGTTCATACGACCTTTGTTTCAATGTATGGCTGCAGCGCTGTGCATTCCCTCACCTGATCACTGGACATGCTCACTAATGCTGCATCAAAATGGTCACATGTGGTGGGCCATTGATCTGTTGAGTATGATTGGGGCATGAGACATATAAAACTGAAGCTTCAGTCTGTTCAATATTGTAAACATCCTGCGGGCCCAATGGTGTCAGAGATCCTTCAAATCACCATGAGTGCACAATGTATGAGGTAACCGGCTGCCATGCAATTGATTGAATGTTGACAACCTCAGATGGTGCGCGTCCAGGTGACAAGACATGAAGGCTGTCATCCCTGAGTAAGAGGCCCAGTGGGATTGATAAGTAGGTGACACGGAGGACTGACTCATATGTACGTGGATTGAGACTTCCCTAACCTTTGGCTGCCTTGACCGCAGCTCACCCCTCAGTTGCACCATCACCATAACTCAGAATACATAGTTCCATTGCTGATATGGATTGCCTCGAGGAGGGCTGTCCAATTGAAAGCTACCACTCGCAAGACAACTCATGATAGTGCATCAGCTCCTGCATCATGTAGGCTGATGTATGAATGGAAAGCTGCAGAGATGTTAGCACCTTCGGACCTTTACTGGCAAAATGCCCTCCCCCAGACAGCGTCTCATATCAATGTTCCCAAGGCTTCACCAACATTCAGAGGATAATGCCAAGGGGAGCCTGTTGGGGACATACAGACTCCCATTTTTAAAAATGTTTTTATTGAGGATTTTTGTAATATACAGAGCAAAGATAAGCAGGGACATACATTTGAAAATAAAAGAAAATAAAGAGAAATATATACACATCGTTGGCTTCTGTTATTTACATCTGTTGTCTTACATTATTTACAATGGTTACAGCTTTTTTTTTCATTTTCCAATAGGCGTTGGTTCTGACTGGGTCCCCTGCTCCTCTCTCCTCCTTTCTTCCCGACCCCCCCTCCCCCTTTGGCCTTCTGGTGTGCCTTCCCTCAACTGCTCTTGTGTCCTGCTCCTGTTGGGTTTGCGTGGTGCCATGTATTTTTGCCGGGCATTGTTGTGTTCCATGCCTCCTTAATCCCCCCCCCTTCCTTCTCCTTGTTGTACCGTGACTACCCTATCCCTTTCTATTGGCTTATTGGCTGTTGACTACAAACAGGTCTTGGAACAACTGGGTGAATGGCTCCCATGTTTTGTGGAAGACCTCTTCTGATCCCCAGATGGCGAATTTAATTTTCTCCATTTGGAGAAATTCCTATAGGTCGGACAGCCAGTCTGTAGCTTTGGGTGGTACTGCTGACCACCAGCCAAGCAGGATTTTCCAGCAGGCGATTGGGGAGGCAAAGGAAAGGGCGTCGGCCCTCCTCCCCATGAAGAGATCTGGCTGTTCTGATACCCCAAAGACTGCCACTTTTGGGCAAGGCTTCACCCTCATCCCCACCACCTTGGACATTGCCTCGAAGAAGACTGTCCAAAACCCAACAACTCTGGGGCAAGACCAAAACATGTAGGCGTGCTTGGCTGAGCCTCTTTGGCACCATTCACATTTATCCTCCACCTTCAGGAAGAACCTGCTCATTCGGGTTCTAGTGAAGTTTGCCCTGTGTACCACTTTTAGCTAGCTTCATTAAGCTTAGCCTTGCACATGTGGAGATGGAGTTGACCCTGTGCAATGCTTTACTCCAGAGTCCCCACCCTATTTCAAACCCCAAGTCCTCCTCCCACTTTTCATTTGCCTCATTCAGTTGAGTGTCAGCCCTCCTTTGTAGTCGCCCATACATGTCGCCGCAATTCCCCTTCCCTAGATGCCCATGTCCAGTAGGCCCTCTAGCAGTGGTTGTTGTGGTGGTCGTGGGTATGTCTTCATTTTCCTGCGTAAGAGGTTTTTGACCTGCATGTATCTTAGTTCATTCCCACTCGCCCCGTCAGCTGGAACTTCTCCATTAGTTCCTCGAGTGTTGTCAATCTGTTATCTGTGTAGATGTCCCTAACTGTCAGCGTGCCCCATCCTGTCTCCACCTTTTGAAGGTAGCATCCATTGTCATGACAGACTCCCATTTGAAGTACAGAGTTAAAACGATAGAACTCCCAATGCTCGACTTGTTGTTGACACCTCATGTAGGTCACTTTTCCAACGGGATGCTCACTCCATCTCCTCTTCCTCCTCCTGGACTCTTGTGATTATGAGGTCTTCCCATGTACACCTCCCTTATCTGGCCTGTACTATGGCCTCTTCACTTACATCATCTGCTTCCTCAACCTCATCGTTGTCATTCCCTTTGAGGTCCTCTTCATTGGAGGAAACTGGCAACTCCTCTACCTCATCATCAGCAAATTTGTCCCTCCTTTGCAGCACCAGGTTGTGTAGCATGCAGCAAGCCACAATGATCCGTGACACCCGCTGGGGAGTGTACTAGAATGCTCCAGCAGATCTATCCATTCATTGGAATCACATCTTCAGCACCCCTATGGTGTGTGGCATTAGTCTCATTTTACCTTCGCTCTGCAGGAGTCTGAGAACACTGCCCTCGAGCCAGCCCTGGATACCGTGTGGTCGCTCAAAGATCTCCAGGATCTGTGATCTATTCAAGATACATGAGTCATGGGCGCTTCAGGATATCTGGCACAAATCTGCAGGATTTGCATGTTATGGTCGTTTACCATCTGTACATTTAGGTAGTTTATGTATTGTACTGCCTGCTGCCAGGGAGCTTTGATAGCCACATGAGTACAGTCAAAGGCACCCTGCACCTGTGGAAACCGGGAAATTTAATCTTGGACCAGAACTCTGGCATCCTGGTGTGTTTGATCTCTGTTAAAGTTAATGTAATTTGTAGCCTTGACAAAAAGGGCATCTTACCTCATATATGTGTGGGGATGCCTGAGAAATCCCCATTCTAGCCCTGTAAGGAACCAGTGGCTTAGAGGTTGAGCTGTTACTCCAAAATTCCTAACCCTCTGATTTTTTGAAGAAATTACAAATGTATCTAACTGTGCAGCTTCTGGGTCAAAGGTCAGGACAAGTTTAAGAACTATAATTGTGATCGAATGAAGTTATCTTGAACTTTCATGCTGGATGATTTTGTTCAAATCTACATATTAATTTTATATCCTGATTTTTTTCAATTATTCTCCTCAGGCATATAATGCACTAAACCAGCTCCACCTTATTGATCATTCAAACAAAATACAGTTTTTTTACCTCAAGTACCTGGAACCGGATATGCATAAAGGTGGGATTTATTTTTATATGTGAAATGCCGTAGATG
Source organism: Scyliorhinus canicula (assembly GCF_902713615.1). Taxonomy (NCBI): domain Eukaryota; kingdom Metazoa; phylum Chordata; class Chondrichthyes; order Carcharhiniformes; family Scyliorhinidae; genus Scyliorhinus; species Scyliorhinus canicula. The sequence continues at coordinate 176,510,743 of NC_052155.1, forward strand.
AGTTCATGTTTAATTCAGGAGGTAAATTGATTGTCTGTTTCAATTTGGTAGAACTACTGGGTGGAAACAGTGGACCGGATTCTCTGTTCCAGCGGCTAAGTCCCAAGGTCGGGAACTCGCCCCATCGGGGGCAGAGCATCGTGGGAGGTCCAACCGATGACATGCCAACACCATTGCAAAGGTGTGCGGTCCGCGACGCAATTATGCCACTTCTGAGGGTGCAGAGCATGTCAGACTGCCATCAAACCGGCGGTGCCCCCGATTTGTGCATCTGAATGGATTCTCAGCCCGATCACCAATTATGATATCAGCGTCGGGCAACGGAGAATCCCGCGCATTGTGTTTGGGTAAAAACATACCACCCCAAACCTGCTCTTTATCCAGCAGATTAGTCAACTTTGAAAGGACAATTGTTGGACAACTGGATTTCATCCTGAATCAGGTGGAAAGTCAATTTAAAATGCATTGCGCATGCTCACTATAGTATCAGCTAGAGTTGTAATGGTGCTCAGAATATATGTTTGAAGTTAGGTTGCGTGGCTGGCAAGAACAGGCATGCTCCTCCAGGCTTCGGAAAAACAAACTGCTGCCATCCTGAATTCCTCCATCCTGGGAGTGTTTTCCTTGCCCCTGGACCTCTCTTCTTGGGCAGGATTCTCCGACCCCCCGCCGGGTCAGAGAATCGCCCGGGGCCGGTGTCAATCCCGCCCCCGCCGTGTCCCGAGATTCGGTGGGGGCGGGAATCGTGCTCCGCCGGTCGGCAGGACCCCCGCAGCGATTCTCCGGCCCGCAATGGGCCGAAGTCCTGCCGCTGACTAGCCTCTCCTGCCGGCGTGGATTAAACCACCTCTCATACCGGCGGGATTGGCGGCGCTAGCGGGCGCCGGGGTCCTGGGAGGGGGCGCGGGGCGATCTGACCCCGGGGGGTGCCCCCAAGGTGGCCTCACCCGCGATCGGGGCCCACCCATTGGCGGGTGGGCCTGTGCCGTGGGGGCACTCTTTTTCTTCCGCCATGGCGGAGATGGAAGAGACCCCCTCCCATGCGCATGCGCCGGTATGACGTCAGCAGCCGCTGACTCTCCGGCAGAAAACCAGTTGCCCAGGGCACCATTAAATACAAGGGCCGGGATTCTCCCCTACCCGGTGGGGCAGGGGGTCCTGGCGTGTTGGAGTGGCGTGAACCACTCTGGCGTCGGGCCGCCCCAAAGGTGCGGAACTCTCCGCACCTTTAGGGGCCAAGCCCTCACGCTTCTGGGATATGGGATGTTGGGCGGGGGCAGTGTTGGAGGATGCCATGGGGCGGGGCCCCCAGGACACTTGAACGTTCCATGTGGAGTCACTCCCAGAGAGGTGGCAGGGAACAGGACCAGAAGTATGAGGTTGACTTGAATGACAGCCTACTCAGTGAGCCGCTCCCCCCGATATGTTGCCTTCCACAGTGCGCCCCTACCCCCAACAGTGAGTGGCACAAGGCCTGTGATGTGGGGAGATCTATTGTCACCACTCGTCCTTGTCAATAGGGATACCGGTGGCTGCTGCCACTCATGTCAGCGATAGGCTCTGTGGCCCATGTCCTATTTCCTCCAGTGGGGTCTACTGTGGGTGTGCTCGTTGGGTGGACAAAGTGTTAACCTGCTAGCGGAGGGGCGCTTGTTTGTGTGGTTGGGAAGGTGACCTTGTGCCACCAATTGCCACCATGCTTAGAGGCCTGTGTGTGGGCAGGCACTACAAATGGGGGTGAGGGAGGGAAGTGTGTGTCTGCTGGAAGCTGACCTGCAGTTTGATGTGTGTCCTGGGTGTGACACACAAGTTGTGACAACCTAACTGGGGGCTGGATGGATGGGAGCAGGGGCAGGGTGGGCAGGCAGGTCTTGGAGAATGCTGGTGGTCCTGAGGGATGAGCTAGCTGATAGTGTCACTGGTGAGGCCTCTGCCCTGAAAGGGGCAGCGTGCCAGGGAGCTGTCAAATGCCATGGTGTTATCATTCCATTTCATTTTAGCTGTCTTTTACCTTTTATTTATTTCTTGTCTTTCTTTATATATATATATTCCCCCATCTTATCCCCCCTTACCTTCTCTTCCCTTTGTTCCCCCTTCTCCCCTTTTTCTCATTTTACCTCTCTCCCACCAATGTCCCCCCCCCCCCCCCGCAGCTACATCTGTCACAGCTTACCCTCCGATTTTAGTTTCTCTGCTATTTGGCTTTTCACACCATTTATTCTCCCTCGGGACTGACTATTAGCACTCTTTTCTCTTGGTTTCTGTCTCATGACTCATCTTTCATCCCCTCACCCAACAGTATAAATATGTCCCACTTTCGAATCCGTTTAGATTTGACAAAGGGTCATCTGGACTCGAAACATTAGCTCTTTTCTCTCACTAGACGTGCTGAGATTTTCCAGCATTTTCGCTTTTGGCGCCATGGTGCATGTGTCCTTTGCTTGCAGTGAGCTCTGCTATTCCCCTGCTTCCCCTGCAGTGGGGCTGAGCTTCTGATGAGTGAACTAAGGAGTGGCAGCACCTGGCGGGCCACTGATTGAGCTTGGCCACGCCCACCCCATTGATGATACATTTGGGGTCTGAGGGTTTCCAGAGGGGAAGCCTGGATGGGCTCCCAAATGACCTGAGGCTCTCTAAACACTTGCAGGACAGAGTAAGCAGTAAGCAGAGTGAACAGCCAGGGGCCTGTAACTTGTACCAAAGGGATGTATTTAAAACAAATACTGCAGCAATGGCGGCTTGAGCCAGGCCATAGATAGAATTTCATAGAATTTACAGTGCAGAAGGAGGCCATTTGCCCCATCGAGTCTGCACCGGCTCTTGGAAAGAGCACCCTACCCAAGGACCACACCTTCACCCTATCCCCATAACCCAGTAACCCCACCCAACACTAAGGGCAATTTTGGCCACTATGGGAAATTTAGCATGGCCAATCCACCTAACCCGCACATCTTTGGACTGTGGGAGGAAACCGGAGCACCCGGAGGAAACCCACACAGACACGGGAAGAATGTGCAGACTCTGCCGGGAATCGAACCTAGGACCCTGGAGCTGTGAAGCAATTGTGCTATCCACAATGCTACCATGATGCCCCATCTCTCGAGGGGGACACCCAAATACACGATGTGTCACCAGGTTGTCCCATGCTACTCCCCCTGGCCCAGGCAGCCACCCCCAGCAAGTCTGACAACTTTGAAGACTTCTTAAAAGTTTACTTACCTTCACTCCTCAGCAACCATAGTATCCAGACCTCGTTTGTAAATACTTGCACTAATTCGCGCCCGCTTGATTTCCACCTGACAGCGGCAGAGCATCATGGAAAGGCGGACCACACTGTGCCCAAACCGCTAATCACTTTTAAATGCATGCAGATGGCAGATTTGCATGTCCCCACCATCACAGGGTGCAAACCTTGTTTTTGCTGCCAGGGAGGGACTGGGGAATGGCACCGGAACTGGTGCCAGGCGCAAGCCTCGATTTTAGAAGCACGGCTCATTCTCCGGCCAATCTTGATTTGCGTTTCTGGCATCGCGAGGTGGAGAATCTAGCCCATTCTGTCCCTGCTCTCATAATGTTCCGCTCACAAATGTTGACTTTCTTATTTTTATATCAGCTATTATTTCATTGTACTGTTCCTAACCTCACTTGTCACTAAATTTTAACATTAAAGCCGGTACCCAAATCAGATTCAACCACTGTATCAAGTATAATCATATTTTATAAAAGCAAAATGCTGCAGATTTTGGAAATCTGAAATAAAAACAGAAAATGTGGATAAACTCAGCAGGTCTGGCAGCATCTGTGAATAACTCTGTTTCTCTGTCCAGAGATACTGCTAGGCCAGCTGAGTTTATCCAGCATTTTCTGTTTTTATAAGCAGACATTAGATTGTTTCTGGATCCAATCGATGTTTGTTGTCTATTTCCTTGAAGCTCCACACTGGTAATGCCAAACTGTCTTGTGTTCAAATAAATTCACTTCATGAACTTCAGGGAATCTTCTAGCAGCAGATTCTAACACTGATTCTCATGCTGTCTATTGACACTGCTAAATTAAAGCAATAGTTAATGCAAGTCTGACAGCCAAGTTAAATTTTAAATTAATGTGAAGCACAATGGTACAGTGGTTAGCACTGCTGCCTCATAGCGCCGACAACCTGGGTTCGATCTCGGCCCAGGTCAATGTCTGTGTGGAGTTTGCACATTCTCCCTGTGTCTGCGTGGGTCTCACTCCCACAACCCAAAAAGATGTGCAGGGTAGGTGAATTGGCTATGCTAAATTGCCCTTTAATTGGAAAGAAAAGAATTGGGTACTCTAAATTTAAAAAAAAAGTATCAAATTATGTCATCAACAATATATACTGAATCCTAAAGCCATTTGGGCTTGATTGGATCCAACAACTAGCAGAGCAACGCCCTGTCGGTGCTAGTTAGAAACAATCTATTATGTATAAACATTAATCACCACTGATTTTCAAATGTGCATTATCAAGCTATATTCTGCTAGCACAGTCCAAAACCAGCTCACCGCTGAAGCATTTGATCAGCTTACATGGTAGTCTGACATATTTAACTTCAATTTGCACAGTGCTTCAAAATGGTGACACTCTGGCATGGCCCCCTAAACACAATGGGCATACATTAGTGAGGACATACATTCCTCACTACCTCTGACTTGGCAGCGATCAAACTAGTTCTGGGTCAACCTTCAGATTGTAGGCAACTTAAAGACTCTTTTCTATTAATTCTTTTCATTTCTTTGGCAATGTTCTGATTCCAAAACGGATTTCTCGAGAATGGCAAGGGCTTAACTTGAGTGAATTTGAATCTGAGCAGTTGGTGTGGTTTGTCCAATTCTCTTTGTTTTCGTAAAGCCTTGACACTTCATCCTGAGAAAGAAATTTAAAATCCTCCAGAGACAACTGGGAATTCGAGTTTGATAGCAACATTGAAGGGTATGAGCCTTCAATCCTTCCTAAGGCACTGCTTCACTGCACAATTCTTCCTAAGTCACTGCTTCACTGCACAATCCTTCCTAAGGCACTGCTTCACTGCACAATTCTTCCTAAGCCACTGCTTCACTGCACAATCCTTCCTAAGCCACTGCTTCACTGCACAATCCTTCCTAAGGCACTGCTTCACTGCACAATCCTTCCTAAAGCACTGCTTCACTGCACAATCCTTCCTAAGGCACTGCTTCACTGCACAATCCTTCCTAAAGCACTGCTTCACTGCACAATCCTTCCTAAGGCACTGCTTCACTGCACAATCCTTCCTAAAGCACTGCTTCACTGCACAATCCTTCCTAAGGCACAGCTTCACTGCACAATCATTCCTAAGGCACTGCTTCACTGCACAATCATTCCTAAGCCACTGCTTCACTGCACACTCCTTCCTAAGGCACTGCTTCACTGCACAATCATTCCTAAGGCACTGCTTCACTGCACAATCCTTCCTAAGGCACTGCTTCACTGCACAATCATTCCTAAGCCACTGCTTCACTGCACAATCCTTCCTAAGGCACTGCTTCACTGCACAATCCTTCCTAAGGCACTGCTTCACTGCACAATCATTCCCAAGGCACTGCTTCACTGCACAATCCTTCCTAAGGCACTGCTTCACTGCACAATCCTTCCTAAGGCACTACTTCACTGCACAATTTTTCAATGTGTTTAATTCTGGAGTTTCACAGAGCTACAAAGTGTTTTTTTGGACATTACTGCTTGGAGGATAGAGGGTGGGATTCTCCGTCGACCAACGCCAAAATCAGGAAAGGCAATTGGGCGGAAAATTGGTCTTGATGCCGAAATCGTGGCCGGCGCCAGGTTCATGCCAAATCGCGATTCTCCTGCGTCTTGACAGCCGCGTCAATGCATTTGCATGCCATTAGCTGGCTGACCTGGTATTCTCTGGGGCCTCCACCACCCTCCGTCTCCACTGAGGGGGGGGGGGGGGGGGGGGGAATTCCTGACAGTGATGTTGTGCTTGGTCTTCTATGCCTGGGAAGGAGACACCACATGAGGCTCAAGCATGCCACCAGTGCCTGTCATTCAAGGACCTGTCAGATCGGGCATGCCGTCAAAAACTCCGGCTGAGCAGGACGACAGTGCGACACATCTGCCAGATCATGGGGAAACCGGCACTGCAATTCTCTTTGTTTTCGTAAAGCCTTGACACTTCATCCTCCAGAGACAACTGGGAATTCGAGTTTGATAGCAACATTGAAGGGTATGAGCCTTCAATCCTTCCAGAGGGGGGAGGACCTCCACTCCTGGTGGCCCTGGTGGTCAAGATGACGGTCACCTTGAACTTCTACGGCACGGGGTCATTCCAGGCGTCGAGTGGGGACCTGTCCAGCAGCTTACAGAGCTCAGAGCACAGGTGCATCCGTGCGCCACATTGGTCCTATATGCCCGGTTGGCACAATACATTAATTTCAGGGTGGACCAAGTCCATCAGGATGCCCAGGCAGCGGGGTTCGCCACCATTAGATGTCCTCCATATAGTTCTCTTTGAATTTGGTCTCTGCAGCGTACTGAGTGTTGTTAATGTCATTTCAAAGATAATGGTGTTTAAGTTGAAAATATTTAAAGTGTGTGTGTCCCTTTAAGAAGTCAGAAGATTTCAAAGTGGCACCACAGAAGATTTGCATGCTTCCAACTTTCGACGTGAGTTTTATAATAGCAGGGCCAGGCAGGAGAAGGATAAAGCTACAAAATTACCGTGACTTGGATCAGAACTATGAACCAGTACAGTGGTGTTGGCTTACCATGGATAAGGTCTGGGTAGGGATGGCAGAGGTCTTGCTGGCCGGTGAGCCAAAATTTTTGTGAGACATTCAGGCTTTCATTTTAACAGGGGTTTCTGTGTGTTTGATGATTTATTTTTCTTTTGTTGTGCTCCAGACTTGGGAACCATGCCAAATTGGAGGTTGGGCTAGCAACAAATGTGCCTGACTGAAGAAATAGTTTAGGCTTCCCTAGAACATTAAAAAGATTGTGGGCGGGATTCTCCGTCGGTGGGATCCTTCGCTTCGCTACAGTGCACTCACGCCTATGCATTTCCATATAGTGTGAGGGTGGCCACAATGGGAAAATCCCATTGCCTGGCAGGAGGATCCTGCTGCCGGTGGGGGCGAGCCACACCAGAAAACGGGTCAGGCAGGACGGAGAATCCAATGTTGTATCTCACCCTGCAGGCTGTTGGCTCTGCTTTGTTGATCCACAGGGATCCAGTGAAGACTTTAGCTTGAGCTTAACGTCTGCCCTTTGGAACCATTGACCGCTGAGCCAACTCTGAAGATCTGTCTTGGTTAAATCTGATATTTAATGTGTAATTTACAGTTAATAATTAACAGTAATTTGCCTACCAATCCTCGTTTAACTTATGTTAATTCTGGGTTTTAGAATATAGGTTATCTAAGAATTTTTGTTTGCTCTGTTTAATTCTTGCATAGTAAATATTATTTTGGTTTCAATCATGGAATCGTGTGTCTTCATTCTTTCAGTAAATAACTAGGATTTCAGATTTCTTTAAGTAAAAACTTAATGAGTGGCATTGCAATGTTTGTTCTCATAACCCTTATCTGGAGGTATTTTGAGCTTACTTCCATGGTTTGTAATAAAATAAGAAATTCCTGTAAGGAGGACAACCCAAGTTTTTACGTCAATACAAAACATTTTTCCCCATATACAAGTAACTTTTAAAATAAATTTGGAGTACTCAATTTTTTTTTTCCAATCCACCTACCCTGCACATCTTGGTTTGTGGTGGTGAAACACACACAGACACGGGAAGAATGTGCAAACTCCACACGGGAGGTGAACCCAGGTCCTCAGTGCGTAGGCAGTAGTGCTAACCACTGTACCACATGCCGCCCCCTATACAAGTAACTTAAGATTTACTTAACTCCGAGGAAAATATAACTATAATCATCAAAATTAATGGGACTAATTGACAGCCTGGATATTAAATATGCTGGGTTGAGTGCACAAAATAAAATCTAGTAGGGATAACTATGCGTCTCTTACAGAACCTAATATCCCTTTCTTTAAAATCAATGGAATTTTGTACCATCTGAGTTTCACACATTGTAATATCACAATCATGTATTGGTGCACATCAAGTTTCTTTTTTTAAAAATTTAGAATACCCAATTCATTTTTTCCAATTAAGGGGCAATTTAGCGTGGCCAATCCGGCTAGCCTGCACACCTTTGGGTTGTGGGGGCGAAACCCACGCAAACACGGGGAGAATGTGCAAACTCCACACGGACAGTGACCCAGAGCCGTGATCGAACCTGGGACTTCGGTGCCGTGAGGCTGCAGGGCTAACCCACTGCGCCACCGTGCTAAACAACTAGCCAAGAATGGTTTTCGATCCATCGACCTCTGGGTAATGGGCCCAGCACACTTCCGCTGCGCCACTCTGCTCGCGGGTGCACATCAAGTTTCTACACAATGTGACATTATCCAGATTATTATTTCTTTTGTTGATAAATATTAGCCATGACACTGGGGAGAACTGTTCAAAATAGTGCCAATTGACCTTTCACATTCACTTGACATGGCACATGGGACCTTGGTGCTGTACTGGGATAGTCAAGATTTTATGTTCCAGTCTCTGGACCCGCAAACTTCACACTCCGAATCCAGAGCATTGCCACTGCAGCAATGCTCAGTTTTCACTGGAACAAATAGAAATTAAAATTTGGTGTAATAAATTAAAATCAGTTTTGATATATTTAATGCTTGTGTTTTTGCCTACAGGACAAGAATCAAACAGAAATAAAACAGTACGTATTTTTTTGGAGGGAAATAGCACTCATTTCAAGACTGCAACTACAGTTTGGACGAGTGTATTCTACCTAGCCTTAAAAAATATTTAAAGTAACTAAGTAGTAGCCTGCATAACAATATTTTTAACTCAATTATTTCAAAACTAGATTTTTAAATAATATTTCACTGTTCTATAATTGCTTAATTTAAAAAATATATTTTAATTCTCATTTTCCACATTTTCATCAAATATACACCCAACAAAAGATAATCAACAATAACAAATACAATAGCAATCCCCCGACCAACAACCTCTTGATTATACAAACCCCTGCATCCCAAATACAAAACAAGAAAGAAAAAGAGAATCCACGGTCATCCCATACATGGTAACCAATAAACCATAAACTCAACACCCCCATCTAATATTTGATGGCATCCAATTCTTGAAAGTGCATGATAAACATTGCCTATGAATTGTAGAACCCCTCCATCCTCCCCCTCAGCTCTAGCTTCACCTCTTGAGCATTAAAAATTCCATCAGGTCCCCCCCGCCACTCCGAGCCGCAGGGAGGAGAAGCTGCCCTCCACCCCAACAGGACCCGCCTTCGGGCAATCAGCGAGGCGAAGGCTAAGACATCCGTCCCCGCACCCGCCTCCAGCCCAGGCTGGTCCGATACCCCAAATATGGCTTCTAGGGGCCCTGGTTCTAACCTAACGCACCATCCCCGAGATTACCTTAAAGATCTCCCTCCAATACCCCTCCAGTTTCAGACAGGACCAAAACATGTGAAAATGGTTTGCGGGGCTCATCCCACAGTGCTCACACACATCCTCCACCCACTCAAAGAGTCGGCTCATCCTCGTCCTTGTGAGGTGCGCCCTATATACCACATTCAACTGTATCAGCCCCAACCTCACACACAAGATTGAGGCATTCACCCTCCGGAGCACCTCACACCACAGCCCTTCCTCCATACCCTCCCCCAACTCTTCCTCCCACTTTGCTTTAATCCTCTCCAATGATGCCTTGTCCTCCCCTAGAATCCTCCCTTGGATCGCCGACACCACCACCCTCTCAATTCTCCCTGCCGTCAATATCTTCTCCAACAATGTGGAGGCCAGCACTATCGGGAAGTTCCTTTCTGGCGAAATCTCAGACCTGCAGATATCTAAATATCTCCCCTACCTCCAGTCCATATTTCTCCCCCAACTCCTCCAATCTCACAAAACGACTCCCCTGAAACAAACCCTTTAATAACCTAACTCCCCTTTCCTCCCATCTGCGAAAACTCCCATCCCCCTTCCCTGGCTCAAACCTATGGTTCCCCCTAATTGGCATCTCTATTGACCCTGCCCACAACTTAAAGTGCTTCCTCAACTGCCTCTCGATCTTCAAAGTCGCCACCACCACCGGACAGTTGCTTAAATTAATGAATTAATTTAAAACATTTCAGTGTAACAAAGAAAATTGAAAATTAGTGCAATACGAAAGACAATATTTCCTTGCTGTTTAACATATTTCCAGCACATTATAGAGGCAATTTAAATTTTTATCCTGGAAAAATTGTGAGGAAGCCTTTCTTTCATAAAATTGCTTCCTCCTCAAGATATCAAGTGCCTTAATATACTTATATTATCAGGAGTGCCAGTGGCACTGGAACTCTGGGTGTCTCACTTTCATATCCCCAGTGCATTTAAAGTGACTTAGACTGAAATTTATAGGCAGCACAAGTCATATAAGGATCTTACTGTGGAGATAAATATAAGATGAGTGCATTTCACCAAAGAAGCACTAGTATGGTACTATCACCTATTGCATGCAAGAGCACCTGTAACCTCACTCACCAGTTAACATTGAAGGTAACCACTGCATTCAAACGTTATGCCATAGCCATCAATGTTTGTATTAGGCCATGAAATGATCCTGAAACTACTGTTAACAATGCAGCCTCTGTAGTGGTTGGCCTCTGCTTACTACTGCCTCTCTCTGAGGGAACAAGTCAGTTGGCAGATGAGGCATTAGCCTGACAGCTGGCTGCCACATTCATGCCTAGCTGAGAGGTGAAGAAATGACCAACAATCTTGTCTGAATAAACCCTTAGTTCCAATTGGGATTGCAAACCTGCTGTTGGTTTCTCTCAAGGTGATCCACTCGCCTCTCTCAGTTTTCCAGCAGAACATTCAAACTTTTGTAATTAGAGTGGGTTTGTTTGATCATTTGCCCTTGCTGAACTTGCATAGCTGCTTTTCAATGCACCAAAGACGCTTAGATAAGGGGAGCCTAGCTGTAAAAGAATTGCTTACAAAACATTCTTGTTTTTTTAATAGCTTGAGCTGATAGTGAAGTACCAAATATTTGACATCTTAAAACATCCTGTAATTCAATACTACATTGATCTGAAGTGGGAAAAATATGGATTGTAAGTAAATATTATGCTTTCTTGTTAATTATCATTATAATGGTGAAGGATTTCCACTTCTCTGCTCTCGATTCTAAGATTCAGACCAGGCAACATCCTGGTAAACCTCCTCTGCACCCTCTCCAAAGCCTCCACTTCCTTCTGGTGGTGTGGCAACCAGAATTGTGCGTAATATTCCAAGTGCAGCCTTACCAAGGTTTTATACAACTATAGCATGACTTGTCAGTTTTTATACGCGATGCCCCGTCCAATGAAGTCAAGCATCCCAAATGCTTTCTTGATTATCTTGTCCACTTGTGTTGCCGCTTTCAAAGATATGTGGACCTGCACGCCCAGATCTCTCGACTTTCTATATTCCTAAGCTTTGCCACTTACAGTATATTTTCTCTCTATGTTAGACCTACCAAAATGCATAACTTCACATTTGTCTGGATTAAACTTCATTTGCCATTTCCGTGCCAAGTCTCCAACCTATTTATGTCCTGCTGTATCCTCTGACAATCCTCAACACTATCTGCCACTCCACCAACGTTGGTGTCACCAACTTGCTAATGAGACCAGCTACATTTTCCTCTGAATTGTTTACAAACAAGAGGTCCCAGCAGATTTCTGTGGAACGGCACTAGTCACAACATTCCATTCAGAAAAACACCCTTCTACTGCTATCCTTTGCCTTCTGTGACCGAGCCAGTTCTGTATCCATCTTACCACCTCACCCCTGATCCCGTGTGACTTCACTTTTTGTACCAGTCTGCCATGAGGCACTTTGTCAAAGGCTTTATTGAAGTCCATGTAAACAACATCCACCGCCCTTCTCTCATCAGTCATCTTTACCTCCTCAAAAAACTCAATCAAGTTATTGAGACACAACCTCCCCTTCACAAAGTCACAGCACGACCTGCAATGTTCATCTCCTTCCCAGCAATGTTCACCGCTCTCCCAGTAACGTTGATCTCCCTCCGAGCTCATCTCTAGGCTGGAGAGTACTCACCCCCTCCCACACTTACTCTACCTCTCGACTCACCTTCTGGAATCCCTGGCCAATGCCAGAATCCCCAGCCAATGCCAGAAGAGTCAAGATTGTTGAGGAGTGTGGGATGCGGGTTGAGAATTTTTGTGAGGTGAAAGCACAAGTGAACACTGTTAAGGGGTGAGAGAGAGGGAGTGATTGTCATTGGCTGTGAAGAAGGAGGTGAACATATCGGGCGGTGAGGGTGGGTTTTGAGCATTGTTGAGGTGGGGAGTTTCACACCGTCAATGGGGGGAGGCTCTGCAGTGCTGTATATTTAAAACAGTCTAAGTCAATGAACGGAAGACAGACCTTAAGGGGAATGGCTGCACTGGAATTGTGATCGCCACTTGGCCTCCTGACTCTATCCCTGAATCTCTGCTGCGCTGACATTGGTTAGCACTGCTGCCTCACAGCGACAAGGACCCGGGTTCGATCCTGGAACCGTGTTTCTGTCCGTATGGAGTTTGCACATTCTCACCCCCGCAACCCAAAGATGTGCAGGGTAGGTGGATTGGCCACGCTAAATTGCCCCTTCATTGGAAACATTTGAAAAAAGATGTTCGACAGGCAGGGGTTGGAGAATTATAGCTAAAGTGAGGTTTACGACTCTTGATTGCTATCCAATGACTCCTGTTGGAAGTATAGTTGTGGGCATCAAATGAGAACAGCAGTGAATCATAGAATCCCATAGAATTGCAGAAGGAGGTAATTCAGTCCATCGAGTCTGCAAAAGAGCACCCTACCAAGGCCCACTCCCCCCACTCTATCCCCACCTAACCTTTGGGCAGTCTAAGGTGGCCAATCCACCTCACCTGTACATCTTTGGACTGTGGGAGGAAACTGGAGCACTCAGAGGAAACCCACGCAGACACGGGGAGAATGTGCAAACTCCACACAGGCAGGGACCCAAGGCTGGAATTGAACGCGGGTCCCATTGTCAAGGCTTACATATGATGAATCATTACTTGGACAAAGTACCAAAGGATATCTGAAACTCCTGGAATGGAATAAAGAAGCTAAGAATTAAAAAAGTAATCATCTGCCACAATTCAGGCATAAATTTCCCTGAATGTAATGCAGATAACGTTAAATTAAACTGGGAATTCAAAGCGTCACAAACGCTTGACAGATAAAATAGGCATGGTCTGTATGATCACACGAAAAATTTAAGTAATCAAATTATATGTATGAAATAGACAGTGTCAGTAGTCACATTTTGGCTAAATTATACCTCTTTTGTTAAACTGAATAATACACAAGGGCTCTAATCATTTTAAAATCAATTTTCAGTTTTGGAGCCTGCGTGAATTTGCTGCTAAAGTTTTTGTTTATCATCACTTGGACTATCTTCTTGACAGTAGTAGATTGGGCGTTGAGGCACATTTACCGTTTCCCCAAGGTAAAATTTAAGTGAATTGAGAATGTCACAAAATCACCATTTGTTTACTGTGATTGTTTTGTGCATTATCTCTATTTATTTGTTGATGGTTTTCATTAATATGAATAAACCTAATGATGAACTTTCATTGACTTTGAAGGTAAATTACGGAATATTGATCCACAAATTGCTTTTACATTTAACAATTTAGAGTATCCCCTAGTACGTGTAGCCAGTCATTTTCCAATTATTTGAATGACAAAGCACAGCAACATTAGATATTTTAAATCTATCTCTTGTACAAAGACCAGACGTTGTCTGGTGCAGTGGACAGCCTCTCTGTCTTTGAACCAGAAGCTTTGGGTTTGTGTCCCACATCAGGGCTTGAATGACGAAGGAATATGCATTTGTTATATGGCTAAACAGGGGCGAAATTCTCTGACCCCCAGCAGGGTCGGAGAATCGCCTGGGGCCGCCAAAAATCCCGCCCCCGCCGTGGCAGAGATTCTCCGCCACCCGGGAAGTGGCGGTGGCAGGAATCTTGCCACTCCAATCGGCGAGGCCGAAGTCCCGCCGCTGGGAGGCCTCTCCCGCCGCCGAGGTTTGAACCACCTTTGTAACGGCGGGATCAGCGGCGCGAGCGGGCCCCGGGGTCCTGGGGGCGGCGGGAGGCGATCGAACCCCGGGGGTGCCCCCACGGTGGCCTGGCCCGTGATCGGGGCCCCCCGCTCAGACTCCGGGCCAGTGCCCTGGGTGCACTCTTTCTCCTTCCGCGGCCGCCACGGCCTCCGCCATGGCGGAAGCGGAAGAGAAACCCACATCGCGCATGCGCCGGTGGTGACGTCAGCGTCAGCTGGCCACTGACGTCACTGCCGGCGCATGCGCCGACCGGCGAAAGCCTTTCGGCCAGCCCCGCTGCCGGGGGCGCCGGTTTTTTGCGCCAGTCTTCTGGTGCCAACCGCTCCGGCACGGGGCTAGCCCCCAAAGGTGGGGAGAATTCCCCACCTTTGGGGAGGCCCGACCCCGGAGTGGTTGGCGCCACTCCCCTACGCTGGGACCCCCGTCACACCGGGTAGGGGAGAATCCCGCCCTATGTTGAGTATCAACCTGCAAATCCCTCCAATTCATGCCAAAGGCCGGCGGAGGAGCCTAAATAATTCCTGGTCACTCATGTGATGGAAAGAACTTTGGAGCCTCTATCATCAGTATCCATAGCTATAACATGCACGTGAAAGTGCACGTTGCAACAAAAATTCAGGCTCGCTCTGAACACTGTACTGTATGGCGAAAGTGACTGTCCATGTATCAAAGATTATTTTTGTGCTTTTAGAAGCAATTTTGATAGAGACTTGTTATGGTAATAAATGTTTCAGTTAGGCAATGCAGTAAAAACACCAATTGAACCAGTTAGTGCGGTGGGAAGAGAAAGAAGACAAGTCATGCTGTATATCCAAATAATACAATTATTGTCAGAATATACACCAGTATATCATGGTGCAGACACATACTGATGGACACACACAGGGACCAATCAACAGGCACAAACACGGCAGCCAATCACCAGTTAGAACACATGCACTATAAAGGCAGAGGGCATCACTTTTCCCGCAGATTCTGGATGCTGCCTCTCAGAAGCACAAGAGCTCATCAAGTATAGTACAGACTCACGCCACGTGCTGAGAGATTCAACTGGTTCGGACAGGTCTCTAGTTAAACTAGCTTCGTGTAAAGCCACAGGGCGCGATTCTCCGCACTCACGCCGGTTCGGAGAATAGCGGGCCGCGCATATTTTCACGGCAACGCCGGTCCGACGCCCTCCCGCTATTCTCCGAACCCCGCACAAACTACACGTCGGCATTCCCGGCAAAGGCCTCGAAAGACCCCCCGACATGACCAGAAGCCCGACTTATTGGCCCCCCGCTATTCTCCGGCCCGGATGGGCCGAAGTCCCGACGTCCTCACGCCATGTTTTCACGCCAGCCAACACACCTGCTTTTCAAGTTCGTCAACCAGTCGTGCTGGCTGACGAGAGCTTCGAGTAGGTCAGCGCACCGCTCAGTGCACAGCTGGAGTCTGGCCACAACGGGGAAGGCATCCCCGAGAACGGGAGGGGGTCCAGAGCGGGGGGGAGTGTGGGAGATGGAGGGGGGAGTGTGGGAGACTTAGGGGGGGAGTGTGGGAGACTGAGGGGGGGTGTGGGAGACTGAGGGGGGAGTGTGGGAGACTGAGGGGGGGAGTGTAGGAGACGGAGGGGGGAGTGGGGGAGACGGAGGGGGGGAGACGGAGGAGGGAGTGGGGGAGACGGAGGGGGGAGTGGGGGAGACTGAGGGGGGAGTGTGGGAGACGGATGGGGGGGAGTGGGGGAGACGGAGGGGGGAGTGGGGGAGACTGAGGGGGGAGTGGGGGAGACTGAGGGGGGAGAGTGGGAGACTGAGGGGGGAGTGTGAGAGATGGAGGGGGGAGTGGGGGAGACGGAGGGGGGGAGTGGGGGAGATGGAGGGGGGAGTGGGGGAGACGGAGGGGGGGAGTGGGGGAGACGGAGGGGGGGAGTGGGGGAGACGGAGGGGGGAGTGTGGGAGACGGAGGGGGGGAGACTGAGGGGGGAGTGGGAGATGGAGGGGGGAGTGGGGGAGACGGGGAGGGGAGTGGGGGAGACGGAGGGGGGAGTGTGGGAGACGGAGGGGGGGGAGACTGAGGGGGGAGTGGGGGAGACTGAGGGGGGAGTGGGGGAGACAGAGGGGGGAGTGGGGGAGACTGAGGGGGGAGTGGGGGAGACGGAGGGGGGTGTGGGAGACTGAGGGGGGAGTGTGGGAGATGGAGGGGGGAGTGGGGGAGACGGAGTGGGGGAGACGGAGGGGGGAGTGTGGGAGACGGAGGGGGGGAGACTGAGGGGGGAGTGGGGGAGACAGAGGGGGGAGTGGGGGAGACTGAGGGGGGAGTGGGGGAGACGGAGGGGGGTGTGGGAGACTGAGGGGGGAGTGTGGGAGATGGAGGGGGGAGTGGGGGAGACGGAGGGGGGGGGAGTGGGGGAGACGGAGGGGGGGAGTGGGGGAGACGGAGGGGGGGAGTGTGGGAGACGGAGGGGGGGAGACTGAGGGGGGAGTGGGGGAGACTGAGGGGGGAGTGGGGGAGACAGAGGGGGGAGTGGGGGAGACTGAGGGGGGAGTGGGGGAGACGGAGGGGGGTGTGGGAGACTGAGGGGGGAGTGTGGGAGACGGAGGGGGGAGTGGGGGAGACGGAGGGGGGAGTGGGGGAGACGGAGGGGGGAGTGGGGGAGACTGAGGGGGGGAGTGTGGGGGATGGAGGATGGGAGTGGGGGAGACAGAGGGGGGAGTGGGGGAGACAGAGGGGGGAGTGGGGGAGACTGAGGGGGAGTGGGGGACACTGAGGAGGGAGTGTGGGAGACTGAGAGGGGAGTGTGGGAGACGGGGGGGGGAGTGTGGGAGATGGAGGGGGTGAGTGGGGGAGACTGATGGGGGAGTGGGGGAGACTGAGGGGGGAGTGGGGGAGACTGAGTGGGGAGTGGGGGAGACTGATGGGGGAGTGGGGGAGACTGATGGGGGAGTGGGGGAGACGGAGGGGGGGAGTGGGGGGGTAGGGAGAGAGTGAGCGAGTGACCCGTCCAACCCCGGTTACAAAATGTCTGCCACCATGCCATGGCGTGCCGGTCACGAGGACACGGCCGCTGGTTGCCCTGTGGCTTATGGACACAGGCCACTGACGCACCGGTGAAGAGGATGTAGTTAACTGCCCGTTGGATGCAGAAAGTGACCAGGAGTTAGGCTGCCCGCGTGTCAGCAGCGCGACCAGGCCACCGGGACACACAGGTATCCCGTGGCAGGCGGCTGCCGAGGTGTCGACTAACCTCCATCTAACATGTCCCGTTTCTCTGCCCCCCACCACCCTTCTGTAGGTTAGCACAATGTCTGCGAACAGAACGGCTATGTTCTGCGCAGTGGTGGGGGCCGCTCTACTGGATTTGGAGATGCAGCAGCATCCACACCCACAACCCGCAGTGGATGCAGGGCCAGCTGTAGCAGCAGAGGGAAGGGCCGAGGAGTTGCCAGTCGTCGAGCAGCATGGGAGGGAGGAGGGGGAGGAGGAGAGAGTGAGGGTGCAGCCACGGCACCAGAGGCGACAACCAAGGCCGAGGGTGTACCGTGTCCGGATCTCTTTCCTAACAACGACGGACATCACCTGCAGGAGGAGACTCCGGCTGAGTAGGCGGACGGTGATACATATCTGTCACCTCATGGCGCACCTCGCCCCACGTGGAACGGGGGGAGGACACGCGATCCCGGTTGCCATCAAGGTGATGGTCGCTCTTAACTTCTATACGACCGGCTCCTTCCAGTCTCCGAGCGGGGACCTCTCCGGGATCTCCCAGTCATCGGTCCACAGGTGCATCCGGGATGTGACTGACGCCCTCTATGCCATCGCGGACCGCTACATCACCTTTCCCGAGGACCGAGCAACTCAAGACTCACGAGCTCGTGGATTTGCCAGCGTGGCCGGGATACCGATGGTGCAGGGGGCAATCGATTGTGTTCACGTCCCCATGCGCCCGCCTGTAGGGGACAGGGAGGTGTTCACAAACAGGAGGGGGACATACTCCATGAATATCCAGGTGGTATGCGACCCCCACATGACGTTCATGAACGTCTGTGCAAGGTTCCCAGAGAGTGTGCATGACACCTACATACTGGAGGAGTCGTACATCCCTGCGATGTTTGAGGGACATCCCCCCCCGGCTGAGGGGCTGGTTGCTAGGCGACAGGGGTTATCCGCTGAGGTCTTGGCTGATGACGCCTATACGGAGGCCTCAGACCAATGCGGAAACACGATACAACGAGGCCCATGCAGCAACCAGGGGTGTGGTGGAGCGCTGCCTTGGCCTCCTGAAGATGAGATTCAGGTGCCTGGACCGATCTGGAGGGGCCCTGCAGTACCAGGCCGACAGGGTTGCTCGCATTGTAGTGGTCTGCTGTGCGCTGCACAACATCGCGATGCAGAGGGGAGATGACCTGCTGCAGGAGGCGGAGGGAGAAGCTAGTGGCAGTGGTGCCAGCACAGAGGAGGAGGAGGAGAGGGAGGAGGAGGAGGAGGCTGGCAGAGTGGCGTGCACAGCACGCAGACACGACCCAGGTGCTGGTGATGTCGAGGCGGCACGACGGGCCCGGCGAGGACGGCGGGCACGCGACGCCTTGGTGGCAGCACGGTTCACGCGTCGCATGCGACGTCCCCGCTGAACACCGAATCACCACCTGCATCGCTAGTCGTGCAGAGAGTCAACACACAACTACCACCACCACAAACCCCCCCCCTCAGTGTACAATGCTCCACTTCGATATCACCCTTATCACTGGGTCCAGACGGTATGGCACAACATTGATGGCTGTGTCAGCGGGTGTGATCAGTGCCATGTGGAATGATGACAGTCCGCTCTGCGATGAGCTGTGAGCTCAGAATCGTTAGAGAGAGTCTGACCTATGGCAATAGCTGAATCATCCACCTTGGTGGCCGCTGAGTTCGTCACTGACACTCCATCATGTGCCCGCGTGGGCTAGCTGTGGGAGGGGGGAGGGGCAGGGACTGCACACCCGGCACCGAAGTTTCACCGCTCGTCAACCCCAGCGACACTCAGTCACCATCACGATTCCTGTGGCTGTGGAACAATCACACGGTATTACAAGTAAGGTGGAACAGTACGTTTAATATTAACAATAATTTACAGGTGCCCTAGCCCCTATAACTAAACTGTGCCCTTCACCCGTGCCAACTTACTCAGTGTCTCTCTTTGTTGCCTTACGGGCCCTACCACTATGTCTAAGTGATTCCCCAGATGATACAGCATGAGTGGAGGAGGACTGCTGCGAATCGCCCCCTTCGACTCGTTTCTCCTTTGGCAAGCGTTTCCTGGGGCGACCCGGCCTTGATGGGCCAGGCTGCTCTGCGGGCGTCTCGGGTGATGTTGTGCCACCCTGCTCTGCCTGCTGCCCACCCGATGCACCAGGGATGGGACGGGGGGAGGCCAAGAATTCCGGGACGTCCCGTGATGGAGTTAATGGGACGGGCCCCGAAACCTCCTCCTCCCTCGGGGAGCCCGGTGGCCCCCGGGCCTCACTTTGGGACAGAGGTGCGAGCGGGGAGGTGCCCCGTCGCGCCACCGACACCTGGCGCTGCCAGTCCTGGAGGCCTGCAACGGTATCCACCAGGATCCGAAGGTTTGCAGAGGTGGAGTCCAGGGAGTTAGACATTCCCGCCAGGGACTGTGCGATCTCAACCTGTGAGTGCACGATGCCATCCAGCACATGTGTCAATCGGTTGATGCTCTCCGCGACTGACTGCTGGGACTGTGCCATCGACTGCTGTGACTGTGCCATGGCGTGCTGCGACTGGGCCATGACCTGCTGAGTCTCGGCCAAGGCCCGCAGCGCGCCGGCAATGTCATGTTGGCTCTGGCGCATTGCTGCCTGTGAGAGGGCAACCCTGTCCAGGGCCGAGGATGATGCGTGCACATTAAACCCAATGCCTTGCATAACCTGACCCATTGCCTCCACTGCGGATGCCACCCGTGCGGTGTCGGCCTGGGTTGCTGCCATGAGCGGCACCACTCCCTGCTCGTGGACGTGGTTCGACTCCTCTAACAGCGTCTGCAGAGTCTGGAAGACAGCCCTCATCCCGTCATTGTGTCCCTGGGTTTCTTGATGCATCGGCTGTGCGGGTAGGTTGAGAAACTCCAGGAACTCGGAAAACGTCTAGGAGCCAGCTGGATGCTGGGCCTGGCCTGCCCTCCGCCAGTCCGGGCCCTCGGCTGCTCCGACCTCCACCTGCTGTACCTGCTCAGCTGTGATGTGCGACCCAGACTGTGACCCAGGAGCCTCATCACTAAATAGCCCAACCGGGGTGAGTGTCTCTGGGATAGAACATAGAACATAGAACAGTACAGCACAGAACAGGCCCTTCGGCCCTCAATGTTGTGCCGAGCCATGATCACCCTACTCAAACCCACGTATCCACCCTATACCCATAACCCAACAACCCCCCCCCTTAACCTTACTTTTATTAGGACACTACGGGCAATTTAGCACGGCCAATCCACCTAACCCGCACATCTTTGGACTGTGGGAGGAAACCGGAGCACCCGGAGGAAACCCACGCACACAGGGGGAGGACGTGCAGACTCCACACAGACAGTGACCCAGCCGGGAATCGAACCTGGGACCCTGGAGCTGTGAAGCATTTACGCTAACCACCATGCTACCCTGCTGCCCCTATGGTGATGGTGGATGGTGTGCCGCAAGCTCGAGGTCGTCTTGGGTGGACGCCTCCTCTATGTCATCGGCCCGCTGAGAGGCCGCAGGGCGTTCGCGGGCCATTTCTCTCTCTTGCTCTGTCACCGCCCTCTGGGCGTCCTACTCCACAGATTCGGTTGGGGAGGATGGGACACCCCGCTGATCGGGCACCCTCTGTCGTGCGGCCCTGGGTGAGGTGGGGGCAGATGCCTGTGTCCGCCTGGAGGCAGACGGCCCTGGTCGTTCGGCATCACGTCCTAGGGAAGAGAATGAAACGGGTTATTTAGAGACGCTCGGCCGGGCGCTGGACGGTCCCAGTGGGCAGGGTGTGAAGTGACAGAGGATGGTGGAGGTGTTCCAGTGGGCAGGGGTGTGAAGGGACAGAGGATGGGGGAGATGTCCATGTGGGCAGGGTGTGTGAAGGGACAGAGGATGGGGGAGGTGTCCAAGTGGGCAGGGTGTGTGAAGGGACAGAGGATGGGGGAGGGGGGGTGTTTGTCATGCAGGGTTGTCTCACTTGATGCAGCTCCACCAACCTCGCATTGCGCGATCTCCCGGGTGGCAGATCCCCCAACAACGTCCAGTGCCCTCTGCTCAAATGTGGTGAGCGGGTGCAGGATGGGCGAACCCCCTCCAGTCTTGTTCCGCTCACGGGTGTTGTGAGCCGTCTTGTCCTGTTGGGGGAGGGGGCATAGGTAGATTATTACAATACGGCAGGTATCAGCAGTCCGTTCAGATACTGGCACAGTTTGGGGGTCAAGTTGTAATAAGACCATTGCATCTCTCCACAGGGGCCAGAGCGCTGGGTCTGTGACAACTTTGTGAACCACCTTCCACTCACTCTGCCCCAATCCCCCTCCACCCCCCCCCCCGTGTCGGGGGGGGGGGGGGGGGGGGGGGAGGGGAGGTGGGAGGTGGGTGATTAAGTAAAGGGGGGAGGGATGGTTGTGACCTGGGGGCACCCTCTTGGCACTTACCCTGGCAGCCATGGTGAGGTCGTGCATCTTTTTCCGACATTGCTCTGCAGAGCGAGGGGTCTGCCCCACAGCACTGATGGCAGCAGCCACCTCACGCCAGGCCTGGCGCACCGCGCTGGCAGGGTGGCGATGCCCTCTACGCGGGCAGATGATGCCCCTCCTCTGCTCGATTGATTCGAACAGCGTCTCCACGTCAGCCTCCACGAATCGCGGGGCTGCTCTCCTGAGCTCTGACATCCTGGCCTACAGTTTCTGTGCTCGCCCGCGCCTTTTTACGGCGTCAGGCGGCATCACGTGGGCGTGTTCGTGTCGTCGTCGCATTCCGCCGTCATCGCGCACGTGGTTGACGCGGCCCCGTTCCTAGCCCATTTCCCGGACGTGAATACGTCGGGAACTGGGCCGTATCGGGACGTCGCAAAAGTCGGCCGTTTTGACGGCCGACTTCGCGATTTTCCGCGGGTGCGGAGAATCGCGCCCACAGTTATCGTATGTCTATTATTTTATAAGTAGTTAATAAAATAGTGTTGAACCTTCTTCAGTATTGGGGGCATATGTCTGCTTCACAAGTCCACAGTGCCCAACACTTCATGGTACCAGTAGTTGAGGGATCTTAGTACTTCTGAGACCTACTTATCAGTGATGAGCCTTCCACCAGTCTTCAGCGATCCTGCAGTATGGACTCCGTTCACCTGCCGCCGCTCCTCCGCATTACCGGGAACCTGGGGTCCAACTGGAAGATATTTAAACAGCACTTCCAGCTATACCTCGAGGCCATGGACCTGGAAGCTGCCTTGGACGCACGGAAGATTGCTCTCTTCCTCTCCACAGCCGGGGAACATGTCCTCCACATCTTTAACTCGCTCACCTTCGCTGACAGGGAGGATAAATCAAAGCTCAAGACGGTCCTTCTAAAGTTCGACAGCCACTGCGAGGTCGAGGTAAACAAGAGCTTCGAACGATATGTATTTCAGCAGCGCCTACAGGGTAAGGACGAACCTTTCCAGTCCTTTAGCACCCACCTCCGTGTCCTTGTGCAGTCCTGCAACGACGGGTCCGCCTCTGACTGCATGATACGTGACCAGATAGTGTTTGGTGTGCAGTCGGAGCCCCTGCGCCATCAGCTGCTTAAAGTAAAACAGCTCACCTGTCCACTGCCATAGAGACCTACGTGTTCTATGAGCACACCTCCACGTGATATTCCCGCATCCAGGCCGCTGAAACGGCGCAGCAAGCTCCCCACGAGGCAGAATGGGTCCAGGTTATTAAGTCTCTCCAGGGTCTAAGTCTGGACGAAGGCGGCCATTTCGCGCTCCCGCGCTGGGACGCAACGAACATGGTGACATCAAGGACCGTATTACGCAGGCGCACACGTCGCTGGATCGCACCGCGCATGTGCGGTGGCGCAACGAACGAGCCGACACAACGGCGTGCGGCAACTGTGGCTCCACCCACTTAAAGCGGCAATGTCCTGCGAAGACACGACGATGTTTGCAGTTTGGCAAGCTTGGCCACTATGCTGCTTTATGCAGGTCGACCCAGCCTGCTAGTTTCAGGAGATCCAGCCAGCCTCGCAGGGATGTCCGGGCCATTCAGCCCACAATCAACGAGCCTGTTCCAGACCTGTTCTCCAACTTTGACAGCAATGACCTGCAACCCCCTTTCCAAGTTAGCATCATAACCAAGCACAGGATGTCTCCTAAGCGCAGCACCAAACCCATTCCGATACACAGTATTGATCCGGATGATGAGTGGTGTGCCACCCTTACGGTCAACCGGTCCCCAGTGAAGTACCACCTGGACACTGGCGCTTCCGCCAATCTCATTGCATCGTCTGACCTTCGCAGCCTCAGTGTCCAGCCTGCCACCCTGCCATCTGCATGCCAACTGCTTGACTATAACGGGAATGCCATCGCTGCCAGTGGATCCTGCCAACTCAAAGTGACACACCGTGCTCACAAAGCTGTCCTATCTTTTGAGATCGTTGCCGCCTCAAAAGCCTCCTTGCTTGGTGTGCAGGCATGCAAGCTGGTGAACCTGGTGCAGAGGGTTCACTCTCTCTCTCCCAGCGACGTGTCTGCCTCTCCTGACACCGACTTCAGAGCGCAACTTGACTCCATCATCCAAAACTACCACAACGTCTTCGTGGGCATGAGCACGCTCCCGTATACATACAAGATTCTACTCAAGCCCAACGCCATGCCTGTGGTACACGCACCTCGCAGAGTCCCAGCTCCCCTTAAGGACCACCTCAAAAAACAGCTCCAGGTCCGAGGGGTCATATCCAGAGTCACGGAACCGACCGACTGGGTGAGTTCCATGGTCTGTGGGAAGAAACCGTCCGGTGAGCTAAGGATCTGCACAGATCCTGAAGGTCTTCATAGGAATATCATACGGGAGCAGTACCCGATTCCCAAACGTGAGGAACTCACGTGTGAAATAGCCCACGCCAAACTCTTCCCAAAACTCGACGCCTCAAAAGGTTTCTGGCAAATCCAGCTGGATGAATCGAGCAGAAAGCTGTGTACATTCAACACGCCCTTTGGCAGATACTGCTACAACTGAATGCCATTTGGCATCATCTCGGCGTCCAAAGTATTCCACAGAATAATGGAACAGATGATGGGGGGAATTGAAGGAGTCCATGTCTACGTCGATGACATAATAATCTGGTCCACCACCCCGCAGGAACACATCAGCCACCCCAAACGCGTCTTCAAGCGCATTCACGAGCATGGCCTCCGCCTCAATAGGGCCAAATGCTCTTTCGGCCAGTCGGCCATTAAATTCCTGGGTGAACATATCTCCCATTTGGGTGTGCGACCGGATGAGGACAAGATTGCTGCCATCACATCCATGAAAACGCCCAAGGACTAGAAAGCGGTTCTCTGGTTCCTGGGCATGGTACACTTCCTGGGAAAGTTTATTCCCAATCTCGCCTCACATACCGCGGCCCTCAGGAACCTGGTTTGTAAGACAATGGACTTCCAGTAGCTCCCTGCCCACGTGCTCGAGTGGAGGGAACTGAAGGCCAAGCTATTCACGGCCCTAGTGCTGGCCTTTTTCAATCCGAACAAGGAGACTAAAATCTCTACGGATGCCAGTCAGTCTGGAATTGGAGCCGTGCTTCTGCAGCGTGATGAGGCATCATCATGGGCCCCCGTTGCGTGTGCGTCACGGGCAACGACCCCCACGGAACAGCACTACGTGCAAATAGAGAAGGAGCACCTCGGCCTTCTGACCGATGTCGTGAAGTTCCACGACTATGTATATGGACTTCCCCAGTTGATGTGACCATCAATTCACACGACACATAGTCGGAGGTGAATAGTGGTTTTAATGATCTTACAACGGAGCCTGCCTGTGACGAGATGAACTGGCAGGCAGGCTCAGACTGCCAGGCTTTATACTTCTGGTTAGTGGGAGGAGCCATGGGCAGAGCCATGGGCGGAGCCAAGGGTGGAGCCCAGTACAAACTCCTCATCTCTCCCGAGGGGCAGAGCCGCGCAACTGCTCGTTTACCGAGCTTACACAGACACAGTACATCATATATAATAACAGTGTGACTAACACGAACTGTGATTCACCACATTCACCCCCTGTAAAAATTGAGTCCAGCGGGGGTGATGTGTCTACCAATTCCCAATTGAGAATTACAAGTTACAAGTTACAATTTACAGGTTATAAATTACAGGTTAAGTCGATCTGGCGGCCGAGTCGGCCTCTGGGATCGATCTATTGGTGGCTGGGTGGTGGCGGTCAGCGAGGGAACCATGGCGGACTCCGGGGGTGATTCGGCCAGAGCTTTGTGTCCGACTGGTTCGACTGGTGACGGGGAGCGCCTGAAACCCAATGGCGCGGGGGCGCGGAGCACGGGCAGCGGAACTGCAGGCGTGGGGGCACCGGGCGCGGGGGGTTGGGAGGGGTATAGTGTGAGGGGTATCTCAGCGGCTGTGGTGTCAGAGTTGGATCCTGCAGGTGCCAGGTGCCGGAGGGAAACAGTGTCCTGACGGCCGTCAGGGTACTCTATAAATGCGTAGTGTGGGTTTGAATGGAGCAGGAGCACTCTCTCTACGAGTGGGTCAGTCTTGTGAGTCCGGACGTGCTTCTGGAGGAGAACTGGGCCCGGTGTCTTTAACCATGCTGGGAGCGAAACCCCCATGGTAGTGCCCCAGTTCTGGGTGTACGAAGCTCTCAATGCTCCCGGAGTCGAAGAGGCACGGTGTCCTGTACCCGTTGATTTCAACGGTCATCATGGAGTTGCGGAGGTGCTTTGGACGCGACTGGTCCAGTGTCACTGCGCTGAGTTGCGGGTAGTCGGCGGCTCGATCAGCTGTGCTGTGGTGGCCCTGTGATGACTTCCCACTGAGTTTGTAATCTTCTAGTCGAATTTCTGTGTTGGAAGAAGATGGCCAGCCCCGTGGATCGCACGTGGCGGGCGGCGAGGAAGATGGCACCCAAGATGGCGGCCCCCATGAGTCGCACGTGGCCGGCCGTGTGGAGGGGGGTTGCCAAGATGGCGGCCCCCATGAGTCGCACGTGTCATTTGGGGACGGAGTCGGAGTACAGTCCGCAGCATTTCGGGGCCTGCGGGCCTGTGGATTCTGGAAACGGGTGCTATGGGCTGCGGGGGAGTTAGAAGAGGAAGCCTGTTTTGCCAAGCAGACCCGGGCATAGTGTCCCTTGCGACCGCAGCTGCTGAAGGTCGCGTTGCGGGCCGGGCAGTGCTGCCGTGGGTGCTGGGGCTGCCCGCAAAAGTGGCACACTGGGGCTGCGTAGTGGGTGAGTGGCCGTGTGGCGCAGGCCTGGGGCAGTCGCTGGTCGGGGGCCCAGGATGGGGTCCCTTGGTCCGCGGGGAACGAGGTGAGGCTGCGGAATGAGACCTCTATAGTGGTAGCTAGTTCTACCATGTCCTCTAAGTTCTGGGCCCCTTTTTCTAACAACCGCTGGCGCACATAATTCGATCTGAGGCCTGCCACGTACACATCCCTAATGGCAAGTTCCATTTGCTGTTCAGCGGATACAACCTGGTAATTACAGTCCCAAGCTAAAATCTTTAACTCCTGCAGGAATTCTTCCAACGACTCTGCGGGGCGCTGGCGGCGGGTCGTAAAAATATGGCGCACGTAGACCTTGTTGATGGGCCTCATGTACATTCGATCTAGCATGGCTAGGGCCCCTGAATATGAGTTGGTACTATTTAGTTGAGAAGATATACGGTGGCTCACCCTTGCGTGCAGTAGACTGAGTTTCTGCTCCTCTGTAGTTTCTGGAGTACTTGATTCAGCCAGGTAGGCCTTGAAACATCTGAGCCAGTGTTGAAAGATTTCTCTTGCCTCTGCAGCCTGCGAGTCGAGTTCTAGTCAGTCAGGTTTGAGGGCTGATTCCATAATTGTTTTTTGAATTGTTTCTTCGATTTCTTCTTATCAATTTCTTCTTGGTTCCTAAGATCATTAAATTGATGTGACCATCAATTCACACGACACGTAGTTGGAGGTGAACAGTGGTTTTAATGATCTTACAACGGAGCCTGCCTGTGACGAGATGAACTGGCAGGCAGGCTCAGACTGCCAGGCTTCATACTTCCGGTTAGTGGGAGGAGCCATGGGCAGAGCCACGGGCAGAGCCAAGGGTGGAGCCCAGTACAAACTCCTCATCTCCTCCTCGGGGCAGAGCCGTGCAACTGCTCGTATACCGAGCTTACACAGACACAGTACATCATATATAATAACAGTGTGAATAACACAGACTGTGATTCACCACACCAGTTTACTGTTGAGACCGACCGTCACCCGCTCGTCAACATAATACAAAAGGACTTGAATGATATGACGCCTCGCCTCCAACGCATCCTGCTCAAGCTCCGGAGGTATGATTTCCAACTCGTTATACCCCTGGCAAAGACCTAGTTGTTGCCGACGCCCTCTCCATGTTGGTCACCACTCCATGCGATCACGAAGGGTCCGGTTGCCAGGTCGACGCTCACGTTCAGTTTGCAGCCTCCCACTTGCCAGCATCGGATGCACGCTTGGTACTCATTTGCCGCGAGACAGCGGCTGACCCCCTTCTGCAGCGTGTCATGCGCTTAATGACAGACGGGTGGCTAAAGGGCCAATGCCCACAGTTTTACAATGTTCGTGGCGATCTGGTGGTCGTTTACGGGGTTCTCCTGAAGCTAGACCGCATTGTGATCCCGCACAGCATGCGCCAGCTGGTCCTAGAGCAGCTGCACGAAGGCCATCTAGGTGTTGAACAATGTCACCGCAGGGCCAGGGAAGCTGTCTATTGGCCGGGAATCAATGACGACATTGCCAAAGTGGTACTCAACTGCCCCACCTGCCAGCATTTTCAACCCGCCCAACCACAGGAGACCCTGATGCCCCATGAGTTGGTCACATCGCCCTGGACCAAGGTGGGCATTGACCTGTTCCACGCATTGGGCAGGGACTATGTGTTGATCATTGATTACTTCTCTAACTACCCGGAGGTCATCAGGTTGCACGACCTCACATCTTCTGCTGTCATTCGGGTGTGCAAAGAGACGTTTGTCCGGCATGGCATCCCGCTCACAGTGATGTCGGGCAATGGCCCCTGTTTCACAAGCTAGGAATGGGCCAGCTTCGCCCGGCAGTACAACTTCGCACACATCACGTCCAGTCCCCTGTGCCCTCAGTCCAATGGCAAAGCGGAAAAGCTGGATTCATATAGTCAAGCGGCTACTCTGCAAGGCTGCCGATGCCGGATCTGACTTCCATCTCGCTTTGTTGGCCTATCTCTCCGCTGGGCTGTCGCCTGCACAGTTACTGATCAACCGCACCCTCAGGACGACGGTGCCATCGATTCACACCCTGAATCTCGATCATGTCCCCGTGCTTCACAGGATACAGAAGTCTCAGGCCCAGCAAAAAGCGACACACGACTCACGTGCTGCTGATCTCCCTGACATCCAGCCAAACGACAAGGTTCACATTCATCTACCGGATGGTGGCTGGTCTGCACCTGCTGTTGTCCTCAGGCAGGTGGCCCCCCCGTTCCTTCCTGGTCTGCTTACCGGACAGATCCATTCGGCGCCGCAATCGGCGTGCCCTTCGCCTTGTTTCACAGTCGTCACGGGATCCTCCGAACAGCTCATCTGCTGACCCTGCCATGGACTGTGCAGAGCTTCCAGTCACTCTGCCTACCCCTGACTGTGTTGCAGCCCACCCAGCTCCTGACTTGGCGGCTATTGACCCACCCTTGAGGCGGTCAACCAGAGTTCGTCGCCCACCTCAGAGACTGAATTTATGAACTTTGCAAATTTATGGACTCTCTGAGATGTTTCCTTCCTTGTTAACTCGTTTTCTATTGGTTTGTATATAGCACTGTTCTTGTTCAATTTGTTGCATACCAATTATCTGCACCAGGCACCTTCCCTTGTATATAGCTTCGTTTTCCTGTATATAGATTTGTACATATGTCTTCGCACCTCAAAAGTAGTTAGGAACATTCTTCATGCACCCACACTATTTATTGTCACACATTCACATCACAATTTTTTAAAAGGGGGAGAATGTCATAATATACACCAGTATATCATGGTGCAGACACACACTGATGGACAGACACTAGGACCAATCAACAGGCACAAACACCGCAGCCAATCACCAGTTAGAACACACGCACTATAAAGGCAGAGGGCATCACTTTTCCTGCTCATTCTGGATGCTGCCTCTCAGAAGCACAAGAGCTCATCAAGTATAGTGCAGACTCACACCGCGTGCTGAGAGATTCAACTGGTTCGGACAGGCACAGGTCTCTAGTTAAACTAGCATTGTGTAAAGCCACAGTTATCGTATGTCTATTATTTTATAAGTAGTTAATAAAATAGTGTTGAACCTTCTTCAGTGTTGGTGGCGCTTCACAAGTCCACAGTGCCCAACACTTCAAACCGCACTTTTACCGGCCAGACCGTGCATGCCTGGTGAAGGCCTCCCGCCCCTTTGAACGCCTCAGCGTGGACTTCAAAGGGCCCCTCCCTCCACCAGCCGAAACACGTACTTCCTCAGTGTGGTCGATGAATATTCCCGATTTCTCTTTGTGGTCCTATTCCCTGATATAACGTCTGCCACCGTCATCAAAGCCCTCAACACCATCTTTGCTCTGTTCGGTTTCGCCGCCTACATCTACAGCGACCGGGTATCCTCATTTATGAGCATTGAGCTGCGCCAGTTCTTGCTCAACAGGGCATTGCCTCGAGCAGGACGACCAGCTACAACCCCGGGGCAACGGGCAGGTGGAGCGGGAGAATGGGACGGTCTGGAGGGCCGTCCAGCTGGCCCTACAGCCCAGAAATCTCCCGGCCTCCCGCTGGCAGGTGGTCCTCCCCGACGCACTTCACTCCATTCGGTCGCTCCTGTACACCGCGACTAATGAAACCCCCCATGAACGTCTCTTTGCCTTCCCCAGGAAGTCCACCTCCAGGGTTTCACTCCCAACGTGGCTGGCAGCTCCAGGACCTGCTCTGCTCTGTAAACGCGCGCAACTCCACAAGGCGGACCCGTTGGTTGAGAGGGTACAGCTACTCCACGCCAACCCGCAGTACGCTTATGTGGCGTACCCCGACGGCCGCCAAGACACAGTCTTCCTCAGGGACCTGGCACCAGCTGGTTTCCCCCCCGCCCCGGCGACAACCTCCTTTCCCCCGGCACACCCCACCGCAGCCCCCGCTCCAGGACATTCTGTCCTCCCACCCGAGGATGAAGAGGATTTCGACATGCTTCCGGAGTCACCGATGACCAAGCCGGCGCTGGAGTCGCCACCAGCACTGCAACGCTCTCGACGACAGATCAGGCACCGGACCGTCTATATTTGTAACCTTCTCTGTAATTTTTAAAAGCAATCTGTATGTATATAGTTCTCCACCACCCCCGCTGGACTCATTTTGAACAGGGGGATGAATGTGGTAGTCACCACTGATGTATTATACTGTATATATGGGTTTTACGGTAAGACCCCTGTACTACAGGTACGGGGTAGATCCCTGCCTGCTGGCTCCGCCCAGTTGGCAGAGTATAAATGTGTGTGCTCTCCGTACAGCAGCCATTTTGTCAGCTGCTGTAGGAGGCCACACATCTCTGTGTAATAAAGCCTCGATTATATTCTACTCTCGTCTCGTCGTAATTGATAGTGCATCACTATGGACTGCTATGAAATTCTGAACTTTAATCAGTTTCTCACCACAGATGAGTTTGGGACCCAAACATAGGCCCGGGCCCTGTTTCCCACCTTTGTGACCAAAATCAATCCCATTATCTTTTCCTGTTAAGTCTTATCAACCACTTCACAATTCTAAAAACCGGGCGGGTTTTATGGCAGCGCGCCACTTCCCGACCGGGGACCGATTCTGGTCCCCGGTCGGGACTAGCAGCCCGACGCCGTAGGCTCCGGCAAGACGGGCTTAACGAAAATCGTTAAGCCCGCTTGCCGGAGTTAGCGCCGGCTGACGCGTCATATGACGTCAGCCGCGCATGCGCAGTTTGGAAGATTCCAACCCGCGCGTGCGCGGGTGACGTCATCGCGTTTTGCGCGAAACCCGCGCATGCGCGGGCCGGGTTGCCCCTCAGCCGCCCCGCGAATGGATACTGCGGGGCGGCGGAAGGACAAGTAGTGCGCGGGCAGCGGGCCCGCTGCCCGCGATCGGTGCCCACCGATCGCGGGCCCATGGCACCCTTGGCACGGCCGTGGTTATTAATAGCGAGTTTGTGACGCCGTTTTTACGAACGGCAAGACCAGGTGTGTTTGCCGTTCGTAAAAACGGCGGAAAGGGCTGGGACTTCGGCCCATCTAACAGCTTAGAATCGCTGCCGGCCGTAAAAAAACGGCGGCAGCGATTCGGGTTGGGACTTCGGCGGGGCGGGGGCGGGGGGGAGAATAGCGGGAGGGCGGCAAAAATGTCGGGAAGGCCCTCCCGCTATTCTCCCACCCGTCGTGGGGGGCGGAGAATTTTGCCCTGTGTTTTGTCTATTCTCATAAAACACCATCTTGCGATGAAAAAAAACCTTTGTGCAAATCAGGTGAGCTTTATTTAAATCATAGAAGCTTACTTTTGCATAATATCTTTGGAATAGATTTTCTGAAGTTTCTGCAATTCTAATTAAATTTAACATTTGCTTCTTGTTTGATTTTTAGGATTGGTGGAGAGTTGTACTCGGCATTGTTTGTGTCACTGAACTCTTGGTGTTTGTTGGATTTAAAATGGTGAATTTCATAATCTGTAAAAGGAGGTTCATGGCATGGAAAATTGCAGAAAAACGGATAATTCTTCAAGACAAAAGATTTTGTCATCCTTGTTGGCCATTGGTAAAAATCTATTTAAGTTTTCTTATATTCTACATTTAGAACTGAAGCGTTTATGAGCATTACTCTTAACTAATCTTTTCTAATTATAAAGCAACATTATTTTCTCAAGTGGTTTTCCAAACTTCCTACGTTTCCTCTACAAACCCTACTGCCTTTCATCTCCATCCAATAGCAAGGGAAAAGTTTCAAGAACATTTATGCTTACATTTTGAGGCAGTATCAGTATCTTAATACTTTGTCCACCAAAATACACCCCTGTTTCCAACATGAAAAGGGAACGCTCATCTGACAAAGTTGATAAGAGACTCAAAGCAGATTTGGCTTCAGGCCTCAATTGAAAAAAATGTACGAGCTCTGGACACCAATCGAGCACCAATTAATCAAACCAGTGCAGCTGGACAGTTGAGACCTGATGAGCCCTGAATGACTCCAACCCCAAGCCAGCCAATAGGTAGGCTTTTGGGTGATGGGGAGCAGTTGGGAGGCAAAGTGGGTAGACAGGCCAGGTGGGTAGTGGTTAAGCCTAGGTAGCCAGGCTTCAAGCAGCCTCCAGTGGTTCCTTTAAAACCACTGGATAAATTGCTCAAAATATGGTAAAGCTATAATTGCACAAATTTGAATTGCCTTCCAAGTAGATACAAATTTCAAATTGTTGCCTTCTAACTGACAATAATACCCCATTGTGCATATACAATGCACCTAATGGCTATTTCAGAAAGCCACCTGATTAGTATATATATGCTCCTATTAATAATAATCTTTATTAGTGTCACAAGTAGGCTTACATTAACACTGCAATTAAGTTACTATGAAAATCCCCTATTAGCCACACTCTGTTCAGGTACACTGAGGGAGAATTCAAAATTTCCAATTCACCAAACAAGCACATGTTTCGGACTTTGGGAGGAAACCGGAGCACCTGGAGGAAACCCACCCAGACATAGGGAGAAAGTGCAGACTCCACACAAACAATGACCCAAGCCGGGAATCAAACCCTGATCTCTGGTGCTGTGAAACAATAGTGCAAATCACTGTGCTACTGTGCCACTAAGCATCTTACCATCTTTCTAATCATGAACCTGAAAAGCTGGCAGGACTACCATTCAAACAAGCCCAAAGCAAATTCCGTTATCTGGGGATCCAGATTGCCCACGACTGGACACGGATCCACATATGGAACCTGGCCGGTCTGGCGGAGGAAGTCAAAAAGGACCTACAGAGATGAGACATACTCCCGCTCTCCCTAGCGCAGTGTTCTTCAAACTTTTTTTCCGGGAACCCATTTTTACCAACCGGCCAACCTTCGGGACCCAACCCGGCCGACCTTCGCGACCCACACCTGCCGACCTTCGCGACCCACTCCAGCCAATCTGCGCAACCCACACCGGCCGACCTGCGCAACCCACCATTTCTCTTACCTTGTTTACTGCTGACAAAAATGGAGGAATTGGTTTTGGGTCCCTTTGACCCTCGTACACGCTCCTCCAATGGAACCTATTGGATGAAGGTGAAGCCTTCCTGTGTCGGAAAGTATGGAGTCTCCAACTGTCCAAAGTCCTGAATTTCTTTCCTGTAAAATTTTATCAAATAAACCTCCCCCTGAATTTGTAAAAAAATAAAAAATAAAATGAGTAAAATAAGTGAAAAAAATTAATAAAACCCCCCCTGAACTTGTAAAAAAAAATGAATAAAATAAATTTTTTTAATGATTAAAACCCCCCGAACTTATAAAAAAAATAAAATTATTAAAATAAATGAAAAAAATAAAAATTAAATGAATAAAATAAATGAATAAAAACCACTACAGAACTTGTAAAACAAAAAGCTGCAACTGTTTAAAAAAATAGCGGCCGCACTGTGCATGCGCGCCGATCATCGTGCACACATACGCAATGCGGGCAAATTTTTTTTTTACATGTTCGTAGCCGCTTGCAGCCGGCGTTATAAAGAGCCGGCTGCTGCACGGGGACTTGCGTGATCGGGGGCGCCGCGGACAACGGCTCCACGACCCTCCCGACACCCGCCCGCGACCCACCCGCAGGTCACGCCCCCGATTTTGAAGAACACTGCCCTAGCGTGCTCCCTAACATGGAATGAATAAGGATGGTGGAGAGCTCCTGTACAGGTATCACCCTCCAGGCCCTTACCATGGCAGCACTTCCATCCTCGCCAGCCAAACACTCAACAAGCCCAGCGGTGGTAGCCACACTCAGAACCTGGAATCAAATGAGACAGCTCTTCGGCCTAATCAAAATGTCCACTATGGGCCCCATCTGCGGCAACCACAGGTTTGCGCCAGCCATGCTAGATGCTAGATGCCACCTTTAGCAGGTGGAGACAGGATGGGGGGATCTTCTACACCGAGGACAAGCTAGCGACCTTAGAGCAACTGACAAAAAACCTACAACTACCCAATGGGAACGAACTGTGGCACCTACCACAAGGAGATAACAATATACCCACGGACCCAAGACACATTGTTAGAGGAACTACTGGACGCAACCTGGGAGGGGGGAACTGTGGGACTTGTATGAACGACTATTAGAAAGGGAATGCTCCCCACTGGACGAAACACGGGAAAAGTGGAAGTAAGAAATAGGGATAGAAATAGGGCGAAGCACTGAACATTGCCACCTCCACCTCCACTTGCACAAGGCTAAGCCCCATGCAATTGAAAGTGATGCACCGAGCATACCTAACAAGAACTCGAATAAGCAGGCTCTTCCCAGAGGTGGAGGACAAATGTGAATGGTGCTAGGTAGGCCCGACCAACTACACCCACATGTTCTGGGCATGCCCCAGACCTTTTGGGTTCAGCCTTCTTTGAAGCAATGTCCCATGGTGTGGGGGTGAGGGTGGAGCCAAGCCGAAAGTGGCAGTGTTCAGAGTATCGGATCAGCCAGAACTATTTATGGGGAAGTGGGTTGACACCCTTGTCTTTGCTTACCTACTGGCTCGCCAAAGAATTCTGCTCGGCTGGCGATCAGCTGTACCACCCAAAGCTGCGAACTGGCTGGCAGACCTGTCGTAATTTCTCCACCTGGAGAAAAACTAATTCACCATCTGTGGGTCAGAGAAGGGCTTCCACAGATTGTGGAGGCCATTCACCAACTTGTTTCAGGATCTGTTTGAAACCAACAGCCAATAGAGCAAGGGGAGGGATGTGCCCACGGGGGCCAACAAGGCACCAGGGACAGGAATGGAGGGTGGGGAGGGAAGGGGTAGGCTAGGGGGAGAGAGAGGGTGGTTGAGAAGCAGAGTGCAGCTCCATGCAGCTGAAATGCTGTTGTTAAATCCGTGTAGCTGGAACATAGGATGAGCCCAGGAGCAGTTGATAATTCATGTAGCTGGGGAATTGGAGCTGAGAAAAGCCCTGGAGCAGTGGTTGCTCAGTGCACCTCTGAGTTGAGGCTCAGAAATCATAAAATCATAGAATTCCAACAGTGAAGAAGGAGGCCCTGGGTGGCCCACTGGTATGTGGCAGCCGGCTGAAGGGGTTGTGGCAGAGGGGTGAGGAGGGTGGCGGAGGGTGGGGTTTGGGGGTGGAGGCACACATACGGCCGGTGTCACGGTGCAGAACCAGGGTCCAAGGTGGGTGGTGAATGGGTGTGCAGTAGGATGGCCGCGGTAATGGCGCTCCATGCCAGGGCATCACTCCAGTCCCATAGGGTGGGTAACCCCGGCCACGTGACCTGTTCCCCCATCACCTCCCCTTCCCATGGTCCTGGCAGACCCTGCGCCCACCCTAGCCAGCCCGGCCACCATCCGGCCTGGCTGTCCATAGTTGCTCCTCTTTGTGACCTACCTCCTCCCCTTCATCAGCCACCACACCGGTTTCACGATTTTTAAAAGCACAAGTGAACGGGCCCATCAGGGGAAGAGAATCATAGAGATCCCGGACAATACCGGTTCGGGCCCGCTAATGATATGCAAATGGTGTTTACACATTGCAATACACATTGACGCCGCTGTCGAGGTGACGGAAAATCACGATTTTGGCGCGGAACCTATTCTCCGCCCAATCGCATTTCACGATTCCGTTGTGGCAAACGGAGAATCCCGCCCCATATTCCCATGGCCTTTTGACAGTTCTGGAAGGCCTTGGATACTAAACATTCACCCACTCAGTTTCAGCACAGCGGGTGGTCTACTGATCCAAAAGTGATTGAAACTTTTAAGAGACTGCAATAATAAATGCCTTTCACATGATTTCTTGTTTGTTTACAAATTTAATAGGTACTCAAAGCATTACGGTTGTTTTTGCAATGGAGTACTTTTTTATTTTGCGTATCAATAATGTTGGAATTCAGGGTTTTGTTAGATTATTAGAGTTTAATATATCTTACAGCACGTTAGCATTGTGGATAGCACAATCGCTTCACAGCTCCAGGGTCCCAGGTTCGATTCCGGCTTAGGTCACTGTGCGGAGTCTGCACATCCTCCCCGTGTGTGCGTGGGATTCCTCCGGGTGCTCCGGTTTTCTCCCACAGTCCAAAGATGTGCGGGTTAGGTGGATTGACCATGATAAATTGCCCTTAATGTCCAAAATTGCCCTTAGTGTTGGGTGGGGTTACTGAGTTATGGGGATAGGGTGGAGGTGTTGACCTTGGGTAGGGTGCTCTTTCCAAGAGCCGGTGCAAGCTCGAAGGGCCGAATGGCCTCCTCCTGCACTGTAAATTCTATGTACAATGGTTCTAAAATAAATCCCATTGCTGTTGGATGGCTCCTGAGTACTGTACATTGTTAATACTGGGTCAGTGGCTATGGAGGATGCACTTGGGGCATAGGTTAGTATGGGATGAGAGGGTATGGAGGTGGGTAGGGCATAGGGGTTGGGTGGTGGTCAGGGGGTATGGGGTGGAATGGGTGATCTGCAGCATGGATGGTGGGTGAGGTTTCGGGGACCTTTAAATAATATTGGGTGATGGGCTTCTGGGCTATTTGGCCAGCCTCTGCACCCACACTCCTCACACTTCCTATCACAGCTCACAAAATGCACTGCAAACCCGACCCCTGGGTGAAAGGATAGAAATCTTGGGCAATGTCACATATGAGTCAAATGCGCATTTCGGAAACCCCAATAA
Source organism: Scyliorhinus canicula (assembly GCF_902713615.1). Taxonomy (NCBI): domain Eukaryota; kingdom Metazoa; phylum Chordata; class Chondrichthyes; order Carcharhiniformes; family Scyliorhinidae; genus Scyliorhinus; species Scyliorhinus canicula. The sequence continues at coordinate 176,548,023 of NC_052155.1, forward strand.
TCTGCATCTTGCGTTGCCCCAAACTGACACGAAGATCCAGCTCCAAATATTCAAAATATGTGATTGTGCATCCAGGTTTTGGTGCTGACCATCAAGTTTCAGAAAGGCGAAGTGGCGCAGTAGTTAGCACTGGGACTACGGCACTGAGGACCCGAGTTCGAACCTGGCCCTGGGTCACTGTCCGTGTCTGCGTGGGTTTCACCCCCACAACCCAAATATGTGCAAGTTAGGTGGATTGGCCACACTAAATTGTCCCTTAATTGGGAAAAAAATAATTGGGTACTCTAAATTTATTTTAAAATAAGTTTCAGCAAGGCAGCCAGAAGCTTCTCACCTCAAACTGATGCAACTATTATGTGATTGTGTGTCTATGCTGTGATCAGGAGGGTCTTGTCAATTCACCCACACACTTTATGATTAGTTGTGCTGCTCATCATGCCACTGAGAAGTCAAATCGCAAGGACCCAAACTTTTGTCTGCAAGAAATCTAATAACTTTTAATTATCTTCTTTGACAAAAGGCAGTTGTGGTTCTTGGTTTCAAATAGCATTTTTGATGATCTGAAATTGCAACCGAGTCAACCCCTTGTGATAATCTAATACTTAATCCCGTTATGTTTCAGGATGCAGTTTATTATTGCCCTGGTGACTCCCCTGGAAGCACTATAGTATTACTTTGGGACTGCTCTCTTGATCGAGATGGGTCTTCAAACCAATGCTCATGTTTGGAAATCATAGTTGGACAAACAGCAGGAAGCTCATAGTTTACTGTACTGTATTTTGACAGGTTAAATTGCCAAACTCTCCAGATTCATATATGTGATGTGTGCCTCTACTGGGGATAGAGTGCATTTTGAATTAGGCAAAGGGAAACTTCTCTCCCTCTCTCTTTTGGTTTCTTTCCCATGTTACATGGGGTGCCACAATGCTGATTGACCACCTTTCATAACAACTGGCATTCTTGGACTTGATGGTTGGCTTTACAGCCGGATACCCTTCCTGTTCTAACCCTCCCCATTTATTCGGACTGGGAACTTCAACCAATATATACTGGATACTTGCACCAGTGGCTGGGTTCTTCCTTGACCAACAAATCTGAGAATGGGACACAAAGGTAGAACATTCTGGCTCAGAGGCAGAGATGCCATGGCCTGAATCACAGTGGCTCATATTTATGTGGATTTCTCTATTGATTGCTTTTGAAAAGCCTTGTGGTTTTATTGTGAATAACAACATTTCCATTGAACAAAAATAATCTAATATTGAAGGAAAATACTGTGAATGATGCAAATCTGAATTTAAAAAAGAGAAAATACAGGGAAAAACTCAGCGGATCTGGGAGCATCTGTGGAGAGCACTCTGAAGAAGTCATACGGACTTGAAACTGATTTAGCGGACTCAAGTTCAGCGGATCCATGCCAGCCATATCGGAGTTGTTGAATAGAGCCTGTTAACGCTGTATCTCTCTCTACAGATGTTGCAGACTTGCTGAATGTTTCTACCCTTTTCTGTTATATTTTTTAACAATCGAATGTTTTGTGAGCATTTATAAGTTCGCAAAGTTGATTTGCCCATAAATAATTACTTCTATTCTTACATTAGGAGGCAACTTTTATACAGAATGAACTGAATAATCTTGCAGCAACAAAATTATATAGCCAAAAGTTTGGGTGAGTCTGATAGATTTAATTGTGCTTTTTTTCAAACGTTTGCTCCAAATGAAATATACAGAACTGTAAGCCCTGATGTTAAAAGACTCCTGGCACAGTGGTTGGTGTTTTATAATTTATAATACTTGTAATTTTCCAACCATATGGATTCAGGGAACTTTTGCCTGATGGCATAGTTATTAAAAACAATTCCAGGTGCAGCAAAAATCCAAAATGTTTAGCTCACTGGCTAAATCGCTGGCTTTTAAAGCAGCCCAGCAGGCCAGCAGCACGGTTCGATTCCCATACCAGCCTCCCCGGACAGGCACCGGAATGTGGCGACTAGGGGCTTTTCACAGTAACTTCATTGAAGCCTACTCGTGACAATAAGCGATTTTCGTTTCATTTAATTTCATTTAGTTCGCTGGTATGTATCAGATTAATCATACTCAGTAACGGATGCAATGGGATGCACAGTTGCCATTAATATACATGGACTAGGAAGGGGAAATCTGCTGGTGTTCTTGCTCCTGGTTATTATTTAGTGACTATTGCTGAAAATAATGTGTGTATACATCAAAGAAGAACAAGATTAGACTTGACAAATGTTTTCCACAGTCAAATTGTTGATTGACCCTCACTGCTTTTTCTGGGATCTGAAGAATAATCTTTTGGAAGAAACACTGAACAGTAGTGTATGCCTGTGAAGCTATATCTAAGTAATAGTTAATAAGCATGAAATTCCCTCTCTATGGCATGTGGAAAGCCTTTTGTGTGCCCTGTGCCATTGACCACTTCCTGCATGATCCTGCCTTCTGGGATTGCAATAGGAGTGCAGGAGCGTTTTCAAGACCTGTGTATTGAGTCAGCTTTCACATGGGGTTCTTCCCTGTGGTTATGGCTCAACGTAGTACAGAGAGCAAAGACACAACAACCTGTATAAGACGACTTTATTAACCCAAGCTTGATTTTGTGTACACGAGAGATGAGACCTGGATGCTTGCCAAGATCTATTTACTAAACACTGATAAAAACACATCAATTATACGATTTCCAAAAATCAATAACCCTCCCAAGTTGGACTTGATCCAATCCTTGAAGCTGTCATGTTCAAACTATACAATAAAATTGTGACCAACCCATGATTTAACCTCATCCTGTCACCTGTTATTTACCCAAATTCTGTATCCATTCTAACATTGTTTTTCTCGGTCCATGGATTGTGTCAGAGGTTATTGGGGCCACTGATAAAACTTGTTTACTATGTCCGCTGTGTAATCTGCTGACTACACATCTCGTGTGTCTCAAAAACATTGGCAAGTTAGCTAGCCTAAATCCCATCATGCATTGTGGCTACTGCTCGTAGCCAGAGTTTACATGATTATCACTGCTATATCCTAAAATACAGGTTTAATGATTAATAATGATTACTGGGTATACTTTCCATAATTAATCTCAATCCTTAATAAACTAACTTCTGCAGAACTACTTTAGTGACATCCAAGCTATTCAGTTTTAAGAGGTCTCATTGCTGGACACCTCCTTCAAGGAGAAGGACCCAGGCTGACATATTCATTGCCTGTGCTGAAAGGCTTTGAATTGTCATCTGGCTGCTTTGAGGTCAGGATTTCAAATTTGGATCTCACAGATCAAGGCCACAAATTCGTACATCACCAATCAATGATGAGGCATTGTGCTGCAAGACAGGACCTCAATCAGTGCTAAGTATAACCCCCTTATGCCCTCACCTCAATAAATTTCTGGCTCGGTACAACGTTGAACACTTCTTCCATCGCCTTTGTCTCCATGCTCACTTCTTAGGGAAGTAGCCTCCCCCCACCTACCCCCATTCAACAGATCCTTTCACTCACCTACTGTGCCTCTACCTGGACCCTCCCTCTAGCCTTTTACTTGTGTGGTGAATGTAATTCACACTGTAATATATATGATACCATATTATTACAAGCGCAGTTGCGTTGCCCGACCACTAGGGTGAGTAGCACTGGGAATGCATAGGAGTTTGTACAGGGCTCCACCCTTGGCTCCGCCCATGGCTCCTCCCCCTGGACTGCTGTATAAAGATCGATGCCCAGAGCCAGCCGACCAGTTCATCCAGGGTTCATCGTGTTACAGGCTGGCTCTGTTGTAAGTAGATTAAAACCACTATTCATATCTTAAAGCACGTGTCTCGTGAATTGATGGTCTCATCAATTTAATCTACTTAAGAAACAGTAAGGAACAATCATGGAATCAGCCCTCAAGCCTGAGCGATTGGAACTCGACCCACAGGGTGCAGAGGCAAAAGAAATATTTTCACGTTGGCTCTGATGTTTTAAAGCCTACCTGGCTGAAGCAAGCCCAGCTGAAATGATGGACGTCAACCTCTACCATTTTCTCCAGACGGCTCAGAAACGAAATCTTACATATAACAAGGAGAAATGCGTTTTCCGCACGACCAGACTAGCCATCCTCGGTCCGGACCGCATGCTTAGAACTCCCTCTCCCTCATTGTCCTAAGGCCCTCTAACGGTGCTTCGGATTTTTTTCCTATTACGCCCAGTGGGGCCCTCAATATGCGGACAAAGCCCGCTCACTCTTTAAGGCCACACTATTTCCCCTGTCAGCTGAGGTGCGCCAGGCCTTCAACTGCATCGAGGACATCGCCAAAGCGGCCATGTAGGCGGTGGATGAATCCACCCCCTTTCAGGTTGAGAGCGATGCCTCAGAGGGAGCTCTTGCAGCCACTTTAAATCAGGCAGCGAGACTAGTCGCATTTTTCTCCTGAACCCTCTCTGCTTCGGAACTCCGACACTCGGCAGTCGAAAAGGAAGCACAAGCCATTGTGGAGGCTATTAGTCACTGGAGGCACTACCTCGCAGGTAGGAGTTTCACCCTCATCATCGACCAAAGATCGGTTGCCTTCATGTTCGACAACTCGCAAAGGGGCAAAATTAAAAACGACAAAATTCTGCGGTGGATGATCGAACTCTCTACCTATAGCTACGATATTAAGTATCGACCGGGGAAACTCAACGAGCCCCCAGATGCCCTATCCCGCGGGACGTGTGCCAGCGCACAGAGCGACCGCCTAAAAGTCATCCACAACTACCTCTGCCACCCGCGGGTCACCCGGCTCGCCCATTACATCAAAGCCCGAAATCTGCCTTTCTCCACTGAGGAGGTAAAAGCTGTCACCAGAGACTGCCCAATCTGTGCGGAGTGCAAACTGCACTTCTATAGACCAGACAGGGCCCACCTGGTCAAGGCTTCTAGGCCCTTTGAACGCCTCGCGATCCATTTCAAAGGGCCACTCCCCTCAACTAACAGGAACGTTTACTTCCTAAACGTTATAGACGAGTTCTCCCGCTTCTCCTTTGCTATCCCGTGCCCCGATATGACCTCCCATACAGTCATTAAGGCCCTGCATAGTATCTTCACCCTGTTTGGTTTCCCCAGCTACATACACAGCGACCGGGGTTCGTCCTTCATGAGCGACGAGCTGCGTCAGTACCTGTTCGACAAGGGTATCGCCTCGAGCAGGACTACCAGCTACAACCCCAGGGGGAACGGGCAGGTGGAGAGGGAGAATGCGACGGTCTGGAAGACCGTCCTACTGACCCTCCGGTCCAGGAATCTCCCAGTCTCCTATTGACAGGATGTCCTCCCAGACGCGCTCCACGCTATTAGGTCCCTCTTATGCACCGCGACCAATCAGACCCCTCACAAGCGGCTCTTTAGTTTTTCCAGGGGCACTACCATGGGGGTCTCACTCCCGGCATGGCTGAAGACACCGGGCCCTGTACTCCTCAGGAAGCACGTCAGGGCGCACAAAACTGACCCCCTTGTAGAGCAGGTGCGCCTGCTTCACTCAAACCCCCAGTACGCCTTCGTAGAGTTCCCTGATGGCCGTCAGGACACCGTATCCCTCCGGGACCTAGCACCCGCAGGATCCAGCATCCCCACTATCATTGCAGAGGTACCCCTCACTCTACACCCCACCCAGCCGCCCCCTCGCGCTCCTGAGCCCACTAGCTCGCTACAATTATTTCGCGCACCCACACCGGCTAGCTCCCAGCGCCCCCAGTCCCCAGTCGAACCAGACGCAATAGCCCCCGGAGTCCGCCATCGTACCCCAACCCACAACACCCATCCAGCCACCACAAGAGGCTGCAACCCCAGTGCTCCGCAGATCGCAGCGGACGACTCGACCGCCAGACAGACTCAATTTGTGAACCACCACCCCCATCGGACTTGATTTTTTTGTACGGGGTGAATGTGGTGAATGTAATTCACAGTGTAATATATATGATACCATATTATTGTAAGCACAGTTGCGTTGCCCGACCACTAGGGGGAGTAGCACTGGGACTGCATAGGTGTTTGTACAGGGCTCCACCCTTGGCTACGCCCATGGCTCCTCCCCCTGTACTGCTGTATAAAGATCGATGCCCAGAGCCAGCCGACCAGTTCATCTAGGGTTCATCGTGTTACAGGCTGGCTCTGTTGTAAGTAGATTAAAACCACTGTTCATATCTTAAAGCACGTGTCTCGTGAATTGATGGTCTCATCAACTTGCTCGTGATCTTTTCATTCAGCGTGACAGAAGCCATCTTAATTTCTCTGTTCCTCTCACCTACTCCAATCAGTCTCCTTCTGAACTCTCTGAACTCCATTCTCTCAAGTACAGCCCTGAGTTTGTTATTAAACCTGCCGACAAGAGTGGTGCTGTTGTTGTCTGGCATACTTTCTGAAGCTGAGTGCCAATTCTTAGACACTTCTTCCTATCTCCCCTGGACAATGATCCCACCATGGAACATCGAGCCATTGTTTCCAGGACTATCACTGACATCTCTAACTATCTTGGGAAAATGCTGGAAAATCTCAGCAAGTCTGGCAGCATTTTCTGGCAGAGAGTCATGAGACTCGAAACGTTAGCTCTTTTCTCTCCCTACAGATGCTGCCAGACTTGCTGAGATTTTCCAGCATTTTCCCTTTCGTTTCAGATTCCAGCATCCGCAGTAATTTTCTTTTCTCTAACTATCTTCCTTGTACACCTTCCAACCTCACAGTCCACAACTCCACACAGCCCACTTCTACCTCCTTCTCAAAATCTACAAAGACGACTGTCTTAGTAGACCCCTTATTTCAGCCTGTTCCTGCCCCACTGAACTAATTTCTTCCTATCTTGACTCTTTCATCATTCCCCTTTTCCAATCTCTTTTTTTTTATAAATAATTTTTATTGAAGTTTTTACAAAATACAAAATATAAACATCATAACTCTATTAGCGTACACCCGCGGTAACACTCCGTAAACAGTGCCCCCCAGCTGCAAGAGCAACTTCAAACAAAAGGAAACAAAAACAAAAAAAAACTAAACAGAAACCAAAAGACAGAGAAAAGAGAAAAAGAGAAAAAAAAACAAGGGAGAGAGATAGCACCCTCCACAAACCCATGTGTACAGTTCTCCCTCCCCCCCCCCCCCCCCGTCCTTACCCCCCCCCCCCTCCCCCCCCCCCCCCCCCCCCCCCCCCCCCCGGGGTTGCTGCTGCTGTTGGCCTATTTCCCTACCGTTCCGCCAGGAAGTCCAGAAAGGGCTGCCACTGCCTGAAAAACCCTTGTACTGATCCCCTCAGGGCAAATTTCACCCTCTCCAATTTAATGAACCCTGCCATATCCGAGATCCAGGCCTCCACGCTTGGGGGCCTCGCATCCTTCCACTGGAGCAAGATCCTCCGCCGGGCTACTAGGGACGCAAAGGCCAGGACCCCGGCCTCTATCGCCTCCTGCACTCCCGGCTCCACTGCCACCCCAAAAATTGCGTGTCCCCAGCCTGGCTCGACCCTGGATTCCACCACCCTCGACACCGTCTTTGCTACCCCCTTCCAAAACTCCTCCAACGCTGGGCACGCCCAAAACATATGGCCGTGGTTCGCTGGGCTCCCCGAGCACCTAGCACACCTGTCTTCGCCCCCGAAAAACCTACTCATCCTCGTCCCGGTCATGTGAGCCCTATGTAGCACCTTGAACTGTATGAGGCTAAGCCTCGCACAGGAAGAGGAGGAATTCACTCTCTCCAGGGCATCCGCCCATGTCCCCTCCTCAATCTCCTCACCCAGCTCCTCTTCCCATTTACCCTTCAGTTCCTCCACCGAGGCCTCGTCCACCTCCTCCATCACCTCCCTTCTCCGACCCACACCCCCGAGAGCACCCTATCCCGCACCCCCCGTGGAGGCAGCAAGGGGAACCCCTCCACCTGCTGCCTGGCAAACGCCCTCACCTGGATGTACCTAAACATGTTCCCCGGGGGGAGCCCAAACTTCCCCTCTAACTCCCCCAAGCTTGCGAACCTCCCCTCCACAAACAGGTCCCTCAACCTCCTAACCCCTGCCCTGTGCCAGCCCGGGAATCTGCCATCAATGCTCCCTGGGACGAACCGATGGTTCCCCCGTATCGGGGCCTCCATCGAGCCCCCATTTCTCCTCTGTGCCGTCTCCATTGCCCCCAAATTTTGAGGGTAGCTGCCACCACCGGGCTCGTGGTATACCTCGTTGGAGGGAGCGGCAACGGCACCGTTACTAGCGCTTCCAGGCTCGTGCCCACACAAGACGCCGCCTCCATCCTCTTCCACGCTGCCCCCTCCTTGCCCATTACCCACTTACGCACCATCGCTGCGTTGGCCGCCCAGTAGTACCCACAGAGGTTGTGCAACGCCAGCCCCCCCCTATCCCTGCCTCGTTCCAGGAACACTCTTCGAACCCTTGGAGTCCCATGCGCGCACACAAATCCCGTGATACTGCTGTTGACCGTCCTGAAAAAGGCCTTTGGGATAAAGATGGGGAGGCATTGGAACAAGAACAAAAACCTCGGGAGCACCGTCATCTTGACGGACTGCACCCGCCCCGCCAGTGACAGCATAACATATCCCACCTCTTAAACTCCTCCTCCATCTGCTCCACCAACCTTGTGAGGTTGAGCTTGTGCAGGGCCCCCCAACTCCCAGCCACCTGGACCCCTAGGTACCTGAAGCTCTTCCCTGCCTGCTTCAGCGGGAGCCTACCAATCCCCTCCTCTTGATCCCCCGGATGCACCACAAACACCTCGCTCTTGCCCAGGTTCAGCTTATACCCCGAGAAACCCCCAAATTCCCCAAGGATCCTCATCACCTCCGGCATCCCCCCCCCACCGGGTCCGCCACATACAGCAGCAGGTCGTCTGCGTACAGTGACACTCGATGCTCCTTCCCCCCCCCCCCCACCCCGCACCATGCCCCTCCAGTTCCCTGACTCCCTCAATGCCATGGCCAGGGGCTCAATTGCCAACGCGAAGAGCAAGGGGGACAGGGGGCACCCCTGTCTCGTCCCCCGATGCAGCCGAAAGTACTCCGACCTCCTCCTATTTGTGGCTACACTTGCCATCGGGGCCTCGTAGAGCAGCCTCACCCACCGAATAAACCCCTCCCCAAACCCAAACCTCTCCAACACCTCCCACAAGTACTCCCACTCCTTTAACTAGCCTCACTAGTCTCACTCCCTCTGGATACCCTGTCTTTATGCCTGTCTTTTTGTGGTATTTTTGGAACACTCCTTGTTCCAGTCCTATTCAGACCCATTCTCACAATTCTTTTTCCGGTACATTGATGATTGTGTTCGTGCTGCTTCATGCTCTCATCTGGACCTGGAAAAATGTAACAAATTTGCTTCCGATCTCCGCCATCTTTCACCTTCACACGGTCCATCTGAAACTTCCCTTTCCTGACTTCTCTGTCTCCATTTCTGGTGATAGACTAACACCAATGTTCATTAGAAGCCCACCATCTCTCACAGTTACCTCGACTACACCTTCTCGCACCCTGCTTCCTGCAAAGGACTCCATCTGCCTCTGTCGCTAACTTTCAAAACAGCATTTCTGACATGTTTTCCTTTTTCCAGAGCAGAGGTTCCCAACCCTCTGTAGTTGACAGGGCCCTCAACCATGTCTGACCCATCTCCTGCACTTCTGCCTTCACCGCTCCTCCTCAGAACCATGATTAGGTTCCCCTTGTCCTAATTTTAAGCCCGACCAGCCTCCACATTCAAAGGGTTATTCTGTGCCATTTCTGCCAACTCCAGCATGATGCCACCACCAAACATACCTTCCCCTCACCCGCCTTGTCAACATTCCATAGGGACTGTTTCCTTTGTGACAACCTGGTCCACTCTTCTTTATCCCCAATGCCGTTCCCACGGCACCTTCCCATGCAATCGCAGGAGGTGTAACACCTGCTCCTGTACCTCCTCTCTCCTCACCATCAAAGGCTCCAAACATTCCTTCCAGGTAAAGCAGCGATTCACTTACACTTTGTTCAATTTAGTCGACTGCATTCAGTGCTTACAATGCAACCTCCTCTACCCTGGGAAGACTAAATGCAGGCTGGGTGACAGCATTCCGGAGCTGTCAGTCGCTTGCCATTTCAATTATCCATTTTGCTCCCATACCCATATTCCTCAGCCTGCTACAGTGTTCCAGTGATGCACAATGTAAACTCAAGAAACAGCATCTCAGCTTTGGATTAGATATTTACAGCCTTCTAGAATTAACATTAAGTTCAACAACTTCAGACGATGAATTCTATCCTCCATTTTGATGTTCTTTTATCGAACCCTCTCCCCACCAGCCCCACCCCCAGGAGCCAGTCTGTAACCTGTTCTTAGGTTTTGCTTTCAGAGACCGCTGACCCTTGTTTCACGATGAACACATTCTGCTATCTACCTTTGTGCCACTATTATCACCGGCCTTAGTTTTTAACAGCATTATTACCACTCTGTCTCATATGACATGTTAGTCAAATCTCTCCTGAGCTGTCAACTACCATTGACTGCCTTCTCTTCTGCATCTGACTCGGATGCCGCTCCCCCCTCCCCACCCCAGCTCAGGGTGCTACAAGACTGCCCCCTAATTGGGGCCTTATCTATACAAATTGCCTGCCCTCATCCGTGGAGCGAGCAAGCAATCTGCTTCTCAGGAAGAGAGAAAACATCGGGCAGGGGTGATTTTGATGCAGCCCCTTCCTACTTCCTATTCCTGAACTCACTGCATGAACCCTCTGAGGTGTCCCCCTGCAGTACAGCTGTGATATTCTCCTTAATAAGTAGTGCAACTCCCCCAACCATTTTATCCCCACTATCCCACCTGAATCATCCAAATCCTGGAACGTTCAGCTGCCAATCCTGGAACGTTTAACTCCCTCAACCAAGGCTCTGTAATGGCAACAACATCATAGTTCCAAGTACGAATCCAAGCTTTTGAAATTCATCTGCCTTACCTGTTATACTTTTCGCATTGTAACAACTGCACTTCAGACCACCAGTCCCGCTGTGTAGAGCAACACGTCCCTGCTCTTTCTTTGAGTCTTACTGGCCCTATTCTTTCATTCCCCCTCAGTTATTTCAACTTCTGACCTATTGCTTTGGTTCCCATCCTCCTGCCACATCAGTTTAAACCCTCCCATATGTCACCAGCAAACCTTGCGGCCAGGAAATTTATGCCCCTCCAGTTTAGATGCAATCCGTCCTTCTTGTAACAGTCCCAACTGCCCTGGAGGAGATCCCAATGGTCCAGATATCTGAAACCCTCCCTCCTATACCAGTTGTTTAGCTGTACTATTTTCCTATTTCTAGCCTCACTGACACATGGCACAGGGAGTAATTCCGAGATTATAACCCGAGAGGCCTTGTTTTTTAACTTTCTACCTAATCCCTGAACTCCTGATACAGGACCTCGTCACTCTTCCTGCCTATATCGATAGTACCAATATGTACCACAACCTCCGTCTGTTCACCCTCCCCCTTTAGAATACCCACTTCCCGTTCAGAAACACCCTGGACCCTGGCACCAGGGAAGCAACATACCATCTTGGAGTCTCTTTCACATCCACAGAAGCACCTGTCTGTGCCCCTGAATATCGAGTCCCCTACAGCTATTGCTCTTCTGTGCTTTGTCCCTCCCTGCTTAACAACAAAGCCAGCCATGGTGCCACTGCTCTGGCTGCTGCTGCTGTTTTCCCCTGATAGGCCATCACCCCCCCCCCCCCACCCCCCCAAACAGTATCCAAAATGGTATACTTGTTAGAGAGGGGATATCACAAAGGATTCCTGCACTGACTATCTGCCCCTTCTAGCAGTCACCCATCTGTCGTCCTGCACCTTCAGTGTAACCACTTCTTTAAAACCCCTGTCTGTGACACTTTCCTCCACCACCATGCTCCTAAGTGCATCCACCTGCTGCTTCAAATGATGAATACAATCTGCGAGGAGCTGCAATGGGTGCACTTCCTGCAGATGTAGTTGCCCGGAATGCTGCAAGCTTCACAGACCTCCCACATCTCACAAGTGAAGCATTTTACCCTTCCACTGCCATTTCTAGAACTAATTAATAAATACATATAAAAATAAATACATATTAAATTAAAATAAGTTACAGTTAACTATATGCGTGCTGACACTAGATTTGTACTATAAAGGTAAAATGCTAATTTCAGTAATCTCCTGCTTCTAGTTTAAATATCCCTCTACTTATGATTAAGTAATTAATTAATTAGGTTCAATTAGTTTAACAATGTTTCATTTTCAAGCTGAGTGCAGATTCCCTACCAACAATCAGGTTACAGATTTCCTGTGATGTCACTTTTTCAGTTTTTTTCACCTGAGGTCAGTTCTCTATTTACTCACCGGCTGGAACTCCCCCCTCTGACTCTGCTCCCAGTCAGTGGCTCTCTTTGTAAACTCCCGGCTCTCCTCACGCTCCTTGAGGAAATGTAGGAAATTAAAGGAGCACCTCGCCCTCTCCTCACCGAACTCCCTCAGTACCAAACTTCCACTTTAGCACTCTAATGCAACCCAAAGTCAGCACTCCAGTTCAGATGTAATCAGCACTGTAAGGTGGCTCATTTTTATACTGCCTAAATCTAGCCTCTGAAAACTGGCTTAGTGGGGGAATGTAAAATTCAGGCCAATATATAGACAAATAACAGAGTAAGAAGGCTTCTTCCGAGTCAATGATTCATCATTATCTCCATCACTTTTTAGCATCTCTATTCTATTAACCCATTACAGTGTTCTATGGGCTCTCCTGCTGCATGCACAGGTAGCTGAAAGAGTTTAAGGAGAAGGAAGCAACTTGGGACCTGTTCAGCCAGTTGTTGCAATCATGCAGGTGAAGTGGCTACATCAAATTTCTGTACTGGTCATTTCAATCTGAACAAGTGCAGGCAGGTGACCACTGCATCCAAAGATTGGGACAATTGTTTTCTAGCTCATCGTCATTCAGGGCAGCAAGGAAGCAAAACAAACAAAATACTGTGGTTGCTGGAATCTGAAACAAAATAGAGAATACTGACAAAGCATGGCAGCATCTGTAGGGAGAGAAAGCAGAGTTAACATTGACCCTTCTTCCGAATGAAAACGAGGGAAAATGTGTCGGATGTTATACTGTAGCTGGGAGAGATTACAGCAAAAAAAGTAGCAAACTTAAGAACAAGAGACAGGTGGCCTGGTTGGGGTGGGGGTTGCATTGAGGCAAAAAATGTATGGGATAGAAAAAAGAGGCGTTAAGATGAAGGACAAAGATCATTGTCAAAAGTTGTTGGGCTCAATGTTGAGCCCTGAGGGCTGTAATGTGCCTAATCAGAAAATGAGATGATGCTCCTCTAGTTTGCGTTGGGCTTTACTAGGGCATTGCGGCAGGCCAAGGATGGACAGGTATCCATGAGAGAAAGGTGCTAAATGAAAATGGTAAGCAACAGGAAGGTTGGGGTCATTCTTGCAGGCTGGGTGAAGATGTTCTTCAAAGCGGTCATCCAGTCTGCATTTATTCTCCTCAATGTGGAGGGCACAGCAAAGAAACAACATTGAAGAAAATAAGGGGAAAATAAATAAATGAACAGTTAAATTAAAAAAGACATTTTGACTTTTGTAAGTAGTTATATTTTAATTTCATTTTTTTTAGGTTCCTTTATGACTGTCTGGTAATTGCTCTGCTTCTGCTTGTCATACTCACACACGTGGTGGATATCAGTTCACGTCCCAACTACATTTTGTCATGGCTTCATGTGCAGTGTGTAGCAATTACACTTCCTCCTTTGTGGCTCTGGAACTTGAAACACTTCCAGCCTTTCAAGTGAGTCATTTTGAGTAATCAAATCCAATGTGGTTGAGTACAGTAACATTTTATTGATTTTGTTCAACAACATTTGATATAAAAGTTGAATTATATGTGGTTAAGCCTAGGCCCAGATTTTTGCTCCCGGTTCTTGTGTACCGAGAAGGAAATTCCCAGCCCCATGACCTGACCTTTAAAATGTCTCCCTGAATGTCTGATTTTCGGGCCTGGGAGGGGGAAGGCTTGTGGGTAGGTGGGCTAGAATGAGAGTCAAGATGAATGATCCTGCAAGTAGTGAGGGGTCAGAGACAGGTCCAGCATGGATTGGGCAATTTGGATGCAGAAAGACACATTTGAGATATAGGTTGTCAGTGGTGAAGTTCCTGTTCCTCGAAGAAGGCATCATTGCCTTGTCGTGTGAGTGTCAAAGCTGCAAATGGTATCTAACTGTTAGTTTACTCTGGAAAAGACACCCCATCATCAGCTTTTTCTATGGGGGAATTGTCATTGTTGCTGCCCTATCAAAGGAGGTAGGAGAATGGGGATGACAAATATATCAGCCATGATTGAATAGCAGAGCAGATTCGACGGGCCGAATGGTCTAATTCTGCGTCTATGTCTTATGATCTTACTCTCGACTGAATCACTAAAAGCATGGGATGGACTCACAAGCCACAGCCATGGAGATGGAATCGCCATGCCACCACTTGGCACTGATATTATGCAGTCATGTAGTTAGCTGTCAAGATTTAGTGGGTGGATGAGTGATGGACACTGCCATGCTCATTGTCCCATCCAGTTTCCTCTTGCCATTAGGGTGGCACAGTGGCATGGTGGTTAGCATGCTGCCTCACAGTGACAGAGATCTGGGGTGAATTCCGGCCTTAGGTGACTGTCCATGTGGAATTTTCACTTTCTCCCTGTGTCTGTGTGGGTTTCGTCTGGGTGTTTCAGTTTCCTCCCACAGTCCAAAGATGTGCAGGTTAGGTGGATCGGCCATGCTAAATTGCCCCTTAATGTCCAAAAGGTTAAGTGGGGTTACTGAGTTATGGCGATCTCTCTGTATCTGTGAACTTGAAGGGGGGGGGGGGGTTGCAGGTTTAGTGGTCTATTTTCGGTCTAAAAGTGCCAAATTCCAAACTTCTAGGAGTAAAGCCACCTTTCCTGTGACTGCTCAGCACATCCCTGCTAGGAAGTTGTCCCACACGTTTCTGATCAGGGCCTTCACGTTTAAGTGGAAGGTGTCAGAAAAGAAGACCATTACTCTACCCTGTTGGCTTCCACAATGAAACTGCAGCAACCAAAGAAGCCTGGATCCAAATTGTGGCTGCGATGAGCACAGCAAGAGACCATCAATGCTCATGGATTCAATGTAGGAAAAGGTTCAATAACTTACTGGTTTCTGGCAAGGTGAGTGGCTTTTCTCATCCACTCAGAGTTCCAAGGGAAGGGTGATAACTGTATTCTACAGCTTGGTCATGAGACATGGTACATGTCTCTACTTCAGCACTGAGGCTTCTATCTGTACCAGCTCATGTAGATATGGACAGAACAAGTGTGAATGAATACACGCAGTGAAGAGCAATATCCCTCTATGCACTATATATGAGGCGAACATATATTTGTTTCTTTACAGTCCAAAAGGGTGAAAAATGCTACAGAGGCGGCCTAGATTGGGAATGGGCCAGCCTTCCTGAGAGGCATAAGTTCTGTGGAACAAAATGGCCATGGAGATTGCCAGGGTGTCAAAGAGCTGTCTTGTGATGGTGAATCCCTGTTAGCAGGTGATAAAGGGAGTGTTGAAATCACTTTGGCACAAGGTGGTAATGGTGGAGGTCATGCTGTCAGCTCACTGAGCATAATGGGACATTGGCATGAGAGGGAGTGCAACAATGGCGTTGCGACATAAGGGCAGTGTGAGCATAGTTAAGACAATTGTGTAAATCAGAGAGTGCTTTTGGGATAAGAAGGACTATACCTAAATACCACCTTTGTGTCTGACACAGGTTCCAGGTCTGCTCTCTCACACTCTGGGCTAGGTCATCCCTTGGGCATCAAAAGGAAGAAGAGATGTCCAAGGAAGTTACATCACATCTTACTTACCCATACACTGTTGATTCAGATACAAGCACTTGGGGGAAAGTCACCTCACCAGAGTCATCTGTGCACAGATTCCATTGGAGGAGGGAGGGAAGTTATCCTCTAATGGGCAGCAATGTGGGAACCTCAGGAGTCTGAAATGCTTATTAAGCTAGACAGAATCCAGCGCAAAAAAAAATACACTTGATTGACACCCATCTACCACCTTTAAACTTCAGTCTCTTCGCCACCAATGGAGAGCGGCTCTATATCTTGTTAATTTACAGAAGACATGTGGATATCTGATGGAGTTCCCTGAGGCAGTGAGATTTTTATGACTGTTAATGGAGGAGCCCACCCCAGCCATGAGCTCCACATTGTCCCAGGGGTTCAACTACATGAGCTCCAACCTTGAGAGATTGCCCCCCCCCCCCCACCCACCCCATCTCCATCACCTGGGACCTCATAACCATTAACCTGCCTTCCCTCCCCAGTGAACCCATACCAGTCACAGTGCCAATTCCCCCCAAAACCTGCCCACTTCCATTTTCTATGCTACCAGTCTTGTCCTCCTCATTGACAACTACACTTGCCACACCCAAATCCTGACCTTCCCACCCTACCACATCCCACTTCCCTCTCCCATTATCATAATTGCTTTGTTCCATCAGTCTTTCCCCAAGACCTTCAGTCTTTCCCCAAGACTCTGCTATTGACTCCACTGACCCTTCCCTACTTTTGTAATCTTTATTTTACAAGTAGGTATACATTAACACTGCAATGAAGTTACTGTGAAAAGTCTCTAGTCGCCACATTCCAGCATCTTTTCGGGTACACAGGGAGAATTCAGAATTTCCAAATTATCTAACAGTACGTCTTTCGGGGCTTGTGGGAGGAAACCGGAGCACCTGGAGGAAACACACGCAGAAACAGGGAGAACGTGCAGACTCCACACAGACAATGGCCCAAGCCGGGAATC
The DNA here is from genome assembly GCF_902713615.1 of Scyliorhinus canicula. Classification (NCBI taxonomy): domain Eukaryota; kingdom Metazoa; phylum Chordata; class Chondrichthyes; order Carcharhiniformes; family Scyliorhinidae; genus Scyliorhinus; species Scyliorhinus canicula. The sequence continues at coordinate 176,564,866 of NC_052155.1, forward strand.
AAACCTGGGACCCTGGAGCTGTGAAGCAACAGTGCTACCCACTGTGCTGCCATGTTACCCCTATAATATTCTCCCCTCTTCGCCACTCACATCCACTCTTGCCCACTCACTATCCACCCTCCCCTGCATCCCCTTCAATTATCCTCTTCTCGAGCCTTCAATGCCCCCTTCTCGTGCTTTCACCTCCCCACTTTCTACCTTCCCACTTTCTACTTTCAGCCTCCACCATCTTTATGCCTTCACATCCCCCCCTCTTCATGCCTTCAACCTCTCACTCCTTGTACCTTCAACCGCTCCTCTTCGTGCCTTCAAACACACCTGCCCCCCCACTTCGCTTATTGCCTCCTCACATCCTGAGCAATTGTCCAGGCAGCATCAACTGACTGGTAAGTCCTATAAGTTTCCCGTGCCGGGCGTATGCCATGTTTGTCAAGTTGGGTATCTGAAATGTGTAAATGCCCATTGTCAGTGCAGTAGATTTGCTGACGATGCAGATTCTGGTCTGTTTCCCTGTTCATGCACTTTCATAAAATGCATTCCCAACTTTCACCAGCAGGAAAGGCAACCTCCCATTAACCTGCCTTGCTCGTCTGGTGAGCAAAATTCTCACCTGATTACACAACATCATGCAACTGATTTTTGGCCTTCCACCACATCTTCTGCCTCTACCTTTCAAGATTCCCATTGTTGCTAGGAGGGGAAGATCCCGCCCAGAGTGTGAGACCAATGTCAACACAGGTTGACTTACACAAGATACATAAAAGCAGCTGGTCATTTAAATCACCAGCTACCTCCACTGAAGTGGGATTTTGGAAGAACAGGAATGTGGAATCTGGAATGCACAGATTAGAATAGGTAAGAGGAGGACTGAGCTTGGTGGATTTTTATGGACAATCAAGATACCCCTTTGGAGAGGTAAGATACCCCTTTTGATAGGGTGTCAGTATATATTTGGGGGAGGTAAGGCAACCCTTGCGATTGTTAAAAGGGAATATTATTATACATTTTCAATGCATAAACCTATTGGAATTTGAAGCTACAAAAGAGCTGTTTAGTTGTCAAGAAAATGTTCAGGAACTATCCTTCTGTAAAGGAACTTTCCAGAAACTATCCAGCTGTCAAGGAAATGTCCAGCTGTCAAAGAACTGTCTAGCTATTGAGGAAATGTTAAGGAGCTGTCCAGCAGTTAAAAATACCCAGGAAGTGTTAAAAACTGTCAGAACTATTCGGGAAGTGTCAATGCTTTCAAAACTATCCAGAAAGTGTGAAAGCTGTCAAAGGACTGTTAATTAATGCTGGATGAATTGGCATGGAGGAGGTAACGGAAAATTACAGTAGGTGGAAAAATAGGGTGAGTAGAAGCTCATTAAGTTGCCTAGGGGTGTGGATAATTGGATTGGCTGCCGGGAAGGCATGGATTAACATAGATAGGCATGGATGTGGCAAAAGAAATGCATGGGGGGTGAGGTCTGGTTGGATGTTTTAGTTTCGTTATTTATTTTATTTCAAGGCAGTGCTAAAATACAGATGCAGGCCTTATGCCCAGCCTGCCTTTGCAGCTGGAAGCTTGCAGATTTGTTCTGAGGTTGTCCACCCCAAATCACTTTTGAGCCCACACCTCTCACCCTACTCTCCAGTTGAAAATCCAACCTGTGGGCGGGCATTTTAAAGGTCAGGTTTGATGAGCTGTGAGATCTCCCAACTTGGTGAACCAGGCCTGGGGATGAAAATCTGGGTCAAAGAGTAAGTAAATTAATAAAATAAGCTTGAAATTCTGTATGGGAGATTGTTGAATTGCCATTTGGTTGGAAGATCAAAAGAATGATGTGGAATCTGTTTCTGTCAGCATTCTGCTCTGTGGAATGAATGCAAGGAAATTACTGTGCTTATATAAAACATCATTGCCTCAGTATAACAGCTCAGGCCAAGTGATTCATAGCATGTTGGTGTAAGACAATTTGAAATTATGGCTTAAAGCCATTCTGTCATTGTTTTGTATTTTTAGGAAGAATGAATGGGCGGTGGCCTCCTGAAAAATTGGAAGAGCAAATTGACAATATGTTTTAAGTTAATATTCGTGTTTTAGACCAAATTATACTTCAATCATTACCATATCATGTACAGAATATACTTCACTACAACAATTCAAAGAATTCAATATATGTCTATTGATGAACGAAACAAATTGCAAAAATTTGTAAGACGTGTTACTTATGTTGTCTTGATATTTAATGTTAAATTATTTTAGAAATGATGTGCATACTTTCTCCCAAAGGTTTTTTGGACCATTTCTAGCTATGGTTAGCAGCGTTATTCCAACCATCTTTAAGTTCCTTTTCATCTACATACAATTTTTTGTACCATTTGCATTTGCCTACTACGTGATCTTTGGAGGTAAGACAAATATTCAATCTGCTTAAATAATGGGCATTGTTTTAGTAAATATTCCATCCTGTATTATTTTAATAACACAGTGATGTATATGGCAGCAAGGTTTAAATCAAGTGGGATCATTTGAGTTTATTGCAAAAGTAGAAAATAATAATTTAAGGCTACCAATCTGTTGCATTGTGATTTGTTTGTTTTTACCACAAAATATACTTAGAGCTTGATTTTCCCACTGTGTTGCACCCAGTGCCAATCAGGGTGCGGTGAGTGAATCGTAGGAGAAGCCTAAATCGGGATTCGCGCCTATGTTGCAATTCATCCGGTCCTTTCCCGATGGTGAGATGAAGATCTCACCCAAAAATGGTGAGAAGCTCATTAAGCCTAATTTGCATTCATTTCAATCTTATTAGCGAGATTGAAGTCGAACGCAGCGGGCTCCTGGGAGTCACCCGCTTTCCCAGCGAGATGCCATGTGGGTGTCGTTGAGTACTCCTGTGCAAAAATGGGAATCCTACGCAATGGCTACCAAGGGGATGTGAGGAGGTGAGTAGCCCTTTCCATTTACCATCAAACAGCTCAAGGACACCTGAGCTGCTGCCCCAGTGTTCGGGGAGGGGGGGGGGGGGGGGTTGCTCTACGTTTGTGAGGCCTTCAAGCTATCTCCAAATATTGTGGAGAGCACTAACAGGACAAACAGAGCTGCAGCTTGTGTATCCTACCAAACTCTCCCAGGATAGAGTCATGCTGCAGCTTCTCTCATGAAAGTCATTTTTACCCCCTTTAACTGTGAGCAACCTCTAGCTTCACAGCTTAAGGCTATTTCAAAGGAGGGATTAGCCTTGTTAGTTGTGATAGCATTTCACCCTCCTGAACTCTCAAGCGTCTCCTCGAAGCAACAGGTGCCCTGTCTGAGAGGATGATTAGCGAACTGAATGTGCTGCACCATTTTATGATTGAACAGCTTGCCTGTACTCTCGGAGTGTCAGCACCAGAGAGGCACTTGTCAACAATTAAACACTAAAGAGCAGAACTTCACCATTGACGACCTTCTCGTGGTCAAAGAGTAAGAGTCTGGATGAGCGCAGGACAGCTGAGTGTGACCTTCCTAATGTAGCTGGCAGAGGTCTGGGTCTAGGGGTTCCTCATCTGGCTAGAAGGGAGTGTGCAGAGTGAGATTTGCCAGCACAACCGGCTGGCTGGATGTCACTCTGAGAGAAGTCAGGACAGTCATGGGAAGGGTGGGAGAGGTTTGGGGATTTGAAGGTCCCAGGATGGAAGACCTAACTGACTATTGGCCTCGCTCCTTCTCCAATTACTTTCAGATAATAATATGTTAGCTGGACTCGATCCAGTGGAGTCTGCTCTCACTGTGCTTGTCGCAGCCGAGGGAGTCAGATACCGAAGAAGGCAATAAGATCAATGCAAGCTGGAGGTGGTACCACATGTGCGGGCTGCCGCTGTACACCCTGAAGACCCAGCCGCCCATCAGGCTGAGGAGAGGGCCAGAAGGGGAGACCACGGACGTACCAAAGTGTACCGGAGCCATTGGTCTCTCCATGAACTGATGGACAGCATATGCTGCAGAACACGTCTCCTCAACAAAGAGATAGAGCGGCACCTGTACCACATCTTGAGGACATAGCACACTGTGGAGGAGGAGGACACCCACTCCATTTCTACACCAACGGTGATTTCTGGACTTGAGCAGGGTCCTGTGTGACATTTTGCAATCTCCTCTCACTGGTGCATCCTAGAGGTGATGGATGCTCTCTCTGCTCGGCATCCAACGATATCACCTTCGACCTTGACCAGGCCCACCAAGATACCCAGGCTGCAGGATTTGCGACCATTGCCGGGATGTCCCAGGTCCAGAGAGCTATTGATGGCATGCATGTCACCCTGCGAGCATCGGGGCATCAGGAAGTGCCCTATATTACCAGGAAGGGATTCCACTCCCTGAATGTTCAGATCATGTGCGACCACCGCCTTAGGATCATGCATCTGTGTGCCCGCTATCCTGGTAGCATGCATGACAGCTACATCCTGGGCCACTCAGAGATCCGAAAGCCTGAGACCGAGGTGGAGACCCAATCCAATCAGGCCCAGATTGCCATCCATGCTGTCATTGAACGGTGTATAGGGCTTTTAAAGATGCGGTTCCGCTGCCTGGACCGCTGTGGTAGGGCTGTACAGTACAGCTTCCAGACGGTCTTCTGCTTTGTAGTGGTCTGCTGTGCCCTCCCCAATCTGGCACAGCAGCGGGACGACATGCTGGGCAAGGAGAAAGAGAAGGAACATGCCGCCTTGTTGGAGGAGAACGACATGAGGGGCTGGAGGATGAGCCCAAGGATGAGCCGGAAAATCAGCTCAACACCCCCCCACTTCCCCCAATCACACCGCCCCTCCCCGGCGACCCTGATTCCCCCTCCACGGATCCATGTGACATCATAGAAAATTTACAGTGCAGAAGGAGGCCATTCGGCCCATCGAGTCTGCACCGGCTCTTGGAAAGAGCACCCTACCCAAGGGCAACACCTCCACCCTATCCCCATAACCCAGTAACCCCACCCAACACTAAGGGCGATTTTGGACACTAAGGGCAATTTATCATGGCCAATCCACCTAACTTGCACATCTTTGGACTGTGGGAGGAAACCGGAGCACCCGGAGGAAACCCATGCACGCACGGGGAGGATGTGCAGACTCCGCACAGACAGTGACCCAAGCCGGAATCGAACCTGGGACCCTGGAGCTGTGAAGCAATTGTGCTATCCACAATGCTACCGTGCTGCCCATCACTCTATGGTGATGGGCCTGTGTTGGCACTGTCAGCAACCCACCATACAAGGCAGGAGAGCGATAACTCGCTGTGGGGAAAGCTCTGGTGCTCCTCAGCTTCTGCTAACACTGACTCCTGTCCTTCTCCTGTCCGTATGCTCACATCCATCTGCATGGTGGAGTTTGTATCAGGGGCTTTGGCCACTGTTGGGGGGAGGGGAGCGGAGAGAACAGGGGGCAGACTTCTCTTTCCCCCATCTTACCCAGCCATTGCTCTACAGAGTTCAAGCAGGAGACAAAGGCATGCAGGTATTTCCATATCTCGAACATCTACAGGATGGTATGTTGGAAATAGTTGGAAATGGTTGTCAATCTTTTGACAGAGGATGCCATGCGTGCACACGCCAGAGTCATAGCGCTACTAATGCCCTGGATGTCTATCTCCATCATTCACTCATCGGAGCGCATAACCTCTGGAATCTCTAAGATGCTCCCGCAACCTTATTGCTTCAAGATAAAAGACATTTGGTTGAATAATCCTTCTTTGGCAGGATCTAAAGCATTAGTTTTATCACTGGGAGAAAGTTCTGAAATATTCCTTCCTGACCTCACAAGATAGCTGAACCAATATGCACAATATCTATCTAAATTAAACTAATCATTTGGAATCTAACAAAATCAAGGAATTCAGGAAGATTGAATTGAGGCATGATGTCTCATCATGTCTCACCATCAATTTGACTCAAGACACATTTAGGATCGAACTGTGGCTTTAATCAGCTAGTTGTTAGCCCGGTGGTCGACTACAGAGAATGACTGACCGCCGGGAACCCTGGGTACTTATACCCCGCCTCGGAGGCGGGGACTACTTGCCTCTCGACCAATTGGAGCGCAGTCACATGACTAGTCCCAACCAATCGGACGGGAGGCACATGACCAGCCAGAGCCAATGGGAAGCCAGTGCTCTGCACCAACGGCAGTCCTCATATCCATACCACCACATTCACCCCTTGTGGAGAAAGAAGTGGGGGGGGGGTAAGTGGGAGAGGTGGGGAGGGGGTCCGAGGACTGGTGGTATGAGCAGCGAACATCGATAGGGGTGAGCTGCCCACTGGCTCGTGGCGAAACAATACTACTACTACTAACAACAGAATAATCGCAAAAATGTCCAAGAAAAAAAAAATGGCAAAACAATACTACTATACTAATAACAACAGAATAAAACGAAATGTCCAATAAAAAGTCCCATGGCCGCATCAGATGGAGACGATCAGCCTGTCGGGTGCCCGTGGTGTTCTGGATGACCTTCGCAGTGGAGCCGGTGACGTCGGGCCGATGGTCGTCCTTGCCTCCGGGAGCATCGGTCGTAGATATGTCTCCGTACCCCGGGCCGGTGGTGGAGACGCTGTGATCGGGGGAGAGGGGGCATGTGCGCTGGGGCGTGGGGGGCGCCGGGGGGAATTGGGGTTGGAGGGGGGGTGTTGGTGTAGGGGAAGAAGGCCGCACGCCGGCGGGTGCCAGGTCCCGGAGCGAGACCGTATCCTGCCGACCGTCGGGATACTCCACGTACGCATATTGCTGGTTGGCGTGGAGTAACTGGACTCGCTCAACCAACGGGTCGGACTTGTGCACCCGCACATGCTTCCGGAGCAGGATGGGCCCGGGGGTGGCCAGCCAGGTCGGGAGAGGGGATCCTGAGGACGACTTCCTGGGGAAAACAAGAAGACGTTCATGAGGTGTTTGATTAGTGGTAGTACAGAGGAGAGAGCGGATGGAATGAAGGGCGTCGGGGATGACTTCTTGCCATCGGGGAATAGGGAGATCTCTGGACCGTAGGGCCAGCAGGATGGTCTTCCAAATGGTGCCATTCTCCCGCTCAACCTGACCGTTACCCCAGGGGTTATAACTGGTCTTCCTGCTAGAGGCTATGCCCCTGTTGAGCAGGAACTGACGCAGTTCGTCACTCATAAAAGAGGACCCCCGGTCGCTGTGGATGTATGCGGGGTAACCGAACAGGGAGAAGATGGATAGGAGGGCCTTTATGATGGTTGGTGTGGTCATGTCGGGACAGGGGATGGCGAAAGGGAATCGAGAGTATTCGTCGATAACACTCAAGAAATATGTGTTACGGTTGTTGGAGGGGAGGGGACCCTTGAAGTCTATACTGAGACGTTCAAAGGGGCGGGATGCCTTGATCAGATGCGCTCGTTCGGGGCGGTAAAAGTGCGGTTTGCACTCGGCGCAGACGTGGCAGTCCCTAGTGCCCGTCCTGACTTCCCTCGACGGAGTATGGCAGGTTACGGGTCTTAATAAAATGGTAGAAACGAGTGACCCCTGGATGGCAGAAGTCCGTGGGGAGGGAGCGGAGGCAGTCAATCTGCGCGCTGGCGCAGGTACCGCGGGATAGGGCATCGGAAGGCTCGTTGAGCTTCCCAGGACGATACAAGATATCGTAGTTGTACGTGGACAGCTCGATCCACCACCGCAAGATCTTGTCGTTCTTGATCTTGCCCCTCTGTGCATTGTCGAACATGAAAGCTACTGACCGTTGGTCTGTGAGGAGGGTAAACCTCCTGCCGGCCAGATAATGTCTCCAGTATCGCACAGCTTCGACTATGGCCTGTGCCTCCTTTTCCACCGAGGAATGGCGGATTTCGGAAGCGTGGAGGGTTCGTGAAAAGAAGGCCACGGGTCTGCCCGTTGGTTCAGGGTGGCCGCCAGAGCTACGTCAGACGCGTCGCTCTCGACCTGGAATGGGAGGGACTCGTCGCTAGCATGCATCGTGGCCTTTGCGATATCCGCTTTGATGCGGCTAAAGGCCTGGCGGGCCTCCATCGACAGGGGAAATGAGGTGGACTGGATGAGGGGGCGGGCTTTGTCGGCGTAGTTGGGGACCCACTGGGCGTAGTATGAGAAGAAGCCCAGGCAGCGTTTGAGGGATTTGAGGGAGTTGGGGAGAGGGAGTTCCATCAGGGGGCGCATGCGTTCGGGATCGGGGCCTATCACTCCGTTACGCACTACGTAGCCAAGGATGGCTAGACGGTTGGTGCTAAACATGCACTTATCCTTATTGCAGGTTAAATTAAGGAGTTTTGCGGTTCGGAGGAATTTTTGGAGGTTGATGTCATGGTCCTGCTGGTCGTGGCCGCAGATGGTGACGTTATCGAGATACGGGAAGGTGGCCTGTAAACCGTGCTTGTCGACCATTCGGTCCATCTCCCGTTGGAAGACCGAGACTCAATTTGTGACACCGAAGGGGACCCTGAGGAAGTGGTAGAGGCGTCCATCTGCCTCAAACGCGGTGTACTTTCGGTCACTCGCGCGAATAGGGAGCTGGTGGTAGGCGGACTTAAGGTCCACCGTGGAGAAGACTTTGTACTTCGCGATCCTGTTAACCAGGTCGGAAATACGGGGGTGAGGATACGCGTCCAGCTGCGTAAACCTGTTGATGGTCTGACTGTAATCGATGACCATCCGGTTTTTCTCCCAAGTCCGAACTACCTGCACTTGGGCTCGCCAGGGACTGTTGCTGGCCTCGATAACTCCTTCCTTAAGGAGCCTCTGGACATCGGACCCGATGAAGGTCCGGTCCTGGGCACTGTAGCGTCTGCTCCGAGTGGCGATAGGTTTACAATCTGGGGTGAGATTAGCAAACAAGGAAGGGGGGTCCACTTTGAGGGACGCGAGGCTGCAAACAATAAGGGGGGGAATAGGGCCGCCGAATTGAAAGGTCAAGCTCTGCATGTTGCACTGGAAGTCCAGTCCCAGAAGTGCCGGAGTGCATAGACGGGGGAGAATGAGGAGTTTAAAATTTTTGAAAACCCTCCCCTGGACTGTGAGGTCCGCTATGAAGCACCCGGTGATTTGGACGGAATGCGAACCTGAGGCCAATTCAATTTTATGTTTAACTGGGTGGATGGGGAGCGCGCAGTGTCTTACTGTGTCGGGGTGGACGAAACTTTCCGTGCTCCCGGAGTCCAGCAGGCACCTCGTTTTGTGTCCGTTGAGCTGCACCGTCATTGTAGCCTTGGCGAGCGAGCGTGGTTGCGACTGATCGAGCTTGATGGAAGCCAGTCGTGGTGAGAGTTCCAGATCCTCCTCAGTGGCAGAGTAATTGCTTGCAGGGCCTTCCGAGTTGATCCAAGATGGCGGCGCCCAGGACCTGCACATGGAGCCAGGGCCCCAAGATGGCGGCGCCCATGGCCCGCACATGGCGTCCGGGGCCCAAGATGGTGGCGCCCGTGGGAGCCTCGTGGCGTCTGGGGGCAGTGTCAGCGGCGTCCGCGAGACGGTCGGGGCAGCTGGGGGCACGGGTCGGGAGGGCCGTGGGGCCGTTGCGGGAGCCGGGAGGCGGGCCGGAGAGGTTGGTGCGCTGTGTGGGGCCCTGGGGGGCCCGGGGGGGCAATCCCCGGTCGCTGCGCGGGACAGCAGCGACCGACTTGGTCTGGCAAACCACCGTGTAGTGGCCCTTCTTCCCGCAGCTCTTACACAGAGCGGAGCGGGCCGGGCAGCGCGGGCGGGGGTGCTTGGAGAGGCCACAGAAATAGCAACGGGGCCCCGCTAGTTTATCGGAGCGACCCGCAGCGCAGGCTTGGGGGGGGGGTCGGGGTCCACGGAGGATGGGGGTTGCTGCATGGCCGGGGGCGTATGCGCGGGCGTTCAGGTCAGCAACCTCCAGGGAGGTTGTCAGAGTCCGTGCCTCAGCTAGGCTGAGGGTGTCCTTTTCTGACAATCGTTGGCGGATGGAAGGAGACTGCATGCCAGCAACGTAAGCGTCTCTGATTAGAAGTTCCATGTTCCATGAGACATGCACACGTTCTCCCTAGAGCTGCGAGGGCCTGGTAAAACTCATCGAAGGACTCACCAGGGAACTGTTGTCTAGTTGTCAGGAGATGCCGTGCGTAAACTTCGTTGGCCGGCCAGAGAAAGTGTCCTTTGAGAATCTCCATGGCCGCATCAAAGTCGTCTTCGTCTTCGATCATTGCGTAGACCGATGTGCCCACGCATGAGTGGAGGATGTGGAGTTTCTGCTCCTTGGTGGGCTTGCCGGCTGCAGTCGTCAGGTAGCTATTAAAACACGCCTGCCAGTGTTTAAAGATTGCAGACGCATTTGCAGCATGCGGGCTGGTACGGAGGCAGTCAGGCTTGATGCGAAGCTCCATTCCAAAATTCTAGCTGATTAAATTGATGTACCATCAATTCGACTCAAGACACATTTAGGATCCGAACTGTGGCTTTAATCAGCTAGTTGTTAGCCTGGTGGTTGACTACAGAGAATGACCGACTGCCGGGAACTCTGGGTACTTATACCCCGCCTCGGAGGCGGGGCCCACTTGCCTCTCGACCAATTGGAGAGCAGCCAAATGACTAGTCCCAACCAATCGGATAAGAGGCACATGACCAGCCAGAGCCAATGGGAAGCCAGTTCTCTTCACCAATGGCAGTGCTCATATCCATACCACCACAAGGCAGAAAATCAGTTATGATCTTATTGAATGGTGAATCCAGCTTAAAAGCCAGAATGGCTTACTCCTGCTCCGATTTCTGATATTTTTCTGTTTTTATCTGGAAGTCTCCCATCTCATAAGAAGATGGTTGGTGCAAAGGTAGTCAGTCCTGTGTTAATCATTGTCTGGTGTGAATCAGGACCCCCACTCTGGCACAGCATTTCTGTCGGCATTTGCTGCAGAGGAATACAGTGGAGTAAGAAGGTGCTTGATTCTGGCCTCTGTTTTCTCTAGGCCAACTTTTTGGCCAGCTGAGCTTTATGTTTCTGCTTATCTCTTCCAATGTCTTCCTAAACAGTCAGCCTCCAGACATCTGCAATTGGCATCTTCACAGCTCACTTGCAGGTATTCTTGCAAAGGAGATATGAACATCTCGGAGGTTGTGACCAAGTGACCAATTCACTCTACAGAAAATCTTTGGGTTCATGATGTCAACCATCTGATGAACCTACAGCTCTATCATTCAAGCACTGCTAACTGCTGTACTTTAGTAGTCCCAGTAGTATACCAACCACTCTGTTATAAACACATTCTATCATCTCTACCTAGAATTAAAACTTTTTTAAAAAACATTTTATCGAAGGCATTTAAAAACATTTGCAAACACAAAATGGCAAAATCAAAAGGACAATGGTAGTACAAGCCCCAACCACCATACCATCAATAAACGGCTTCCACCTCGAAATGAACCCCTCCTCCACCATACAAATGGCGAACTTAATCTTTTCCAACTCCAGAAATTCTGCCAAGTTGCTCACCCATATCCCGCATTCAGTGGCTCCGGGTCCCACCAGCACAACAAAATCTATCTCCAGGCTATCAGTGAGGCAAAGACCAAAGCATTGGCCTCTCTCCCCACCTGCACTCTCAAATCCTCTGACACTCCAAATATCGCCACCTCTGGACTCAGAGCTATCCTCGCCTCCAAAACCGTTACCGTAACCTCTGAAACCCTTTCCAGAATCCCCTCAACTTCGGGCAAGCCCAAGACATATGAACACGGTTTGACGCCCCCCCCCCCCCACCCCCACCCCCTGCACACCTATCCCCTGCACACTCCCAAGAAGAACTGACTCATTCTGGACACCATCTTGTGGGTCATGTGCATCACCTTAAACTGAATAAGGCTTAGCCTCGCACACGGCAAATGGCTCACACATGGCTCCTCCTCCCACTTACGTTTAATCTCCTCTACGGGATCACTCTCCCTCTCCATCAACTTCCCATACATGTCCGCCTCCCCAACCTCATCCTCTGATAGAAGCTTATCCTGCAGCACCGAGGGTGGCAGTCTCGAAAACAACAGCATCTCCTTCCTCACAAAGTTCCTAACCTGCAGATACCTGAAACTGTTCCCCTTTAGTAACTGATACGTCCCCTCTAACTCCTCCAAATCTGCAAATTCCCCAACGAATAAATCCCTGAAACTTTCTATCCCTACCTGCCGCCACCCCCGGAAACTCATGTCCAGCCCCGCCAGCGCAAACCTATGATTATCACATATTGGCACCCACAAAGATATGCCTTCCAATCACAAATGCTGCCTAAACTGGTTCCAGTGCCTTAGTGCTGATAGAGAGGAAATTGCTGAGGCCTTGACAGAAATCGTTGGATCCTCACTGTCTTCAGGTGATATCCCGGAGGACTGGAGAATAGCCAATGTTGTTCCTTTGTTTAAGAAGGGTAGCAAGGATAATCCAGGGAACTACAAGCCGATGAGCCTATCGTTAGTGGTAGGGAAATTACTGGAGAGAATTCTTCGAGACAGGATCTACTCCCATTTGGAAGCAAATGGTGGTATTAGTGAGAGGCAGCATGGTTTTGTAAAGGGGAGGTTGTGTCTCACTAACTTGATAGCGTTTTTCAAAGAGGTCACAAAGATGATTGATGCAGGTAGGGCAGTGGATGTTGTCTATATGGACTTCAGTAAGGCCTTTGACAAGGTCCCTCATGGTAGACTGGTACAAAAGGTGAAGTCACACGGGATGAGGGGTGAGCTGGCAAGGTGGATACAGAACTGGCTAGGTCATAGAAGGCAGAGAGTAGCAATGGAAGGGTCTTTTCTAATTGGAGGACTGTGACTAGTGGTGTTCCGCAGGGATCAGTGCTGGGACCTTTGCTGTTCGTAGTATATATAAATGATTTGGAGGAAAATGTAACTGGTCTGATTAGTAAGTCTGCAGACGACACAAAGGTTGGTGGAATTGCGGATAGCGATAAGGACTGTCAGAGGATACAGCAGGATTTCGATCGTTTGGAGACTTGGGCGGAGAGATGGCAGATGGAGTTTAATCCGGATAAATGTGAGGTAATGCATTTTGGAAGGTCTAATGCAGGTAGGGAATATACAGTGAATGGTAGAACACTCAAGAGTATTGAAAGTCAGAGAGATCTAGGTGTACAGGTCCACAGGTCACTGAAAGGGGCAACACAGGTGGAGAAGATAGTCAAGAAGGCATACGCATGCTTGCCTTCATTGGCCGGGGCATTGAGAATAAGAATTGGCAAGTCATGTTGCAGCCACACTTGGAGTATAGTTTTCAATTTTGGTCGCCACACTACCAGAAGGAAGTGGCGGCTTTAGAGAGGGTGCAGAAGAGATTTTCCAGGATGTTGCCTGGTATGGAGGGCATTAGCTATTAGGAGCGGTTGAATAAACACAGTTTGTTCTCACTGGAACGACGGAGGTTGAGGGGCGACCTAATAGAGGTCTACAAAATTATGAGGGGCATAGACAGAGTGGATAGTCAGAGGCTTTTCCCCAGGGTAGAGGGGTCAATTACTAGGGGGCATAGGTTTAAGGTGTGAGGGGAAAGGTTTAGAGGAGATGTACGAGGCAAGTTTTTTACACAGAGAGTAGTGGGTGCCTGGAACTCGCTGCCAGAGGAGATGATGGAAGCAGCGACCTCCCCGTGTGTGCGTGGGTTTCCTCCGGGTGCTCCGGTTTCCTCCCACAGTCCAAAGATGTGCGGGTTAGGTGGATTGGCCATGCTAAATTGCCCGTAGTGTCCTAAAAAGTAAGGTTAAGGGGGGGTTGTTGGGTTACGGGTATAGGGTGGATACATGGGTTTGAGTAGGGTGATCATGGCTCGGCACAACATCGAGGGCCGAAGGGCCTGTTCTGTGCTGTACTGTTCTATGTTCTATGCGTAGGATGGGAATAGAGGGATACGGACCCAGGAAGTGTAGAAGATTTTAGTTTGGACGGGCGGCAATGACAAATCTGTTGGAGTTCTTTGAAGATATAACCAGTGCAGTTGACAAGGGGGAGCCCGTCGATGTGGTATATTTGGACTTTCAGTAGGCGTTTGACAAAGTCCCGCATAAGAGATTATTGTGCAAAATTAAAGCACATAGGATTGGGGGATGTGTATTGAGGTGGATAGAAAACTGGTTGTCAGAGAGGAAACAAAGAGTAGGAATTAATGGGTCCTTTTCAAATCAGAAGAATGAGGGGGGATCATAGAGACTTATAAAATTCTAACAGCATTAGACAGGGTCGATGCAGGGAAGATGTTCCCAATGATGGGTGTGTCCAGAACGAGGGCTTACAGTCTGAGGATTCAGGGTAAACCATTTTGGACAGAGATGAGGGGACATTTCTTCACCCAAAGAGTGGTGAGCCTGTGGAATTCATTACCACAGGAAGTAGTTGATGTTAAAACATTAAATATATTCAAGAGGCAGCTGAATATAGCACTTGGGGAGAATGGGATTAAAGGTTATGGGGAGAAAGCAGGATTAGGCTATTGAGTTGAATGATCAGCCATGATCGTGATAAATGGCACAGCAGGCTCGAAGGGCCAAAAGTCCTCCTCCTGCTCCTATCTTCTGTGTATCTATGTATATACCCCAACAACCCCTTAGCCATCGCCAAAACCTTCCGGGACCCAGGGCATTACCAATCCAACCCTGAATCCAGAATCATGTTAAAATAACCTCCTATAATCAGCTGGTACGCGTCCAGGTCAGGAATCTTCGCTGAGACCCGCCTCTCAAAATCCACATCGTTCAAATTTGGAGCATATACGTTCACTAGCAGCACGGTGTCCCGTCCAGCTTCTGTCTCACCATCATGAACCTCCCCCCCCCCCCCCCCCCCCCCCCCCCGGATCAGTCACAATACTGCCCACCTCAAAGGCCACCCTTTTGTTAATCAGTAACACCACTCCCTCGTCTTCATATCTAACCCTGAGTAGAACACCTGCTTCACACAGCTCTTCCTCAGCCTCGTCTGGTCCCCCAACTTCAGGTGCAACACCTGCAAAAAATGTTCACCTTCAAACTCCTTAAATGAGCAAAAACACGCAACCTTTTGACCGAGCCATAGAAGCCCTAGCATAATTAACTGGATCAGGGGGCTCCCTGCCTCCTCCCCCCCAGGTCCAATCCTCGCTCCCCCTTAAGTCCTCCCCAAGATGTTTGCCGCCACCTCTTCCTTCCCAACTGCACATCAACTCCGCCCTTGTCAGCCTCCCTCCCCCCTCCCCCTAACCCAGAAACAAACAGCAAAGGAACCCAACCTTTCCTCCCCATTCCCTCCACAACTCGAACCCCCACTTCACTCCCATTAACTAGCAAACCAGTTAGCATGGTGGCCCCCTCTCGAAGCCTAGGCATACCCCTCTTCCCCCAACCGCCCCTCAACCACAACTCCCCATAAACCACAGTAGAAATGAGAAAAAAGTCATAAAGAACACACTCACCCCTCCGCAACTGTGACCATTAAATATACCCATTGACCCACTGTACAAACCCACATTCCCCACATTAACATCTCCATAGTTTAATGTTCCCAGTTCATGGTCTCTCGTAAATTCACCCGCGTGCTCCGTGGAGTGTGTTGAAATAAAACTCCCGGTTCTGGGGCGGGATTCTCCCCTACCCGGCGTGACGGAGGGTCCCGGCGTAGGGGAGTGGCACCAACCACTCGGGTCGGGCCTCCCCAAAGGTGGGGAATTTGCCCCACCTTTGGGGGCCAGCCCCGCGCCGGAGCGGTTAGCACCAGAAGACTGGCACAAAAAACCGGCGCCCCTGGCAGCGGGGCTGGCCGAAAGGCTTTCGCCGGTCGGCGCATGCGCCGGCAGTGACGTCAGCGGCCAGCTTCCGCTGATGTCACCACCGGCGCATGCGCGATGTGGGTTTCTCTTCCGCTTCCGCCATAGCGGAGGCCGTGGCGGCCGCGGAAGGAGAAAGAGTGCACCCAGGGCACTGGCCCGGAGTCTGAGCGGGGGGCCCCGATCGTGGGCCAGGCCACCGGGGGGGGCACCCCCAGGGGTTCGATCGCCCCCCGCCCCCCCCAGGACCCCGGGGGCTCGCTCGCGCCGCTAATCCCGCCGTTACAGAGGTGGTTCAAACCTCGGCGGCGGGAGAGGCCTCCCAGCGGCGGGACTTCGGCCCATCCGGGCCGGAGAATCACCGCAGGGGTCTTGCTGATCAGCGTGGCGAGATTCCCGCCACCGCCACTTCCCGGGTCTCTGCCACGGCGGGGGCGGGATTTTAGGCGGCCCCAGGCGAGAGTCGGAGAATTTCGCCCCTGATGTGTGATCCACAAATGAGCGGGGTACAACACCCCAAACTTTATCCTTTCCTTGTGGAGGGCAGCCTTAATGCGGTTATACCCGGCCCTCCTCTTAGCCAATTCATCTCCCAAGTCCTGGTAGATTCTCAGCTTGTTACCTTCCCAGATGCACTTTCTTGTCTGCTCCGCCCATCTCAAATTTTTCCTTGTCCAGGAAGCAATGCAGCCTTTACACCATCACCTTCGAAGCCTTCCCACCCTTCAGCCACATGCTCAGCGCTCTGTCCACCCGATCCACCTTCTCCCTCAACCTCTTTTTGCCTCTCCAGCACAAGCACCATCTTGATCTCCAGCTATTCCTCATGTTCGGCCACCGACTCCTCCACCTTCTGGAGCGTATAGCCCTGTGCATCCAACCTCTGCTCCACCCTCTCGATCACCACCCTCAGGGGCTCCACCATCTTCGCCAGATCCACGGAGGCCTCCAGCCTCTGCTGCTGGAACTTTGCATTTAGGAATTCCACTAGTTGCTCGGTAGACCATTGGGCAGGCAATGCCACCCCAGCAATCTCCACCATCGTTTCTTGTGTCGCACCTTTATTACCCTCTCGCTCAATAGTTGTGGAGTGGGTGAGTGTGTTATTTATGACTTTATTCTCTGCCTCCTACTCATCACACTTCTTGTCAAGTAAACCATAAACCGTTCACACTGACAGAGCAACACTATCCCTCTGTGCTCATGCACATTTAACCAACCAAGACCCCTTAATTCAGGTGAAAAAGCTCCATGGAATTCCACCTTGAGCCAGAGCTACCAAATGTGCGACCACTCACACCATGGCCACCACTGGAAGTCCTATAAAATTAAAACTTAACCACAACAGCAACAGTTTGTATTGATATAGTGGCTATAAAATGTCTTAAGGCACTTCATAAGTGAATTATTAAACAAAATTTTACTCTGTGCAACGTCAGGAGATATGAGGGCAGATGACTAAAACCTTGGACAACTAAGTGGGTTTTAAGAAGAATCTCAAAGTTAGAAAGAGATGTAGAGAGGCAGAGGGGTTTAAATAGGAAATGCCAATGCTTTGGGCCGAGGTGACTGAATGCATGTATGGCAATGGTGGAGTAATTAAAATTGGCCATCTGGAAGAGATCTGAATTGGAAGAGTACACATATCTCCATGGGTTACAGGGCTGGAGGACCTTATAGAGAGAGGGAGGGGTGAGGTCATGGAGAAATATTGAAATGAGAGAGAGGTTTTTAAAATCAAGACCTTGCTTAACTTGAAACGAATCCAACAATTGGTGAACCAGAGATCATTGTAGGCCAGTGAGCACATTGGTGACAGATAAATGGTTTTGGTGTGAGTTAGAATATAGTCAGCAGAGTTTAACCATTAATTGCATTTTCAAACTAAATTTTAGTTTGTAACTAAAATAGCCATTGCCTTATTAACTGTTTTCTTTGCATTACATTCTGAGATTTTAGTACAGTTTGTACTTTTGTTATTAAAAATACTAGTTTAATTATCTTTCTTTGATTACTTTGAAGGTCACCCTCATCTACCTGAATTCAATAACATCGGAAGCTGTCTATTCACTGTGTTTCGTATTAGTGTTATTGATGGTTACAATTATGAAGCAATGCATGAAAAAGATACAGTTATGACTTATATACTTGTAGGATCATTAATTGCTTTAGAAGCAATTCTAGCTATGAATCTTCTTATAGCCATGTTAACGCATGCATTAAACAGGTAATTTATATTAACCGTGCAACTCATTTGCAGTAGAGTGTATAATGATGATTTCTTATGTGTTTCCTCATTATATACTATTAACTCCCCATTCTCACTCTCTGGAGAGCCAACACTTACTTTACTTACTCGTTTCCTGTTTAAATACCTGTATAAATTCTTACTATCTGTATTTATATTCCTAGCTTCCTATACTCCTATATTCCTACATTCCCGTATCAGCCTCCCCGAACAGGCGCCGTTTTGTGGCGACTAGGGGCTTTTCACAGTAACTTCATTTGAAGCCTACTTGTGACAATAAGCGATTTTCATTTTCATTTCAGCTACCTTCCTCTCATACTCTAATTTCTTCCTCCTGATTAATCTTTTAGTCATTCTTTACTGTTCTTTATATTCTGACCAATCATCTGGCATGCCACTCATCTTTGCACAGTTACATGTTTTTTCTTAAATTTGATACTTTCCTTAACTTCTTTAGTAACCACAGATGGTGTCTCTTCTCTTTCGAATTTTTCTTTGCAACAGGAATACACTTATTCTGAGTTTTCCGAAATATCCGCTTAAATGTCTGCCATTGCTCCTCTATTGATCTATACTCTAGTCTAGTATCTCAGTTCACTTCATCCAGCGCAACTTTCTTAACCACATATTGCTTCTATTTATGTTTAAAATATTAACCATACACCCGCTCTTCTCTCTTTCAAACAGAATGTAAAATTCAATGATATTGTGATCTCTGCTACCTAGGGGTGACTTTACTCCGAGATCATTAATTAATCCTGACACATTACACAATGCTAAGTCTAATATAGCCTGCTCTCTGGTTGGTGTCAGACTAATAAATTATCTCAGAAGCATTCAAAGAACTCTTCATCTAGGCTACAACTGCCAATCTGATTTTTCCAGTTTATATGTAGATTGAACTCATCCATGATCACTGGCGTTCCTTTATCACAAGCACCCAATATTTATTCTTGCATACTTTGTCCTATATTGTGGTTAGGGGACTATAGACCACTCCTGCTAGTGATTTATTTCCCCTGCTATCCCTCATCTCCACCCAAATTAATCCCACATCCTGATCTCCTGAACCAAGGCGATTTCTAACTATTGCACCAATGCTATCCTTTATTAACAGTGCAACCCCTCCATCTTTATCTAATTTCTTATTCTTCTTGAAAGTCATTTATGTGTCAATATTCAGGACCCTGTCCTTCCCTCCCGCAACCAGGTCTCTGTAATGGCTATCAGATCATATTTATTTACTTTCGTCTGTGCTACCAATTTGTTTACTTTGTTATGAATGCTACATTCATTTAGACATAAAGCCTTTAGTTTTGTCTTTAACAATAAATCATCAAATTCTGAAAACATAAAAGAGTAGCAAACCTTGGAGGGTAGCCCATAGATTCCCGAAGATAGCAGGTTGGGTGACAAGGTGTTCAAGGCATAAGAGATCTTTTACTTTATTGGCCAAGGCCTAGAGTATGTAAGAGTAGGGAGACTACGCTGGAACTGGAAATAACACTAATTAATGTGCAGCTAGAGTACTGCCTGTAGTTCTAATCATATTACAGGGATGATGTGATGATACTAACAATGTGCCAGGAATGGAGAATTTTAGTGAAGAGCAAACATTGGATAAGCTGGAACGGTTTTGTTGGAACAGAGGAGGCTATAATTGCAAAAAATTATAAGGGGCTTGCATACAGTGGTAGAGTGGATAGGAAGGACATTTTATATTAACAGAGAGGTAAATTACCTGGGCATAGGTTTAATAATTGGTGGAAGGATTAGCAGGGAGTTCAGAAGCGCTTTCTTTTCATTTAAAGGATGGTGGGGGTCTGGATCTCAGTGCCGAAAAGTGTGGTTGAGGCAAAAACTGTCACTCAATTTAAAAACACTTGGATATGTACTTGAGGTGCTGTAACCTACTGGGCCGTGGACCAAGAGTGGTAGTTGGGATTTAACTGGATAGGTTTTTACCAGCCAGCATGGACACACCCCGGCTGGGATTCTTCAAAACGGCGGTTAAGTGTTGACGCCGGTGTAAACACCGGAGTGTTTCACGCCGGCGTCAACAGGCCTCTTGGCCCAGCGATTCTGTGGCCCGCAGGGGGTTAACACTCTGCCGGCCCCACGCGACATGGCGGACCTACACAGCGGGCCAGCGCGGAAGGTAGCCCCCCCCCCCCCAGATTGTCCACGCCCGTCGATCGATGGCCCCCGTGGAGGCCCCCCCTGGAGACTGATCCCCCACGCCTCTCACCAGGACGGCCACCGCCGCTGATTGTCCAGTCGCCAGAGGTTTGCGTCCCGGTGTTGGGCTCGATCGTGGGTCTGACGCCCCATTCCCCGCGCCGAGCGCAATTTCAAGGCGGAGACTCGGAGAAGCACGGCTTCCAAATGGCTTTCTCCATTTCTCAGTTTCTATGCTTCAATTCCTCAGATGAGGAATGCGGCTCATATGAGAATATCAATGGGATGGCATACAGAGGAGTGCTGAATGGAATTGCACACGAACATGCTGGGCTTTTGTCACCTTTTTTGTCACCAACATGGTGGTGTCCAACTGCAACTTGCCAAAAAGTATGTTGTAAGGCTAGTCCTCTCTGCAGCCTCTGTTCCATCACCCAGCTGCATCAAAGGCATTGGCACTACTGTGCCGATATCTGTTTAAGTCTTTGTGTGCCCAGGCCACCTAATTCTCTGCCACTCCTGTGAGAATGAGACAAGACTCTCAGTCAAATTCAGCAGCTCACAAAAACATCTCAAAAGTACATTCAGACATATTGGGCGAGATTTAACGGTCTTGTCGTGGCCGACTTGATGTAGGGACAAGGCCATTGAATCTCGTGAGAGGCCTCTCACATTATCTCACAATAAGAAGTCTTACAACACCAGGTTAAAGTCCAACAGGTTTGTTTCAAACACGAGCTTTCGGAGCACGGCTCAACAAACCTGTTGGACTTTAACCTGGTGTTGTAAGACTTCTTACTGTGCTCACCCCAGTCCAACGCCGGCATCTCCACATCATTATCTCACAAGATATTGCACTCTGGATCTCAACCTCAGCATATTTACAAGAGCCATTAGGCGGGATTCTCCCGGCACCCTGGACCTAATGGCTGCGCCGGGGAGACTTCGCCAGGGCGCTGTTTAGTACTGGTTTCCACAGACTTGGACCAGTCATAATGGCCCCTGGAGGGAGGGGTATCACAGGCCTTTGGACATCCCTGGGTGGTCAAGGACAAGGTAGGGTGGCACCGTGACACTCTTTATGGCACTCAGGCACCAGGGTGATTAGGTGGCGCCGACAGGCTGGCAGAGGCACTGACAAAAAGCCATCGCCAGGGATTGGGCCTGGGGCGGCCTTACCAGGTGGAAGGGGGCTGAGTGGGTGTTTCCGGTGGCCTCCCCGAGGTTGATGGGTTGAGGGGGGTCAAAAAAGGAGGAGAGGGCTGAAAGGCAAGGGAAAAGATCGGGGCAGCCAGAATAAACGGCGCTCTGATCTGCAAGGAGCCTTTCCTGCTGGGCTCACCAGCAAGGAATGACTCTAAGTGCGACCTAGGTGGAGAGGAACTCCCAAGGCCAAAAAAATGGCAAAGTGCTATTGAATAGCAGAGTGCTGCAGCCATCTGGAAACACCCCACTAAACCTGCCCAAAATTGGACATAGATTTTTTTCTGGTTAAATTGCGCTCATTGCAATATAAAGTACAAAAAAATTACCAATTTTGATATCTGGCCTTTTAAATACATCCACTAGGGGGTCAATCTTACTGTTTGATCATTTTCTTTTCAACAATGGGTGTTGGCAAGGCATGATTTGTCCAAATTTGGATTCTGGCTCATCAATCAGTTGGGCTGCGTGCCATCAGGCTACTGTTAATTCAACATGGCTGGGCCGCACAGGGCATGTGTCCATATCTTTAGAGAACGCCGCTTGGACCTCACAAGTAGCCAGTTGTGTATCCTGCACCACCATCCTAGATGCAAAATTGATATGAATGTGTATGAATTTTAAATGAAAACTGATTGAATGAGTGTTTCACTTTGAACAGCTTTTTCCTCAGTGGTGTCCTTGTTTGTCACATCTATGAAATAAGATAAACAATTCATGAAGCTGATGTCACCATGCACTGAGAAATAGATTGGCTTGGTACTCGATCCTGGAAGTATAATCTTATTATTGGACAGTTTACTGCGTATGTTATGATTAGAGCAATTAGTCGAGATTGCTTTGAGATAAATTTTCATCTTAAACACTTTGGGTGACAATCTGACAGATTGGATCACCCCACTTTACAACTTGCCGTGATTTATATTGTCTTGAAGTCATGTCGAGAAGGAACTAGCTTATTTCAATGTGTCATAAAGATCTTTAACTCATCTGTTTAATGAATCTCTTTATAGAGATTACCTTACTGGGATTGAAAATAATTTGAAAAATATCTCAAAAACATTGTTCAATTAATTCAAGGTGCGGTTTATAGCAATAGAATTTCATCCTTCAATAATTTACTGCAATGCTTTGATTTTATTTTTTATGCAGTGATAAAAGTTACTTGCAGGAGCAACTGTACATGCAAAGGGCACAAATCCTGTTGTCCTTGGAGAAATACCCATATTTTTCTACAAAGAATAATGAAGTGCACAATTATATCTATGCTATTGCTGATCCAATTGTAGCACCTTATTTCAAGGAGGAGAACATAACTGAGGAAGAGCACTATTTAAACACTGTTGTATTAGAAATAAAAGTAAGTGGTACAATTAATTTCTAACAAATTATACTATCACATTTATCTTATTTACTCCCTGCATTTTACTTCATAATAGTTGATGCATCCCATAACTGAAAAATATAATTAAGAACAAATCCAGCCTACCTTATCAAACCCAGCCTACCAAATCCAGCATTCTTATCTTATCCCATAATCTATTTTCTTTCTAAAACCAAATGTACTTGTCTGCTGAAGCTGCCTGTGACTTCTGCTCCAGTGGGCCTTCTCATGCAGTTTATTCCCTAATTCAGGTTTTTTTTTGGGCGGGGGGCGCGGTGGTTAGCATTGCTGCATCATGGCGCTGAGGAGCCGGGTTTAATCCCGGCCCTGGATCACTGTCCATGTGGAGTTTGCACATTCTCCCCTTGTCTCATCTCCACAACCAAATTTCAATGTGGACTGAGCCCACCAGGATGCCTGGGCAGTGGGATTCGCCACCGTCGCCGAGATGCCCCAGGTCCAGGGGGTGATCGACAGGATGCATATCACCCTACGAGCACCTGAAGGTGACAGGCCATTCCACTCGATCAAATGCATCTCATATGTGACCATCAGCTGTACATCATGCACATCAGCACCTGATACCCAGGCAATGTGCACGACACCTTCATCCTGGCACACTCGCCAATACCCGGCCTTTTCGAGGTCCACCCACGGCTGGGGGGCTGGCTCATGGACAACAGGAGTTACCCGCTGCGGTCGTGGCTGATAATGCTTATCTGGAGACCATAGACCAAAGTCGAGACCCGCTACAACAACACCCATGCCGCAACCAGGGGTGTGAGTGAACGGTGCTTCGGCATCCTAAATATGTGGTTCAGGTGCCTGGACCTTCTGGGGGAGCCCTCCAGTATGATGCTGAGAGGGTCGTCCACATCGTGACGGCATACTGCGTCCTCCATTGTACAGCAGATCGACGACGTGCTGGAGGAGGATGATGAACACCTGTCCTTGTCTGACGAGGAGGATCCAGGGAAGGGCAAGTAAGGGCAGGTCAGGGGGTCTGAGCAGGCACGGAGGCCGCTCAAAGTGTGCACCAGGGCCAACGAGACACTCCAGGTTCCCCGTCTGGGAGTGGGCAAGGGGCACAGACATCGCATTGTACCTCCACACACCCCACCCCCTCCGGCCGCAACCTCCTCCATGATACATCGCTGCCGCACTACGAGGTGTGGCCTTGGATTGACAGTAACAGCAGGTCTGGTCCATGGAATAGAGGATGATGACAACCTGCTCCGCGATGAGCCCTGGTGCTCCACATCGTTTAACGCCGTCTGACTCCTGCCCATGGTAACACTTTCCACTGTACACCTGGGAGATCCCTGCATGCGAGCTGGCCATTACATCACACAGTCCTATCAAATCCCTGGGGTGGCGGAAGTGGGGATGGTGAGGGGGTGGAGGGGTGGCACCGGAGCAGTGAGAACTGGATGAGCTGCAGTCTCTGAGCCAAGCCCACACACAGTATCCGCCCATTCCCCTCCTCCTTTCCACCTGCTCCACCTCAGCGGCCAGCTCAGACCAGCCGACCCTCACACTCTTCTGACACAGCACCGAGGCAGGTTGTGAAAATTGTGCACAGGTGTTCAATATGAAAACATATATACATACACTTGCCCTAGCCCCATCACTTAATTGTGCCATGCACCCTTGCCAACTTAACTGGTGTCTACTTTTCTGGCCTTACGGGCTCTAATCCAATGTCTAGTTGGAACCCCAGGTGGTACATTAGGAGTGGCAGTGGCCTGCTGTGATTCACGCCCTGTGACCTGGATCCCCTTTGGCGGGTGTCTTCTGGGGCACCCGGGCCTGGATGAGCCCGGCTGCTGTTCGGTGTCCCAGGTGGCGTTATGCCACCCTGTTCTGCCGTTGCCCACCAAATGTGGCAGGGACAGTGGAGGGGGGGGGGGGGGGGGGGTAGTCTGAGGTTCATAAGTTCATAAGCTATATGAGCAAAATTAGATAATTCAGCCCATCGGGTCTGCTTCGCTATTCTATCATGGCTGATATGTTCCTCATCTGCTACTTACAATTTTACAGGCCAAGAGCTGGATTGCAAAATCAGCCAGAGCATCTTCTCCCTGGAATATATGACCTAGGAGCGGGAGTAGCGAATTCCTCAAATTCACAACCCTTTGGGAGAAGTAGTTTTTCCTCAAATCTGTTTTAAATTTGCTACCTCTTATTCTATGACCTCTCATTTTAGAATGCCCCACAAGAGGAAGCATCAGCTCCACATCTACTTCATCAATACCTATTAGCATCTTGTGTACCTCAATGAGATCTCCCCTCATTCTTCTAAACTCTAGATAGTATAGACCGAAACTGCTCAATCTCTCCTCATACGACAAACCCCTCACCTCTGGAATCCATCTCGTGAACCTCCTCTGAACTGCCTCCAATGCCACTACATCTTTCCTCAAATAAGGGGGCCAAAACTGAGCACAATATTCCTGGTGCGATCTTACCAATGCCTTGTATAGTTGCAACAACACTTCCTTGCCTTTATACTCAATTCCTTTTGCTATATATGCCAGCATTATTATTTACTGCACCTGCATGCTCGTTTTATGTGACTCCTGCACGCGGACACCCAGATCCCTCTGCATCGGAGCACCTCGAAGTCTCTCCTCATTTAGATGATAGGTTGCCTTTCCATTTTTTTGACCAAAATGCATGACCTCACACTTATTCACATTAAACTCCATCTGCCATATGTTGGCCCACTCTCCTAATCTATCTATATCCATTTGCAAGGTTCTTATTTCCTCATTGCAATTTACTGTCCCACCTATTTTTGTGTCATCTACGAATTTGGCTACAGAACCTTCTATCCGCTTATGCATGTCGTTAATAGAGATTGTAAATAGTTGGGGCCCAAGGACCGAACCCTGTGGCACCCCACTAGTTATATCTTGGCATCCAGAAAAAGACCCAATTATCCCAACTCTCTGTCTCCGGTCCATCAGCCACTCTTTTTTTCCAAGCAAATAAGTTACCCCTAATACCATGTGATCTCACCTTGTGAATTAACCTTCTGTGCGACACCTTATCAAACGCCTTTCGGAAGTCCAGATATACTACATCAACAGGATCCCCATTATCCACTTCGCTTGTTACATCTTCGAAGAAAATTAGTCAATCATGATTTGCCCTTCATAAAACCATGCTGACTCTGATGAATAGCACTTTGGCTTTCCAAATGACCTGACATCACGTCCTTCATAATTGATTCTAACAATTTTCCAACAACAGATGTTAAACTAACAGGTCTGTAATTTCACACACTCCCACATTCTGCCTCTCTCCCTTTTTGAATAAGGGCGTTACGTTAGCATTTTTCCAATCCATTGGAACCTTTCCCATGTTCCTGCGGGAGTCACCGGCATGAGCCCCATCACCGCCTTTAGGTCCTCCTTCAGCTGCTGTAGAAGTTCACGAATCCTGCCCCGCCGTCAACACTTGTCTCAGGAATGGAGAATTCCGCCAAAGATTCCTGAGGAAACAGACCCGGGTTGAAACCAGATTAAAAAGAATACACACCCATTTGAGCTCAGATCCCAGTTGTGCTGTGCAGAGACTGAAGAAGAAGGAGAATGGATCCAGGAGCTAAGAATAGGCAAATACAGAATTCTGCAGCATTTTCCATGCCTCCAGGTCCATTGTGAGCAGAGTTGAAGAGGATCTGCAGATTTGTACCATTTTTGTGAAGACCCATGGAACTCTAGTTAATTGGATGTTGCTATCAGTTTGGGATTAGGATAAATCCTCAAAGAAAAGGAGCTGGTATTATTCAGAGAAATGTCAGTGCTTTGAAGGAAATCATGGCTCTATCCAGCGCCATATATGTGAGTGGACTGCTGGTAAATCCATGAGATCTATCTTTGTTAAATCTGCTATTTTAAGTGTGATATATAGTTTATATTGACTACAATTTACCTATTAACTCATGTTAAATATAAGGTGATTTTGGTTTGATTGTTAAAGTAAAAGTTATAAAAAATGAAATCTTGTCCATTTTTTTACTAGACCATTCAGCAAATTTTGTTTTGTAATTTGTTCATCTCCACGGTGATTGCAGCAGCCATAATTACCCCACGGATTTTCTAGGCAACTGTATAAATATTTCTAATTTTCAATTCTGTTAATTTAGAACTTGTGGGGAAGAGCTAATATAATGCCACGCCTATAAACTAAAGGATAACATCGAAGAATTTGTGTTTCTCATAAGCAGCGTGGCAATGCATGATCAAATTCCCAATTGATCTCAATGCTACAGAGTATCAAGTGCTCAGTATAACGGGCAGCTGATTCAATATTGCCTCTTTTATGCCATGGCATAACACAAATTTACACCCCAAAATTTTGGCAAATTACCTTACATAAATATAAATCTACAAGATGGTCAAAGACTATTGTCCTGACATCAAACATATCTTTAAGGAACTTCATCCTTCTGATTTCTCACAAGCAAATTGGATTACCTCCTACTTGTATGTGAATGGAGAATAGTAGGTAGTTTTTTTCATGCAGCCAAAGTAAATTATTGAGTATTAAATTAGGGGCACGATTCAGTGGACTTGAGTTGGTAGGCTGGCAGGTGCCTGGGTGCCAGAGGGAGAGCCAGGGTGTCACCCTGCCCTGTCTCCAACCATCCAGAAGTCTCCAACCACCTGGGAGACCCTTTCAGGTGCCATTATGCCTGGTTCATATTTGCGTGGATCAATATTAATTGGTGCCCTGGTGAGGTCTCGGACGTCGGGTGAATTCAGCGAACATATATTTAAACGAGCCAAATGGCTCATTTACATATGCTGATCTGCACCACGCCCAGTGAGGACGAGATCCAGGTCGCAACGTCTCGCGAAATGTTTTGAGTGTTGCAAATCTCGTCAGAGGCCTCTCATGAAACTCAACAGCCTCGTCCTGATACTAAGTCGGGCACGACGAGACCGCTGAATCCTGCCCTAGACCTTCGTACAAAACATGGAAATTTGCGTGTTTCTTGTGAACCACAGTGATATATTTTATTATGCTTTCTATTGCAGTCAGATTTAGAGAAACTCATACAAAAAATTGAAATGGATGAACACAATATCTTCCTGCACCAATTGATAAAAATGTATGGAACGGAGGAAATAATAGGAAATATGTCAACAAGACTTAGGTAATATACAGTACAGGAATAGTTTGCTGATTGTTGGCTCCCAATGTGCAGGCATGTCTGATGAGAGCACTCATGTGGAGGTCAGGACTAAAATGTGTGCTACGGTCCCAGCTGAAGTTTCTACTGGACAGTCAGGTCCCAGAGTGCAACATGGTTCGACAGATCCTAACTTTTATTTTTTGTTTTTTTAATATTTATTTTTATTAGAGTTTTCCCATTTTTACAAAGAACGCAACAAACCCTCAAAACTGGTACGCTTCTGCGTACATGAATGCAGAAAAAGGCAGGAGACAACCAACCATCACGTGCAGTGAGTTCAAGACAGTGCTACAAAACGTTTGGAAACCTTGTAGGAACAAGTCAGACATTAAGGAACCTATAAATTTGAGATAAGGGTTCCATGTTTTTTGGAAGGCATCCAATTTAGAATGGAGTATGCAAGTTAGGAACTCCATTGACATTTATTCCATGATAATTTTATTGCCAATTCTGAATTGAATGATATTTATCGCTAATCCAGGAGCAAAGGATCTTCTTCCATGTCGCTAAGTTAGAATATTGAACAGCCTTTTTTCATCAGTGTCAATAATTCTCCTTTCTGGGAGCCCTAGAACTAGGAACTAAGGATCAAATTCGAAGGCCGTACCAAATATTTTCTCAAACTCTAAGTAAACCAGATCAATAGGATTTAATTTTGACACAGGACCAAACACAGTGAATGTAGTCTCCCGCGACTAACTTGCACTTTTGGGACAGCAAGGATATAGATGGGTCAAACCTGTGTCTCAAGCTTGGTTTGATATGCAGATGGTGTAATATTTTGAATGGAGTCTCCATCGTTCTATTATAGACTGAAATTTTATTGACATTTTCCCACATAGTTCCCCAGGTCCCCTCATCAATGTAGACTGTGAAATCTTTTTCTCAAGCCCGCAGTGTCTCCACTATACTCACACGCATTCTAGAACATAAAGTGTCATAAAACCTGCTGATTAATTGCTTAGGTTCCATAGAGATCAGAATTTTTTTCAACTGAGGAGACAGATGAGTCAAGATGCACGGTTGTCTTATCGTCTCTGATTTGTAAATATTTGTAAAAGGAGTATCTCGGGATATCAAATTGTTGGCAAAACTACTCAAATGATAACAAGGAAGCAGCATTAAACATGTCGCCCAGCCTACATATACCTCTATCCCTCCAGATATTGAATCCATGGTCCATAAGACCTGGTGATAAATTGGGTTGCCCTAAATGGGAGAGAATGTGGACGTTAATTTAGATCTCCCTTCCAGTTGATGGACCATTCTCGATGCTCTTAGAATGTTGATAATTATAGAATTTTCACACTTGACAAACCTATCCTTGAAATTCGTGTGAAACAACAGGGACTGTAAGGAGTATTATAGACTGGGCTGATTCAGTGTCGAGCCAAATGGAGGACGAGGTTCTCTCTGACCTATTCACTTATGAATTTGAGATGAGAGGCTAATTGATACACTTTAATATTCGGCAGCCCTAACCCACTTTGAGGTTCATTTTTGTTCCATATCAATGAACTGAGCATCCCATTGATTTCCTTCAGGACCCTAACAGACAATACGATTGGCAATAAAGATTGGCTAAAAAGGCAAATTGAATGTTAGCATTTATTGCAAATGGATTGGAGCATAAAAGTAAGAGACATGTTGCTGTAATTGTATAGTGTGTTGGTGAGACCACATCTGGGTATTGTGTCCAGTTTTGGTCTCCTTATTTGAGGAAGAATGTGGTGGCATTGGAGGCAGTTCAGGGGAGGTTCACTAGATTGATTCGGGAATGAAAGGGTTGACGTATGAGGAGAGATTAAACAGTTTGGGCTTATACTCGCTGGAGTTTAGAAGGATGAGAGGGAATCTGATCGAGGTGTATAAAATACTAGATAAGAATGATAAAGTAAACGTAGATCAAATTTTCCCCCTTGTGGGGAAATCTAGAACGAAAGGTCATGGATATAGGTTGAGAGGCGGTAGATTTAGAACTGAGGTGAGGAGGAACTACGTTTAGTAGAGGGTGGTGTATTTGTGGAACTTGTTGCCCCATAGTGTGGTAGAATCTGAGTCATTAAATGGTTTCAAGAAATATATAGATTTATTTATTATTTTTAAAATGGGCCAAAGTGATAGAGGCAAAAGGTGGGGAGGTGGATTTGAGACCAGGGAGAGATCAGCCATGATCTGATTGAATGGCAGAGCAGGCTCTAGGGGCTGAATTGCCTACTTCTGCTCCTAATTCCTATGTTCCTATAGATCTGTAAAGGATAGGCAACATAATAATATTAATAACCTTTTATTGCCACAAGTATGAAGTTCCTGAGAAAAGCATCTAGTCGCCACATTCTCGCGCATGTTTGGGTAAGCTGGTGTGGGAATTGAACCCGCGCTGCTGGCCTTATACTGCATCACAAACCAGCTGTCTAGCCCACTGAGCTAAACCAACAAATTCATCTTAATCACTGTTATCCTGTCCAGCCATGACATCGGCAAGGAACACTAATGGTTCCACTTAATAGATGCAAGTAATGTGGAGGGAGCTTGCCCCATACAAATGTCTAAAGGAGGGAGTAACTTCAATACCCAAATAAATAAACCCTGAAGGGGACACCTAACTTGGAAATTGACAAAGGGGAGAGGTCTCCCACTAAGCCTTCCCAATGTCACAACCTTAGACTTTGTAAATTTGACTTTATAACCCAGGAAAAGGCTAAATCTACCCACCAGATCAACAGAATCATAGAATTTAAAGTGCAGAAAGAGACTATTCGGCCCATCACATCTGCACCAGCCCTTGGAAAGAGTACCCATTTAAGCCCACGCCTCCACCCTATCTCCGGAACCCAGTAATCCCACCAAAGCTTTTCTTGGACACTAAGAGCAATTTATCATGGCCAATCCACCTAACCTGCACATCGTTGGACTGTGGGAGGAAACCTGAGCACCTGGAGGAAACCCAGGCAGACACGGGGAGAACGTGCAGACTCCACACAGACAATGACCCAAGCCGGAATCACACCTGGAGCTGTGAAGCAACAGTGCTAACCACTGTGCTACCGTGCTGCCCTCATAATATTAGCAGGGATGGAAACCTCTGGCTTAGATACAAATAGCAACATGTCATCTGCATATAGCGCAATCTTTACGATGCTTCCCACCATCATGTAACCCAGAACACTAGGGATCCAGTCTAATTGCATCCGCTAGGTGCTCAATAGTTATTGCGAATAATAATGGGAATCATGGGCAACCCCTGCCTAGTCCCTCGCTAATGATAAAAATTCTTAGAACTAGAACCACTCATAACCAGCCAGAGGTCTTTTATAAAGCACTTGTTTCCACCTAGCACATTAACTCCCAACACATAAACATATAAAATAAATAATTCAATTTCACCCGGCCAAAAGCATCTAAGGAGATTACCACCTCATCTAACGCCCGTTTTCTTTCCTTCAAGGCAAGAGCCACTTCCCCTCTAGAAATGGGAGCATTCAGAACCAATCTTTGGTCCCCTCCTCCCTCCATGGCTCTTTCCCCACTTCACTTCCATTAACTGGCCTACTTGCGAGCTGGATTCCCTCACCCGAGGCAAATAGCCCACTTCCTCTGTACCAGACTACCCTTCCACCGGCACCTTTTTATTGACTAATACTGTGACACTCTGATTGCTAGATGAGAACAAGATAAAAAATACCTTCCCACCTAATCCCTCCTCGACTTTTAAGTGCTTCTTGTCATCTAAATGAGTTTCTTGCGACAACGCTATGTCAACGTTCTCTTTTTTAAAGAAAGACAAGGAGTTGGATTTTCTGGAGACTAAGTGCAGCCGCCAGAGTAGAATTGCAGGAGCTGCATGCTCCCGCTCGAAGTGCCAGCCAGGAGAAATTCAGGTCACGTAAATGGGCCAGCATGCTGCCCAGGTGCTGCCCAAATGATTCCCAGCACTGCTGGTGCTTGATTCGCTGGGGTCGGGAATTGCATTAATAGCCTGACAAGCTTGAGCAGCATTTAAGCGCTCCACTCACCACAGACTGCCATCCAGCCAAGAAGCTGGCTGCGCGAAGACCTACTCCAAGGTCCCGGCAGTCGAAGATCAACACAACGTTGGACGCCATCGAGGAGAGGAGGGACGGGAATGGGACTATTTGGCGCCGCCCTTTTGGCGCCGATCATTTGGCGCCGACCTTTTGGCGCTCATCGGTTTTGGCGCTCGCCTTTTGGGCGCTCATCTGTTTGGCGCCAATTCAGACTACTTCAGCAATTAATGATAACAATCTACAGCCTTGGTGCTACATAAGCCTGTTCTCTTTTCACATTTGAAAGCTGGAAATACAGTTTTGCTTTTAATTTCTCTTAGACCCCATACCAGAAATGGCTGAAAAAATTCTAAGCAAGAGAGACAAACCAAAATTAACACACGATGGATATTTATACGTATTTGATAAATGTAGCAAAAGCGACCCATTGTTAATGTTTTGGAAATGCGAATTAAAAAACGAGTGTAAAGGTCGCATTCACACTAAAAACAATGAAGTAGTGAAGGAAGTGAACGGACATTCTCATGGTGCTTCAGCAGTGGGTGTGGAAATTGCTACCATCAAAACAAGTTTGAAGCGTAAAGCTGAAGAAACTCTTGAAGTGCCGTCAACAATTATAAACGGATGTCTTGAAAATAGTTCTCAAGCTGCACAAGCATCACTTCCAAACTCAGAGGCTATGAAAAAAATCGTAAGAAGAAAACAAAATCTAATAAAGTCTGCTCCTCCAAACCCTGCAAATTCAAGAGAGTTGTTGATCCCTGACGAGTACAAATGCTATGTGACGAGCAATGGTCAAAGTGAGAACTTTTTAATTGGCGATGGTGGTCAAGAAGATGAGAGAATTTTAGTTTTTGGGAGACAGAGCTGGGTAGTTTTTTTACGTGATTCAGAAGTGTGGTATGGAGATGGGACATTTAAGATGTCTCCTCCGTTATTTTACCAGGTTTATGTCATTATGGCAAGAAGGCATGGTGGGGTTTTCCCTGTGTTGTATGCTCTATTACCGAATAAGCGTCGAGTAACATACGTTAGAATGTTCCGGATGATTAATGATTAATGCTCCAAATCAAAAACTTCTGAAATACATTAAGGCCGATGAGCGTATCTTAAACATCGCACAACAGTTTGATTCACGGGCACCACTTGAATATTTACGTGGTTTATCCCACAGCTATGAACTGCATTAAACTTTTATACTCATTTTACTTAATATTTGGTGTTAGAAATAAATGTCATGTTTTATCCATTATTATTATTATTATTAGAACATAGAACATAGAACACTACAGCGCAGTACGGGCCCTTCGGCCCTCGATGTTGCGCCGACCTGTGAAACCATCTGAAGCCTATCTGACCTACACTATTCCATTTATAGAACATAGAACACTACAGCGCAGTACGGGCCCTTCGGCCCTCGATGTTGCGCCGACCTGTGAAACCATCTGAAGCCTATCTGACCTACACTATTCCATTTATAGAACATAGAACACTACAGCGCAGTACGAGCCCTTCGGCCCTCGATGTTGCGCCGACCTGTGAAACCATCTGAAGCCTATCTGACCTACACTATTCCATTTATAGAACATAGAACACTACAGCTATTATTATTAACTATGAAATGCATTAAACTTTTATACTCACTTTACTTGTTATTTGGTGTTAGAAATAAATGTCATGTTTTTATCTATTATTATTATTAACCTATCATTACATTCCTGGCAATATATTCAATACACAACAAAGGCGCCAAAACAGCTGGGCGCCAAAATAATGAGCGCCAAATCAATTTAGCGCCAAAATAGCGGTGTCAAATGATCGGTGCCAAAAGGGCGGCGCCAAAACATACCCGACCCAGGAGGGACACCCTCTTCCCCAGGGTAGGGCGGAGACTCAAGCCCTCCATTCTCAACAATGCCTGGAATGAGGTGGCACAAGCTGTCAGTGCCACCAGCATCACGAGGAGGAACAGCACACAATACCGAAAGCAGATCAACAACCTCCTTATGGCAGCTCAGCTGAAAAACCACATCTGTGCCCCTACCATCATTAACTTCCCTCGCTCCTCACATCAGCCCCCAATTCCCTAGAGGTTAACAACAGCCCACCTGTTGCAACGACAATAATCTCTCCCTCAATGTCAAGAAAACATTGTCATCGACTTCAGGAAGCATAGTGGAGAACATGCCCCTGTCTACATCAATGGGAATGAAGTAGAAAGGGTCGAGAGCTTCAAGATTTTAGGTGTCCAGATCACCAACAACCTGTCCTGGTCCCCCCATGCCGACACTATAGTTAAGAAATCCCACCAACAACTCTACTTTCTCAGAAGACTAAGGAAATTTGGCATGTCAGCTACGACTCTCACCAATCTTTGCAGATGCACCATAGAAAGCATTCTTTCTGGTTGTATCACAGCTTGGTATGGATCCTGCTCTGCCCAAGACAGCAGGAAACTACAAAGGGTTGTGAATGTAGTCCAATCCATCACTCAAACCAGTGTCCCATCCATTGACTCTGTCTACAATTTCCACTGCCTCAGAAAGACAGCCAACATAATTAAGGACCCCACGCACCCCGGACATACTCTCTTCCACCTTCTTTCGTCAGGAAAAAGATACAAAAGTTTGAGGTCACGTACCAACCGATTCAAGAACAGCTTCTTCCCTGCTGCCATCAGACTTTTGATATTTCATTTGGTCTATCCCTGGCAGCACCGTCTTCCCCACCACAAAGAAGTCAATTCTGGTGTATACATTGTGCACTGGGGAGAAGAAGGAGAACCCCTTCTCCCCTGGGTGGGCGAACCTTCAGGGGTCTACCGCTCCCATCTGTTCCACAAAGTGACCGAGTTCCCTTGCCATGCTTGGAGTATCCTCGTTTTGGAGCTTGATCTGTCAGTCGTTGGATCCTGTACACAGTTGAAGTCCCCCCCCCACCATGATTAGTCGTTGCGTCGCTGTGTCGGGGATTTCTGCAATGGTCTTTTTGTTGAAGCTCGTGTCGTCCCAGTTGGGCGCGTACATGCTAACTACTGGTGCCCCATCCAGGGCCCCACTGACCATGACGTATCGTCCCCCTGGGTCCGTAACCGTCTTCGTCGCCCTAAACATCGTCTTCTTCCTGATCAGTATTGCCACCCCCCTGGCCTTTCGTCCCATAGCAGGAATGGTAAGACTGCCCCACCCAGCTTTCTTACCCACAGTCGGTCCTGCTCTCTCAGGTGTGTCTCTTGGAGGAAGATTATGTCGGCTTTCATATTTCTTAGGTGGGTGAGGACTCTGGATCTTTTCACTGGGCCTTTGGGTCCCCTTACCTTCCAGGTGACTATCCTAGTGGGGGGCTTCTGCCCCCTCGCTCCTGTGGGATTAACCATACTTACGTGGTGGACGTGCCCCTGCCCTCCGGGGTTTCCCTTTGTTAGGCAGCCGTCCAGGATGGCCGCTGTCACTGCTCTCCCCAGTCGGGGCCCTGCGCTCCGGGGTTTCCCTTTGCCCAGGGTGCACCTGAAATGGCCGCCCACTGTGCGTCCGCCACGCGGGTGTCCCCTGCACTCTGGGGTCTCCCTTACTGTACTGGGTGGATGCTTGCAGCGATTCCTTGTTCCGAGCTTTTGGTTGTGCCATTTTGTAGCTCTATTGCTATTCTCTTTCTAGCCCCCCACCCCCTCGGTCCCTCCCTTGTCCCTCCCTTTCCCATAAACCTCTCTTTTGTCCCTCTTTCCCCTGCTCCTATCCCCGTTTGCTCTCCCGTCTCTGTTGAGTGGTTCCCCCATCCCATCCCCCCCGGCCTGGTGCCGTCCCCCCTGTTGGGGGCGCGCTCGGCCCTGCTTTGTTGCATGTCTCCGGCGCTAGCTTTCCTGCTAGTACGGTGGCCCCTCTCTCGGGGATTACTGTCTCGCTTCCCCCTCGCCCGACCTCTACGGTTTCCTGGCCACTCTTCCCCCGTCCTACCCTGCACTCCTCTCGCTTGCTCTCCCTTCTCCACTACTCTCGTTCCCTCACACTGGGGTCTGGTCTCCCACCTGAAACGGTCCATCAGGTAGTTGTTTGCTTTTTGTTTGGGTGCACTTGCCGTGGCGGGGATGACGACAGGGGGGGGGGGCCTGGCGTTGCCTCACCCCTCCACCATCCCCTGATGCGTGCTGTTTCTACCCTTGCTGTCGGCTTTCCAGCCGGTGCTCCTCGACAAATTTGTTTGCTTCGTCGGGGGCTGTGAAGAAGTACTCTCTTTCTTGGTATGTGACTCAGAGTTTCGCTGGGTACAGCATACCAAAACATACGTCGTTCTTGTGAAGAGCTGCTTTCGCTCTATTGAATTTGGCCCACCTCCTGGCTAGGTCTGCCCCAATGTCCTCGTAGACTCTAATGAAGTGTCCTTCCCATTTGCAGGTTCTGTTTTGCCTGGTCCAGCGCAGGATTATTTCCCTGTCTTGGTACCGGTGCAGTTTAGCTATAACTGCCCTCGGGTGGTCCCCTGCCTTGGGCTTCGGGCGCAGCGACCGGTGTGCTCTCCATTTCTGGTGGGTTGGGGAAAGTTTGCCTCCCGACTAAGTTACCCAGCATCTCAGCCACATATGCCGTGGGGTTTCTACCCTCGATCTCCTCTGGAAGACCCATTATCCTCACATTTTGCCTGCTTGAGCGGTTTTCCTGATCATCCACTCTGCCCTTCAAGCTCTCCTGTGTTGTGCCCAGTCTCGCCACCTCCTTCTCCAGGGCCGTGATCCGGTCGCTCTTGTCAGTCGCGGCTTTTTCCAGCTCCTTAATGGTCACCTCTTGGGCTTCCAGTTTCTCCTCTTGGGCTTCCAGTCTCTCCTCTGCTCTGGCCAGGGCGAGTTGCACCTCCGCCAGGGCCTTGGTCATTGCTGCCTGCACCGCGGCCTCCATGTCTGCCCTAGCCTCTGCCTTGTTTTCCTGCTGATGTTCCCTCAGTGCCTCAGCAAAGGCTGCCTTCCAGTTCCAGTTGCCCCCTGGCCCAAGGGGGCAAAGCTCCTGTCTGCCCAGTTCTTTTTGTTGCGGCGAACCTTCCATTCCGCCACTGCGTTTGCCGGTTAGCTCGTCTGAGTGGGCTCGCCCATGGCCCCTTCTGCTTCTGATGCCCTTTCTCCCTCTGCTTTGGCTACCTTCTGGCATTTTTTTCCTTTTTTTTTCTCCCCCCTTTCCCAGCCTGACATAGTCATACTCACAGAATCATACCTTACAGACAATGTCTCAGACACCGCTACCATCATGCCTGGGTATGTCCTGTCTCACCGGTAGGTCAGGCCCAGCAGAAGTGGGGGCACAGTGATATACAGTGGGGAGGGAGTTGCACTGGGAATCTCCAGCATTGACTCTGGACCCCATGAAGTCTCGCAGCTTCAGGATAAACATAGGCAAGGAAACCTCCTGCTGATTACCATGTACTGTCCACAATCAGCTGATGAATCAGTACTCTTTCATGCTGAACACCACTTGGAGGAAACATTGAGAATGGCAAGAGCGCTCTGGGTGAGGGAGTTCAATGACCATCACCAAGAGTGGCTCGATAGTATCACCACAGACCGAACTGGACACGTCTTAAAGGACATAACTGCTAGACTGGAACTGCAGCAGGTGGTGAGATAACCTACAAGGGGAAAAACATACTAGACCGCATCCTCACCAACCTGCCTGCTGCATGACCGATCAGTAGAACTGACCACCAGACAGTCCTTGTGGAGTCCCGCCTTCACATTGGGGATACCCTCCATTGTGTTGTGTAGCACTGCCGAGCAACTCAACACTGGGCATCCATGAGCCACTGTGGCCATCAGCAGCAGCAGCAGAATTGTACTCAAGCACAATCTGCAACCTCATGGCCACATATTCTCCACTTTACCATTACCACCAAACCAGGGTACTTCCATTCGACTCTGGTGAAGGCCTTTTCAGCGTCCAGGGAGACAATCACCTCAAGTGTTCTCTCCCCGGATGGGATCATGATAACATTCAGCAGGCGTCTGATGTTCTCTGTTAGCTGTCTACCCTTGACAAAGCCCGTCTGGTCTTCGGCTACCACCTCTGGTAAGCAATCCTCCAGCCTTTTGGCTAAAATCTTGGCCAATATTTTCACGTCTGCGTTCAGCAGCGAGATGGGTCTGTAGGAACCGCATTCTGTTGAGCCTTTGTCTTTTTAGGTATCAGTGAGATTGAGGCTTGTGCTAGCGTGGGCGGCAGGGAGGCCCTTGCCAGCGAATCTGTGAACATCTCCCACAGGTGCAGGGCCAGTGCTGTCGCAAATCTTTTGTAGATGTCCACCTGGAGGTTCCCCTTCAAATCCCTCACCACCCGGACTTGGAAATATATTGCCGTTCCTTCATTGTCACTGGGTCAAATCCTGGAACTCCCTCCCTAACAGCACTGTGGGTGTACCTACTCCTCAGGGGCAGCAGAGGTTCATGAAGGCAGCTCACCACCACTTTCTGAAGGGCAACTAGGGATAGGCAATAAATGCTGGCCTAACCAGCGATGCCCACAACACCGTAAATGAATTTTAAAAAAATATGTCGTCCATGACTGTATAGATGCACCTGCGTGTGGACGCTTGCGATATTCCACACAGGCCCCTGTTCGTTCCCTGGAATGAGCCAGTGGCATAAACGTTTAGGGCAACTGTCATCTTGGTGGCCACCAGGAACAGGTGTGCTCCTCCATTCCCCGTGATGGCAGGTTTGCCACCATCTAGCACAGGTGATGCATGGTCTCCCTGGTGAGCTGAAGTCGATGGCAGCACATGTGGTCCGAGGGACAGGCGCCGATGGTATACACGTAGTCTGATGCAGCGCCTCTGCTGCACCTCTCCTTGGCCTGTAGGACGGCATGCACTTGAGACTCACTGGCTGGCCCCTGCTCTTCTGGGGTAGGCTCTTCTTGTGCAGGATCCTATCAGGGCTGGATCTGGAGCTCTCGCCACCATGGATACTTGATAGCAGTAGCGGCCAGTTAGATAGCGAGCATCGCAGGTTGTAGTCTGAAATCCAAGTCTCTGCGGAGGAAGGGGAGAGAGGCAGAGGATGCCAGCAAGGTGAGGATTTCCTTGACCATCTGGCACAGCAGTGGGGTGACATGCCAGATGAGGAGGAGGAGGAGGCGGACCAGGAGGTGTTGGTGGACAACAAAGATGAGCCAGAGGATGGAGGACAACCTGAGAGGGCCCAACACGTCAGGAGGATCAGGGAGGCCCTCATTGTCTCCAGACTCTCCGAGGAGCACTCAACACCCCCACCCATTTCCCACCCCCAACCCTCCCCCTTTTCCCCCCCATTTCTCCCTCCCTTCAACATTCCTCCTCCCCCATCACATTCCCCCTCCCTGACTACCCTGTTCCCTCCAAGGGTCTATGTAACATTAATCCAGGGTGATGGGCCTGTGTTTGCACAGTCAGCGGGTCACTATACAAGGCAGGAGAGTGATGATCACTCATTCTGATGAATACTCTGGTGCTTCTCAGGATCTGATAAAGTCTGACTCATCTTTCTGCTGACAACACGCTCACACCAATCCTCAGAACAGAGTCGTCATCGGGGAGCTTTTAATTGACCACTGTACGGGGGGGTGGGGGGAAGGAACAGGGGTTGGGGGGCGTGTAGGCAGGCCCACTGTGATGATTAACATGACAGATAGTGAATATTCTAATATGACCGATTTCCACTCTCCCTAGTTACAGATAGTGAAACCGCCAGTGTTCTTGATCTTCCGTGGTCTAATGCAACATCTCGATGTGTCCACAGGATGCATATCACAGGTGTAGGCAACCTGCTGCTTTCCACGCCATGTGGTCTTTGATACCTTGGTGGATGTCCTCTAGAGGTCCTGGAGCCGAGTACCCCTGCCGACATACTGGTGTCACAGGCATCACCGTGCTCCACTACTCCCTGCTTCCTTGAGACGTGTCAGTGTCAGAGAGGGGGATTCAGAAGAACTGGAGATTGTTGTCGTCTCCTTGGTGGCAGGCCCCAAGTTGCTTCCAGTGCCTCCTTCTCCCAGAGAGTGCCCATAGGGCCCTGGGTGACTCCAGGGGGTGGAGGGGCAGCTGGAATGAGCTCCAGAAGCCTCTATGTCATCTGCCAGCCTTGGAGGCTTCCCATTGTCCATTGTTTGCGCCATGATGTCGACACCCTCAGCGATGGTCCTGTGACTGATCCACATTCTGGAATGCCTCGGCAATACCCACCTGAGCCTGGGATATGTCCCTCATCGACGGTACATGATCTTGAGAGCCTCAACCATGGTCTCGAGACTGAGCCATGCCTTGGACACCACTACTCAAGGCGCGGACGTGGTGAGAGAGAGAAACTGAAAAACTGCCTCGAAAATCATTTTTGTGATGCTCGAGATGCTGTGAAAACTCTAATTCAGTTCTCTGAATATTGACCCAATAATTCCCAGCAGCAAGTTATGCCAATGTACCAACTAGAATGTAAAATTTATGATGATAAATGTAAATCAATGAAGCAAGCAACTGCACAAACTGTTCATGGGAACTTCTAAATCAGGGGTGGGCAAACTTTTCCGTGCAAGGGCCGCATTCAGAAATTCACAATTCACAAAGGGCCGCATAGTATATTAAGTAAAATAATTACGTCACCCGGTTATGATTCTGGGCGCCTCATATAGAACATAGAACAGTACAGCACAGAACAGGCGCTTCGGCCCTCGACGTTGTGCCAAGCAATGATCACCCTACTCAAGTCAACGTATCCACCCTATACCAGTAAGTAACCCAACAGCCCCCCCACCCATTAACCTTTAAAAAAAAAAAAAAAAAAAAAATTTATTTTTTTTTTTTTTTTTTTTTAATGACTTGGTGGGCCGCAGAAATACCTTTGGCGGGCCGCATGCGGCCCGCGGGCCGTAGTTTGCCCACCCCTGTTCTAAATAGTCTGAGGGCTTAGTCAACTGCACTCTGACACCAATACCAAGATGTCCAGCTGCACCTCGACACCAGCATCATCTCTCACACCCAGATCTGCATTCTCACTCGCAAAGATGAGGAGAATGAACTGTTGGATAGAATGAACCACTGGATATAATGGATGTTGATGCATCTGCTGCCAGTCAGTGAATGGTGCAGTATTGTAAATTCAAAATAGATATGTTGCAGCATTAATAAAAAATAAACCTTTAGTGCAGTGTCATCATTTGTAGATTCTCTTTCTGGTGGTGCAGCTCCTATGTCACATCATGTTCCGTGATTCAACAGACACTCGTTGGCAACACGTAACTTCTAGTGCTTCTGTACCAAATGTTAGTGCAATTATGTACAAGAATGTTATATTGCTTTACAGTATGTAATATGTCTAGAAATGATATGCAGGCACTGTATGTATTGTTTTATAAATAATTGTAATAGACTTGCTGTTTGGAGTGAGTGTTATTTTGGTTTATTTTTTCGGTCGATTAGGCTGAAGTGCTCCCTCATAGAAATTATTTTATTTAATCATTTGCTGATGCCACTGTGTTTTTGTGTATGGTCCTTCATTGTGAAAAAAAATCCAAATTTTTGTTTGACCGTGTCACTGTTCTCTGATTCTCCTGCCTTCCACAATAATGTATAAAATCTATTTATACAATCATATAGAGTAGGCTATGTATTTGTTAATGAAGGAAAAACACAGGCCTACATGCTTTATTTTCCAATATTATTAATATCATTGTTTTACTGTAATTCTTTTTTTAAATTATGTTTATTCTCCTTTTTCACATTTTCTCCCAAATGTACATCCAATAATAAACAATAATCAGTAATGAATGTAATGTCAATCCCCATATCAGGGTTGGTTTAGCACAGGGCTGGTTTAGCACAGGGCTAAATCGCTGGCTTTGAAAGCAGACCAAGGCAGGCCAGCAGCACGGTTCAATTCCTGTACCAGCCTCCCCGGACAGGCACCGGAATGTGTCGACTAGGGGCTTTTCACAGTAACTTTATTTGAAGCCTACTTGTGACAATAAGTGATTTTCATTTCATTTTTTTTCATTTCAATAACAACGATCCCATCCTTCCACCAAACCCCAAACATTAGCCCGCATGTTGTTTTACAGTAATTCTAAGGTGAACCACACAATAACAGTTTTGAAAAATATATATTTCATTTCAAACACAAAGTTAAGTTCAAAAACAGTGATCAACTTGTAACAGGTTACAAAGTTTGAAAGAAAGGCTTGTCATGTGAGTTCTGTTTGCTATCTTGAACTGGAGGAGGGTCATCCTAGCACAGGATGAAGTTGAGTTAATTTGGTGCATGATCTTACTCCAAATCCCTCCTCAAAGTTCGATTCCCAACTCCTCCTACCACTTCTTTCTTATTTCTTCCATTCGTGTCATCAGTTTCCAGTAGCCACCCATAAATATCTCCAATCTTTCCCTCCCCAGGGGGGAAAAGATCTTCCAAATCCTAGGAGTTTTACATGCCCACACAAATTCTGAAATTAATCTGTCCAGTCTACCAAAGAATACTTTTGGGAGGAATATTGGAAGGGTTCGAAAGACGAATAAGAATCTCGGTAGCACATTTATCTTAACTGTCTGTATCCTTCACATCAGGGACAACGGCATGAATTCTTCAAATCACCTTTCACTACCTCAGCCATTTGTCCATTGTGGGCTGTTCATGTGTTATTTGTATACCCAAGTATCTAAATCTTGTCCTGGTCACTTTAAACAATAAAAAATACCAATTTTAAGGAAAACCCTTTTTAACGGAATGAACTTGGCCCCAACTCATCTCGTAAAAATGGGATTTACCTGAAGTAAGTAAAAGAATGAGCAAAAATATAAATGGGCTATGTTGCAAGTGAATTTTTTTATAAATGGGTTGTAAATACTAATACATTCTTTTACATGGAACAATAGTATTCCTTAATGTGTTGCTTTAACGAATAGAGTATTATTTTTGCTGAGGAAGTTTTTTTTTATTGTTCAAGGAATATGTGTTCCTGGCAAGACCAGCTTTTATTGTCCCATCTCTAATTGTCCTTGAGACGGTGGTGGTGAGCCATTGTTCCCATTGAATACAGAATGCCGTCAATATATTTTTCTATGCAAGAAGTCTCAACAGGATTGTTGCTGTATTGTATATAGGAGATACTATTGAGCCATCACATTGTCAAGAAATTTAATTCAAGCATTTTATAGATCATAATAAACCAATGATTTTGATAGTGGATGACTGTAGAGATTAATTAGAGTTAGTTGCTGTACTGTTCTATGTTCTATGTACGTTTAGGTGAGCAAGCTGACAATTTTAATATCACCAGGAAATAATTGTCTCATTTGTTGGATGTCGGACATTGATCCATCAATAATGAATACCTAAATATATTACTTTATGTCCTCTCCTATTAGTGAGGAAAGGGTGACAGTGATCCTGAAAAATGTAACAAACTTGCAGAAAGCCGTCACGGTGCTCCACAAAGAACAGGATGAAAATTACAATCACCTAAAGAATAACATTGAGGAGCTGTGCAAACTATTTGAAATGGAGCTAAAATACAAACCTAGCAATGGTAAATTAAATACTTTATTACTCATTGCTTTAACATTTTAATGATTTAAATTTGTGTAGCTGCCAAATGTGCTGTTGGAAAATTTTGTAACATCATCCAAGTGTGCACCCATATTCCTGTGAACCAATGTACACAGTGGGGGACATTGGAATGGACGTCGGGATATCAGTGGTGCACTGCCCATTTTCCTTCCATCCATTAAATCTAAAGATAGAAATTTGTAATCCATCTGACCATGATCTTGCTCTCTCTAGAGGGGTGGCTGGCTGATGGGTGTACTGACAGTGAAAGTCCTGGTTGGTAGTATTGTCCCACAGGAGAGAAAATTCAGAAAATTGGTCCTGAATTTTGAGAATTATGAAATTGCTCTTTTTGGGATGCATATTTGGACTAATATCACTCTGCAAACACATTCTAATCTCAACTGTACTGTGAAGAACACATGCCAAATGGCTGGGGCACTTTCTAAAAGTGATGAAGTGAAAGCAGAAAGGGAGCTTTCTCAGTCCTTTTTCATATTGATGCACTATCAATTAAGACGAGACGGGAGTAGAGTGTAATCGAGTGTGGTGAATGTAACTTAGTAATTCACACTGTATTTACCAATACCATTGTAAACGCAGTAGCGTTATCCGACCACTAGGGGGAGTAGCTCTGGGAATGCTCAGGAGTTTGTACAGGGCTCCACCCTTG
This sequence comes from Scyliorhinus canicula, assembly GCF_902713615.1. Classification (NCBI taxonomy): domain Eukaryota; kingdom Metazoa; phylum Chordata; class Chondrichthyes; order Carcharhiniformes; family Scyliorhinidae; genus Scyliorhinus; species Scyliorhinus canicula. Next base: position 176,609,064 of record NC_052155.1, read on the forward strand.
GCTCCGCCCATGACTCCTCCCCCTGGACTACTGCATAAATACCCTTGTCCAGAGCCAGCCTGCAGTTCATCGAGAGTTCAACGGGTAACAGGCCGGCTCTGTAGTAAGTAGATTAAAACCACCGTTCATATCTTAAAGCACGTGTCTCGTGAATTGATGGTTCCATCAATTTAATCTACTTAAGAACAGTCAGGATCGATCATGGAATCAGCCCTCAAGCCTGGACGCCTAGAACTCGACCCGCAGAATGCAGAGGCAAAAGAAATCTTCTCCCACTGGCTGCGGTGCTTCAAGGCCTACCTGGCAGAAGCGAGCACAGCCGAAGCAACAGAGGAACAGAAGTTAAGTCTACTGCACGCGAGGGTGAGCCACAGAATCTCAACTCAACTAAACTAGGCCGGTTCATATACTGCAGCGCTAGCGATACTCGATAAGATGTATGTAAGGCCCATTAACGAAGTTTACGCACACCATGTGTTCATGACTCGCTGCCAGCGGCCTACAGAATCACTCGCCGAATTTTTAAGAGAGCTCAATAATCTATCAAATGACTGTAATTATCAAGCGGTTACCGCGGCTGAACATAGACAACTTGCTGTACGCAATGTTTTTGTAGCAGGCCTCAGGTCTAATTATGTGTGCCAACGACTGCTGGAAAAGGGGGCCCAAGACTTAGAAACAACTGCGGAAATTGCTACCACGATGGAGGTCTCCTTCCGCAGCCTCACCTCATTCCCCGCGGACCCCGCGACCCAATCATGGGCCCCCGACCAGCGACTCCCCCAGGCCTGTGCCACGCAGCCGCCCAGCCACCATGCTGCCCCAGCCAACCACCATGCTGCCCCAGCCAGCCACTATGCTGCTCCAGCCAGCCACTATGCTGCTCCAGCCTGCCATTTCTGCGGCCAGAAACAGCACCCGCGGCAGCACTGCCCGGCCCGCAACGCGACCTGCAGCAGCTGCGGGCGGAAAGGCCACTACGCGAGAGTGTGCCTCGCAAAAAGGGCCCCAGCTTCCAACTCCCCAGCGGCACAAAGTAATCGCTCCCCACACCCGCAGGCCCGCGGTGCCCGAAACGTTGCAGCCTATGCCCTGACCCCGCCCCCTCCCACCACGTGCGATCCATGGGGGCCGCCATCTTGGCAAACCTGCACCACGCGGCCGGCCACGTGCGACTCATGGGGGCCGCCATCTTGGGCGCCATCTTCCTCGCCGCCCGCCACGTGTGCGATCCACGGGCCCGACCTGCATCTCCACGCTCGGACAACTCATCGGAAGAGTACGACCTCCCCGGACGCTCGTCACGCGTCCCACAACTCGGCGCAGTCACCCTGGATCAATCACGCCCGAAGCATCTGCAAAATTCGATGGCAGAGGTCCAAATCAATGGGTACAACACGCCATGCCTTTTCGACTCCGAGAGCACTGAGAGCTTCATACACCCAGACCTGGTAAGACGCTGTTCGCTCCCCGTTTTCCCCGTGCGGCAAACTATCTCGCTCGCTTCAGGCTCCCATTCTGTCCAGATCCAGGGGCGCACCGCCACGACACACAATCTGAGGCGCGAGCTACTCAAAATTTCAACTCTACGTTTTGCCTGACCTCTGCGCGCCACTCTTATTAGGCCTAGATTTTCAGTGTAACCTTAAGAGCCTCACCCTCAGCTTTGGCGGGCCCCTGCCCCCACTCACTATCTGCAGCCTCGCTACGCTGCGAATCTCCCCCCTTCCTTTCTTCGCCAATCTCACAAAGGACTGTAAACCCGTAGCCACTCGTAGCAGGCGATACAGCCTGCAGGCTAGGGTATTTATCAGATCAGAGATCCGAAGGCTTCCCAGTGAGGGGATTATAGAGGCCAGCAATAGTCCCTGGAGAGCTCAGGTGGTGGTCATTAAGACCGGGGGAAAATTCCACATGGTTGTCGACTATAGTCAGACCATAAATAGATTTACGCTCCTCGACGCGTATCCCCTCCCCAGGATTGCAGACATGGTAAATCAGATCGGCCAGTATCGGCTCTTTTCCACGGTGGATCTGAAGTCTGCATACCACCAGCTCCCAATCCGCCCGGAGGACCGCCACTACATGGCATTCGAGGCCATTTCTTCCGGGTCCCCTTTGGCGTCACTAATGGGGTCTCGGTGTTCCAACGAACAATGGACCGAATGGTGGACCAGTACGGGCTGCGGGCCACATTTCCGTACTTGGACAATGTCACCATCTGCGGCTATGACCAGCAGGACCACGACGCCTACCTCCACCGTTTTTTCCAGACGGCACAGAAATTAAACATCACCTACAACAAAGAGAAATGCGTTTTCCGCACAAACATACTAGCCATCCTCGGCTACGTCGTGGAAAATGGAGTCCTGGACCCAGACCCGGACCGTATGTGCCCCCTCTTAGAACTCCCCCTCCCCCATTGCCCCAAGGCCCTCAAACGGTGCTTGGGCTTCTTCTCCTACTACGCCCAGTGGGTCCCTCAATATGCGGACAAAGCCCGCCCACTCTTTAAGGCCACACGATTTCCCCTGTCAGCTGAGGCATGCCAGGCCTTCAACTGCATCAAGGAGGACATCGCCAAAGCGGCCATGCGGGCGGTGGATGAATCCACTCCATTCCAGGTTGAGAGCAACGCCTCAGAGATAGCTCTAGCAGCCACACTAAATCAGGCAGGGAGACCAATCGCATTTTTCTCCCGTACCCTCTCCGCTTCAGAACTCCGACACTCCTCAGTCGAGAAAGAAGCACAAGCCATTGTGGAGGCTATTCGTTACTGGAGGCACTACCTCACAGGTAGGAGGTTCACCCTCATCACCGACCAAAGATTGGTCGCCTTTATGTTTGATAACTCGCAAAGGGGCAAAATAAAAAAATGATAAAATTCTTCGGTAGGGGATCGAACTCTCCGCCGATAGCTATGATATTAAGTATCGACCCGGGAAGCTCAACGAGCCTCCGGATGCCCTATCCCGCGGAACATGCGCCAGCGCGCAGATTGACAGACTGAAAGTCATCCACAACGACCTCTGCCACCTGGGGTCACACGGCTCGCCCACGACATCAGAGCCCGAAACCTGTCTTTCTCCAACGAGGAGGTAAAGGTGGTCACCAGGGACTGCCCGATCTGTGCGGACTGCAAACCGCACTTCTATAGACCAGACAGGGCCCACCTGGTCAAGGCTTCTAGGCCCTTTGAACGCGTCGCGATTGATTTCAAAGGGCCACTCCCCTCAACTAACAAGAACGTTTACTTTCTAAACGTCGTAGATGAGTTCTCCCGTTTCCCATTTGCTATCCCGTGCCCCGACATGACCTCCCACACAATCATTAGGGCCCTGCATAGCATCTTCACCCTGTTTGGTTTCCCCAGCTACGTGCACAGCGACCGGGGTTTGTCCTTCATGAGCGACGAGCTGCGTCAGTACCTGCTCGACAAGGGCATTGCCTCGAGCAGGACTACCAGCTACAACCCCAGGGGGAACGGGCAGGGGGAGAGGGAGAACGCGACGGTCTGGAAGACCATCCTACTGACCCTCCGGTCTAGAAAGCTCCAAGTCTCCCAGTGGCAGGAAGTCCTCCCAGATGCGCTCCACGCTATTAGGTCCCTTTTGTGCACAGCGACCAATCAGACCCCTCACGAGAGGCTCTTCATTTTTTCCAGGGGCACTACCACGGGGGTCTCACTTCCGGCATGGCTGAGGACACCGGGCCCGGTACTCCTGAGGAAACACGTCAGGGCACACAAAACCTTGTTGAGAATGTGCGCCTGCTCCACTCCAACCCCCAGTACGCCTTCGTCGAGTTCCTTGACGGCCGTCAGGACACAGTATCCCTCCGGGATCTGGCACCCGCAGGATCCAGCGCCCCCTCTACCCCCACAGAAGGACCCCTTACCCTACACCCCATGCTGCTGCCCCCTCATGCTCCCGAGCCCACGAGCTCGCTCCACCAGTTCCGCGCACCCGCGCCGGCCAGCCCCCAGCGCCCCCAGTCCCCGGTCGAACAAATTCAGACGATCGGGCGCCTTGATCCGTCGTTGCGAGCGCCGCAGTTCTGGTGGTGATTCAGGCGTCGGTTTGGTCGTCGGTGACTCTGGGAGCGTGTCGACCTCATCTTCATCCCCGGGTGGGACCAAGGGGAGGACGGATCACCCTGGAGCGGGGGCTGTGGTGGGGTGCGCTGGGGGGAGGGAGGGTGGTGCCGGGGCAGAGGGGGTGGTGGTGTGGGGAACAGCTGGTGCCAAGTCCCTGAGAGAGACTGTGTATTGGTGGCCATCGGGGTACACTACGTAGGTGTACTGCGGATTCGCGTGAAGTAGCTGTACCCTCTCAACCAACAGGTCCGCCTTGTGGAGCTGCACGTGCTTGCGGGGAATGGGCCCTGGAGCTGCCAGCCACATTGAGAGTGAAACCCTGGAGGTGGACTTCCTGGGGAAGGCAAAGAGACGTTCATGGGGAGTTTTGTTAGTTGCAGTGCAAAGGAGCGGCCGAATGGAGTGAAGGGCGTCGGGGAGGACCTCCTGCCAGCGGGAGGCTGGGAGATTTCTGGACCGTAGGGCCAACTGGACGGCCCTCCAGACCGTCCCATTCTCCCGCTCCACCTGCCCGTTGCCCCAGGGGTTGTAGCTGGTCGTCCTGCTCGAGGCAATGCCCCTATTGAGCAGGTACTGGCGCAGCTGATCGCTCATAAATGAGGATGCCCGGTCGCTATGGATGTAGGCGGGGAAACCGAACAGAGCGAAGATGGTGTTGAGGGCTTTGATGACGGTGGCAGACGTCATATCGGGGCATGGGACGGCGAAGAGGAATCTGGAATATTCGTCGACCACATTAAGAAAGTATGTGTTTCAGTCGGTGGAAGGGAGGGGCCCTTTGAAGTCCACGCTGATGCGTTCAAAGGAGCAGGAGGCCTTCACCAGGTACGCTCGGTCTGGCCGGTGGAAGTGCGGTTTACACTTCGCGCAGACCTGGCAGTCTCTGGTGATAACCCTGACTTCCTCGATGGAGTAGGGCAGATTGCGGGCCTTTATGAAGTGATAAAAGTGGGTGACCCCTGGGTGACAGAGACCGTCGTGCAGGGTCCAGAGTCGGTCCATTTGTGTGCTGGCACATGTACCTCGGGATAGGGCATTGGGGGGCTCGTTGAGCTGACCGGGGCGATGTAAAATCTTGTAATTGTAGGAGTGGGCGTAGTACGAGAAGCCCAGGCATCGTTTGAGGGCCTTGGGGCAGTGGGGGAGGGGGAGTTCCATGAGGGGGCGCATGCGATCAGGGTCGGGCCCTAGAACTCCGTTTTGAACCACGTAGCCGAGGATGGCTAATCGGTTCGTGCTGAACACGCACTTCTCCTTGTTGTAGGTTAGGTTGAGGAATTTAGCGGTGTGGAGGAATTTGGAAAGGTTAGCGTCGTGGTCCTGCTGGTCATGGCCGCAGATGGTGATGTTATCCAGGTACGGGAAGGTGGCCCGCAGTCCGTACCGGTCAACCATTCGGTCCAGCTCCCGTTGGAAGACCGAGACCCCGTTATTGATGCAAAAGGGAACCCTAAGGGAGTGGTAAAAGTGGCCGTCCGCTTCAAACGCGGTGTACGGGCGGTCCGCCTTGCGAATGGGGAGCTGGTGGTAGACAGATTTCAGGTCCACTGTCGAGAATTCCCGGTACTGTGCAATCTGATTGACCATATCAAATATGCGTGGGAGGGGGTACGCGTCGAGCTGTGTGTATCGATTGATGGTCTGACTGTAGTCAACGACCATCCTGTTTTTCTCCCCAGTTTTCACAACTACCACTTGGGCTCTCCAGGGGCTGTTGCTGGCCTCGATGTTACCTTCCCGTTGCAGCCGCTGGACTTCAAACCTGATGAAGGTCCTGTCCTGGGCACTGTACCGTCTGCTCCTGGTGGCGACGGGTTTTCAATCTGGGGTGAGGTTTGCAAACAGAGAAGGCGGGTCGACCTTAAGTGTTGTGAGACCGCAGACAGTAAGGGGTGGTAGGGGCCCGCCATATTTCAGGGTTAGGCTCTGGAGGTTGCACTGGAAATCCAGGCCGAGTAGCAAGGCAGCGCAGAGGTTGGGGAGGACGTACAGCTGGAAGCCGCTGAACTCTACGCCCTGGATGGTGAGGGTGGCGGTGCAGTACCCCCGGATCACCACAGAGTGGGATCCGGAGGCCAGGGAGATTCTCTGGTTAATGGGGTGTACCGTGAGGGAGCAGCGCCTTACCGTATCGGGGTGGATGAAGCTCTTAGGGCTCCCGGAGTCCAGAAGGCAGGATATCTTGTGCCCGTCGACCTTCACTGTCGTCGACGCGGTCGTGAAGTTGTGTGGTTGGGACTGGTCGATCGTGATGGAGGCGAGACGGGGCTGGTCGGTTTCAGGCGATGAGCAGCCCAATGAGGTGCCTGACGAGCAGGGGTCCTGAGGCGGGGAAGATGGCGGTGCCCACGGGCCGCACGTGTCCTGGGGCAGGCAAGATGGTGGCGCCCACAGGCCGCACGTGTTGTGAGGGGAGCAAGATGGCGGCTCCTACCGGCCGCACGTGGTCTGAGGTGAGGAAGATGGCGGCACCTGTGGGTCGCACGTATGGGTTGCAGGGACAATAGCGGCGATCGAGCGGGCCTGGCACACAGCAGCGAAATGTCCTTTCTTCCCGCAGGCCTTGCCGAGCACGCTCCGTGCCAGGCAGCGTTGCCGGGGGTGTTTTGTCTGTCCGCAGAAGTAGCACTTGGATCCCCCGGAGTTGGTTGGCTGCCGCACGGCGCAGGCCTGGGGTTGGCTGGGGGTGGTCGCTGATGGGGTCCACGATAGAGTGTTCGCTGGCGGGGTCCACGATGCCCAGGAGGGGTGGGCCATGTGGTCTGGCGCATATGCCTGTACATTGCGTGAGGCGACTGTGAGTGAGATCGCTAGTTTCTTGGTCGCCGCGAGGTCAAGGGTAGCCCCTTCTCAGAGGTGCTGGTGGATGTAGGCCGACCCTATGCCCGTAACGAACGTGTCTCTAACTAGCAGGTCAGAATGTTCAACGGCTGAAACGGCCTGGCAATCGCAGTCTCTCACCAGGGCGTGCAGGGCACGCCAGAAATCTTCCACAGACTCACCGGGGAGTTGATCCCGCGTGGACAGGAGGTGCCTGGCATAGATTTTGTTGGTCTGCTGAGTGTAGTTCTCCTTCAGTGGCGCCATGGCCTCAGCGTAGGTCAGCGCGTCCTGGATGAGGGAAAAGATTTCGGAGCTCAGCCACGTGTAAAGGATCTGGAGCTTCTGTGCCTCTTGAGGGTGGTTCTGTCGCAGATCCGATGTTGGCTTCAAAGCAAGCCAATGTGCGAAGGCCGACTTGGCATTGTCTGCTTGAGGATGCAGCTACAGGCGATCCGGCTTGATGCAGAGGTCCATCGTTGTACAATCTCTGCGTAATAAATTGATGCACTATCAATTACGACCAGACGAGAGTAGAGAGTGATCGAGGCTTTATTACGCAGAGATGTGTAGCCTCCTGCAGCTGCTGCCAAAATGGCTGCAGCTCGGAGAGCCCACACATTTATACTCCGTCTACTGGGCGGAGCCAGCAGGCAGGAATCTACCCTCATACCTGTAGTACAGGGGCCTTACCGTAATACCTCGTATGCGGTATATACAACAGTGGTGACTACCACACATATATCTCTTATAACCATGTATCGAGCAAAAGTGACAGGAAGCACAGAATGAGGGAGTAAACAGGAAGTGGCATATGCTCTTGCGATGCATGTTGGTGCAGACTTGATGGGTTGAATAGCCTCTTTTTGCACTGTCGGGATTCAATCAACCAAATAGGAAAGACAAATGCATTAGGTAGATGATAAATGCTGCAAAAATGCTAAATGAAAACAAAATGTATTTCAGCTGCCAATTTGGACAATGTTGAAGATCGGACAACACCATTACTGAAGTTAATAAAGAGGAAGTGGACTCATAGGTATGTGATATTTAGTAACTAAGAATATACACAAAATTAAGGATTTTCCTCTGGATTCGCTTGATCAAATAAAACTAATATACTACATAACCACATCACATTGCTTCTGTGACCTGAATTCCAGAGAACACAATTTTGCACTCATTCACTCCTCAGTGTGTGGTAGATGGCTTCATGCAAGAGTGAAGACCCTACAAACTAGATTAACTTTTGTGTCAATGCGATGACATTTCATGCTGTACATGACACAAAACTGTCGTACAACTGAGTAAAGTTGTTGAAGGGTGGTGATTTTGGCAAGCAGTATGAGAATGCTTCCTCACTATCATCATGATAGTAGGCAATCTTAAAAAATTTGAAGTTAAATTTTTAACTGACATTTTTATTTCAACTAAGCTTCACTTGCTTGACTCCGCGGAGTGTGATACAGAGCTCGCAATACAACTTAGAGCTGTTGAATGTAGTACAAAGTACAGCATAGTACAATTGCTAATTTTCATTAATTTTCTTATTTACACATATGTGCATTTATCTTCAGATCCACCCAAAAAATTGAAGATGTGGAGCCTAATAAAGTATGATGCAAAGAAAGGAACAAGAATCAATCTGATTTTTTTTCTCAATGTTATCACTTCTGTAAAATTAAAGATGTAGTTCCCATAATTATATTTTTCCAAGTGTAGGTAAGAATTAATCTATCTGTGAAATAATGTACTTTCCCACATGATCCATTTTAAAGATAGTGGTGTTTTCCAGAAGAGGTTATGTATTTGGGCACCTGTAACTTAGCATCATTCATCGGACTAGTTTGCAAAGCCTAAGAGGGCGAAATATGAATACATAAATGGTGTGCTTCCCAATATCAACAGTGATGGGGAGAATTACATTATCTTAAAATAGATCATGTGGAAAACGAAATATTTTAACGTGTAGATAAAAGTTATTTATGGAAGTTTTACAATAATAAAGAGTTTCCTATTGCATTTTTGGTGTGTGTAAATATGATAATAAATTATGTTTTGAAAGCTGATAGATTTATCCATATTACTAGAAATTATGTTATTATTTTATGGGTGTCACTGTCTAAGCCAGCATTTATTGCACATCCCTAATTGCGCTTGAGAAAGTAGTGGTAAACCGCCTTCTTGAACCACTGCAATCCATGTGGTGTAGGTACACCCACAGTGCTGTTAGGAGCAGAGTTCCAGGATTTTCAGAGTGAAGCAATAGCGATATAGTCCCGAGTCAGGGTGGTGTGTGGCTTGGAGGGGAACTTGAAGGCGGTGGTGTTCACATGCATCTGTTGTCTTTCTCCTTCCAGTGGTACATGTCATGCATTTGGAACGTGTTGTGGGAGCCTTGGTGAGCTACTGCAGCGTATCTTGTTGTACATTGTTGCCACTGCGTGTCGGTGGTGGAGAGAGTAAATGTTTAATGTACCAGCCCCTAATATTATGATTGTCAAGTATTGGGAGCCTGAATGACATGTTACATTATTCTGATGGAGCCTATTGGTGGTGGGTGCACAAATAATTTTACCACTTAATTTTTCTTCTTGCATGCCATTGAGAAGACTGCCCACAGTGCACACTCTGGCCCTGAAGGCTGCTAAAATTTCATCTATTTCACAAGACCCAAATTTTCATGGATTACAGACGCTTCCTCCTGATTTAGGTAATTGGCTGTCCTGCTCAAATGTTCTGAGGGGGAAACAGGGGCTGGTTTAGCACAGGGCTAAATCACTGGCTTTTAAAGCAGACCAAGGCAGGCCAGCAGCATGGTTCAATTCCCGTACCAGCATCCCCGAACAGGCGCCGGAATGTGGCGACTAGGGGCTTTTCACAGTAACTTCATTTGAAGCCTACTTGTGAGAATAAGCAATTTTCATTTCATTTCATTGTAGCAAAGAGGGAACAGAGCGAGGTAAGTCACAAATAGTGATTTTATCTTTGCTACCACCCTATTCTTGTTAAGCAGAGGAAGTTAAAATCGTCCTTCATAGACGTGATGACCCTCATGAGGACCACGGGAAATCACTCGTAGATCTACGCATGGGGCTCGTGGGGTACGTGTTTCCATGGTAATGGGCGGAGGCCCGCCCTGCAGGGACCCATTACTGAGCCGTTTAAATTACATCCCAGATCCGCACTGGGTATTCTGTTAGTTCTGGGTTGGGACACCTTGGGTGTGACTTGACTTTTGAATTTAGAATAAATCTGTTTAAACCTTCACCTTCGTGTCTCCTGGATTGCTACACTGGCAACGAGGAGCAAGAACAGGATTCTAGACATTACCACTGTTTGGGAAACTTGAGCCATATGATGCAGGTGTGGAGAATTGGCCCCAGTACACCGAAAGAATGCGCTATTTCTTTTGTGTGAATGGCATAGAAGGTGATGACCAACTAAAGGTAATCCTTTTGCCCGCTTGCAGAGCTCCGACCTTCGGCATCATAAAAAATTTGACTTACCCGGCAGCCCCGTATTAAAAACTTTTAATTAACTGCTAGAATTACTGGCAAACCACTCCGACCTGAAACCATTGGTAATTCTCCAGCTGTATAGGTTTAATGCAGCTGGAAGAATCCCTGGAGAACCCATAACGGAATTCCTGATCAACCTCAGGAAACTGGTAGAACACTGTGAATATGGGTCATCCCTGCCTGAGATGCCACTGGACCGACTGGTATGTAGGATAAACTACTTTGTGACACAGAGAAAACTGCTTGCAGAACCTGTCCTGGACTTGAAAAGAGCCATAAAACTGGTGCTGCCCCTTGAAAATGCTGCGAAAGGGGTCCGGGAACTTCAGAGTTCAATGGACTGCAGCCTTGTTCAACTTTGCAGGATACCTGTATAGGAAAGCGGGGCTCCCCGTGGAAAGCATCTCCGTGCCCCATTTACCACCTGTGCACCACTCAGCCACAACATGCAAGGATATGGGGTTGAGGGCTGAGAAACCCCAGAAATGTTTGGGAAGCTTCCCCAGAGGACTTTGGGGAACAGCTCCTCACCACATCAAAGGAGTTAAGTGCTTTCTGCTGTGATAAAAGAGGAAGTGAAACCACTTAGCATGTTGATGTGGAAGGGAAAGAGTAGGAATTGTATAGAATCTGTAGTTAAAAGAAGTGGGCTACAGAAATGCAATGTACATAGTTAAAAATATAATTCCATGTTGTTGTTGAAAATAGTGTAGTATACTTTGGGGAGATGCAGTATAAAGGATTAACAGATGGTGTCGATGATGATACGCCACTGACATCAGTTGGTCATGTATTAGACTTTCTCTCTCGGTTGCAATCTGGCCCACAAGCTTCATACCTACTTTGTGACCTGTTTAGATGTAGAACTAATAACTAGTGTAAACCAGATCCCAGCGTCTTTCTACTAACCAAGTCCCATGCCGAGGACCATCTGAGAATAATGCCAATTTGTTTATATTAAATGGTGATTTGAGTTTAACTTATTTTTTAAGGAAGGTGTCCTACTTATCATGCTGGAATGGGGCTTGCCTAGGACTTGATAATCTTCCAAAGCTAAAATTATGGCAGGAGTACACTAGCTAAGCCCAGTAGTTTCAGCCCCTTTTTCTCTTAGCTTGAACTATGTGTAGCATTAGTTTGCAATACATCTGATAGCACAGTATTGTCACTTTTGCTATGTTAAATTCACAGCAAGATGTCAAAACTCTCCTGATATCTCTAACTGACAAACAAATAACTGACTATGCACCTCACTCTACAAATTATGAATCAGATTTATTAAGAAATAGAATTAGAAGAGCAAACTCAACATTTCATTAGGTTACAAAAACAAGCTTATAGTTCATATTTCAAAACATAAATATGCCTTTGAATTCTAGCTACTCTGTAATATTACACTGTACCTTGGACCAGTGTCCATTATGCAAAGTATATATGTAAATTTGGTTATTCATAGAGTCCTTCATCATGAACATATTTTAAGGGAAATTATGCAGCTTGATACAGAAGATTTTCATAACCTTGTCATTAAAGCGATATGCACTACATTTAAACTCTGTATACAATTTTATTGTTAGAATATATCATTCACTACATTAATATATTTTAAAGTATACACTGATACATTCCATTCTTGTAAAAAGTATTTATCTCAACAGTTCCATAAATAATTCTATGCTGAATCCCTATGATCAACAACAGCTTTTTCTGTTCCACTCATGCAATGTGCATTAACTGTCATCTGTAGTCTTGTAGTATTTGCCATATCTGCAAAAAGAATTTACAGTTACCATAACGGTATAATATGAAAAGTACACTTCACAGAATGTGAATGTATTTGAAAGCAAAATTATTATTTACACTATATACATGTAATATCTTCAGTGATTCAGGCTCCAAATAAGAAAATGCTCACAAATGTCTTCACTATCTTTAACAAATTAATGATCCCCAGTCTCAGGATCTTTGCAGCAGTCACAACCTGCAGATGTATCTCTGGGTCAGAGGATCCAGAGGTGACATTGTCTTAAGCTGTGTCACTTCCAAGCACCAGAGACTAGTACTCTGGGGTAAGTTAGAAGTGCCTGCACATGTTAGTGCACCCATCTCTAGTGAGCGTCAGCAAGAAAGAAACAGCTTTCTGGCGGACAAGCTCCTCTCCCAGCTCAATGAAGGAGAACAAAATGACAACCTTTGGGGTCCAGCTATGAAAAGAAACCTGCCTCTTTTATATTAGGTATTTGAAGGCCTGCCTGGGAGTTTCACCAACATGGGTGACAGAATGGAGGAGTCTGTTTCCTGCTAATGTGGTGTCATCTTACCAGGCATCACTACTTTGCAATCTGCTTTGAAGAGTGGGTCATCCTCTTAACATGAGTCAAAGTTCACCAATGAAACTTTGGTGGATACAAATGACTGCCATAAATGCTCTGAACTCAAACCTGTGCTTTGATAGCATCACTCATCTGCAATCAGCTCTTTCAAAGATCAGAGTAAATGTTAAATCTCAGCTCATGGAAGTGGCAATGGAACACCAGGAAAAGCATGTGCTGCCCTCCGTCAGCATGTCGGCATATCTGCTCTCTTGCCACCCCATCAACCAACACCAACCACGATCCAGAAAGCCAGACTGCCCATCAGCAACTGGAGTCTATATTCATGTCCTCAGAAGCTCGAGCTTCAACCCACAAGGGTTCCCAAAAGAAGCAACAGTAGCCTTCCACAAACTTTGTGGAGGCTACTGGGAGAGCATCGTGTAGGAGTAGATATTTTTAGTAAAACACTGGGTTGCTCATTTGGGCAATGAAATAATTCACTACACTTGTTTTTAAAATGAAATTGAACATCTTTATCACACTTGGAATTTTGTTTATGCTTGGCAGCAGCCATGTGTGTAACTTGGTCTCTAACAGTCATCCATTGTCTTTCATAGATGATGTGGAGATGCCGGCGTTGGACTGGGGTGGGCACAGTAAGAAGTCTGACAACACGAGGTTAAAGGCCAACAGGTTTGTTTCGAATCACTGCTCCTTCCTCAGGTGAATGAAGAGGTAGGTTTGTCTTACTATGTGTTTGTGGAATCCATCTGTTCATTCTCCTGATGAAGGAGCTGTGCTGCGAAAGCTAGTGATTCGAAACAAACCTGTTGGACTTTAACCTGGTGTGGTAAGACTTCTTACTGTTTCCTAGATGAGTATACAAATAGGAGGATGGATGAATGTAGCAGAATGAAGACATCATGGTGGCTGCCAGCAAAACAAGCACTGACTTCTATGAGAGCACAGCCTCCTCATGTACTCTTCCAAAAAACTTTATGAAAACCTCTGAGCCTCATCCCTCACCATCCAAAAGGCTTTCTTGCTGTTTGTGCTAATTGTTCAGGCTTCAGTTGGCCCTCTTTGGAATCACAGAAAGCTTACGGTACAAAAAGAGGCTCCTTGGCCCATTGTGTCTGCATAACCAAAATACGAGCCAGCCAGCCTAATCCAACTTTCCTTCATTTGGTCTGTAGTCCTGCAGGTTACAGCATTTTTGGTGAAAACTAGCACATTCCCCAACTATTCATGCATCCAAGGGAGTGAAGAAAATACTGCATCTATGATAAGCAGTGAATGCTTAATCAGGGTCATAAGGGGAAAATAAATCAGAAAGAAACAATCTGGAAGGTCAAAGCTGCCTTCACAGTTCTAATGAACTCTGTGTGGATTAGTGTCCCCTTAAGGCAGTTTTCAGTCACATTAGTCAGTTTGTAAAGCCAATTCTGTTCAGTTTTACTGTGAGTTTTCTGCTGGTCAGGACATCTCACCCACTCTGTTAAAATCACATGAGGATCCTAATGCTGCCATATGACACCCAATTTTAAGTTATTCTCTTCTGGTGGGTGTGTTTGCTGTTTGAATCAGCTGTGGAGTTAAAATGGTAGGTGGAATGCCCCCATCCCGGAACTAGGTCCCATTGCAGGGTGAGAATGTGGAGAGTTTCCCGTGGACCTTGGTCCGAGGAGATGTGTCTTGGACCAAGTGCTGTGGTTTTCCACGGTCCAAGGTTGCAGGCAGCCTCCATCTCCAGGCTCCGGAGGCCACCCAGGCATTGTTCAATTGAATGCTGACATCTGCATGCCACGTCATTTCAAATGTGTTCCACGCCAAAAGGGGGCTTAGGACAATTCTACCCAGTGGGTCGAGTGACCTGGGTGGTAAGTAGATTTGAGATTTTACTGCTCACTCATCTTGTTCCCATCAGGCAGTTAGTTAAGGTTAAAATTGGGGAGGTTTATTTTTAAATGCATGTGTTAGACTCAAGTCTGATATCAGATATTAATTTGCACATACAATGTGGGGCCTCACGGTAGCATGGTGGTTAGCATCAATGCTTCACAGCTCCAGGGTCCCAGGTTCGATTCCCGGCTGGGTCACTGTCTGTGTGGAGTCTGCACGTCCTCCCCGTGTGTGCGTGGGTTTCCTCCGGGTGCTCCGGTTTCCTCCCACAGTCCAAAGATGTGCGGGTTAGGTGGATTGGCCATGCTAAATTGCCCGTAGTGTAAGGTTAATGGGGGGATTGTTGGGTTACGGGTATACGGGTTACGTGGGTTTAAGTAGGGTGATCATTGCTCGGCACAACATCGAGGGCCGAAGGGCCTGTTCTGTGCTGTACTGTTCTATGTTCTATGTTCTATGACATGAATCCTGTGGACATTTCATACTAATTAGGGAGGGCTGCTGGTATCAGGCATGCACTTGGACTTTAATGATTAATGAACATAGTTAACAACAATTTGAATCTACCCTAATAATGTTCTCGCAAATTACATTTTCTTAAAACTAGTATTCTCTGTTGAACTGCTGGACTTCTTCCCAGTAGGACAGGTCTTTATTCGTCAATGCTCAGGATTAGATAAGTTTCCCTGACTCCCATGTGCTGGCAGTAATCATGCTGTTAAGATATTAGTCACCTTGAATATCAATGAAGGTGATGAAGCATGTAAAGGCTGGACTGAAATTAGATGGGACAGAAACCTTGGCTTGTTGCCTCTCTCATTAAAAATAGATTCCACTGACTAAGGAATATATGAAATAAGGAATGGAATTCGCCGGCTGTTGGGATTCCCTTTTCCCGCTGGCAGCACACACCTGCATACGGGTTTCCCAGCAGTGTGGGGTGGCTTAAATAGGAACCCATTGATAAACGGCGGGAGTAGAGAATCCTGCCGCCAGTGAATGTCGCTCCGACAAGAAACAAGCGCTGGGACACTGGAGAATCCAGCCCAAGATTTTGTCTTTTGAGTGATTTAAAGCACAACATTCCATTGAAAAATTGGTCAACAATAATAGAAACATAAAAAGTGTTAACCGCATGTTTAAGATGTAACAAAAAGATATAACATCTCATTTTAGGTACCTGGGGATGCAGGTTGCTCGGGAGTGGGGGGTAGGGTTGGGGGGGGGGGGGGGGGGGGGGTTCCGCAGGTACAACATTTCTAGTTTGGTGGGGAGAGTGTGTGGTGGTATGATTAGCATAGCTGCCTGCCATTGGTGCAGAACACCGGCTTACCATTGGCCCTGGTCGGTCATGTGCCTCTCGACCGGTTGGTTGAGACCAGTCATGTGACGGCTCCCCGATTGGTCGACAGGCTGAGTTAACCCCGCCTCCAGGGCGGGGTATAAATACCCAGTACTCCTGGCAGTCATCCGTCTACTGTAATCGACCGCAGGGCTAACATCTAGTAGATTAAAGCCATACTTTTGTTCAGCAACGTGTCTCGCGTTCAATTGATAGTACATCAATTTAATCTACTAGAAATTTGAAGATGGAGCTCCGGATCAAGCCCGAATGCCTCCGCATCAGTCGGCAAACTCCGAACGCATCGGCAATCTTCAAGCATTGGCTGGTGTGTTTCGATAGCTATCTGGCGACCGCAAGCAGCCCCCCCACCATGGCACAGAAACTTCATATTCTCCATTCCAGCGTGGGCATGGCGGCCTACGCGATGATAGAGGAAGAAAAGGAATATGACGTGGCCATGGATAAGCTAAAAGGACAATTTCTTAAGCCGGTAAATCGAGTGTACGGCCGACATCTGCTGGCTACCAGACAACAGTTCCCCGGTGAATCCTTAGACGATTTTTACCGGGCCCTCGCTGTCCTGGAGAGGAATTGCGCCTGCCTCCAAGTTTCAGCCACTGAGCACATGGAAATTTTGATCAGAGATGCTTACGTGGCTGGTACGCAGCCCGCCACTATCCGCCAGCGGATGCTGGAAAAAGACGACCTCAGCCTAACTGAGGCACGGACTCTCTCCACCTCCCTGGAGGTCGCCGACTTAAACGCCCGCTCCTATGTCCCCAGCCGTGCTGCAGCGCCCTGGGCCTCCTGGCACGCTTCCCCACCGCCATCCGCCGCTCCCGACCCCCCTCAGGCCTGCGCCGCGGGACGCCCCGACAAGTTCGCGGGGCCCCGCTGCTATATCTGTGGGCTTGCCAAACACCTGCGCCCGCGCTGCCCGGCCCGTTCCGCCCTTTGTAAGAGCTGCGGGAAGAAGGGCCATTTTTCGTCGGTCTGCCAGACCAAGTCGGTCGCTGCTGTGCCGCGCAGCGACCGGGGATCTCCTCCTCCGGGCCCTTCCGGGCCCTTCCAGCGCACCGGGTCAATCTTCCCTCCCCGCCCCCGGCCTGCGCGCCTCTCTGCTCCCGCTCTCAGCCGCTCCGATCGGCCCGCCTGCACCGCTAACCCCGCCCCCAGCAACCACGAGGGTCCTGCGGGCGCTGCCACCTTGGGCCCCGGACACCACATGCGGGTCCTGGGCGCTGCCACCTTGGGCCCCGGACACCACGTGCGGGTCCTGGGTGCCGCCATCTTGGGACCCCGACTCCACGTGCGGGTCCTGGGCGCCGCCATCCTGGACTGGCACACAAGGTCCTGCCAGCACCCACTCGGCCGACGACGGCGATTATGGATCTTCTCCACGGCTTGCGGCCATTCAGCTCGACCAGTCACGTCCACGCACGTTCGCCAAGACGGGCACGAGACGGACTGCCTGCTGGACTCCGGGAGCACGGAAAGCATCGTACACCCTGACACGGTAAGACGCTGCTCGCTCCCTGTCCATCCTGTAAAACACAAAATCGGGTTAGCCTCAGGTTCGCACTCCGTCCGCATCACCGGGTGCTGCATTGCGGACCTCACGGTCCAGGGGAAGGTTTTTTAAAATTATAAACTCCTTATCCTCCCCGACCTTTGCGCACCGGCACTCCTAGGACTGGACTTCCAGTGCAACCTGCAGAGCTTGACCTTCCAATTCGGCGGCCCTATACCCCCCCTCACTGTCTGCAGCCTCGCGTCCCTCAAAGTGGACCCTCCCTCCTTGTTTGCTAACCTCACTCCCGATTGCAAATCCGTCGCAACCCGGAGCAGATGGTACAGCGCCCAGGACCGGACCTTCATCAGGTCCGAGGTCCATAGGTTGCTGAAGGAAGGGGTCATCGAGGCCAGCAACAGTCCTTGGCGAGCCCAAGTGCTAGTGGTCCGGACTGGGGAGAAAAACCGGATGGTCATCGACTACAGCCAGACCATCAACCGGTTTACCCAACTGGACGCGTATCCTCTCCCCCGTATTTCCGCCATTGTAAACGAGATTGCGAAATACAAAGTCTTCTCCACGGTGGACCTCAAGTCCGCTTATCACCAGCTCCCCATCCGCGTGAGTGACCGCAAGTACACCGCGTTCGAGGCAGATGGGCGCCTCTACCACTTCCTCAGGGTTCCATTCGGTGTCACAAATGGGGTCTCGGTCTTCCGACGGGAGATGGACCGAATGGTCGACAAATACGGATTACGGGCTACCTACCCGTATCTCGATAATGTCACCATCTGCGGCCACGACCAGCAGGACCATGACACCAACCTCCAAACATTTCTCCAAACCGCAAAACTCCTTAACCTGACTTACAATAAGGATAAGTGCGTGTTTAGCACCGACCGTCTAGCCATCCTCGACTACGTAGTGCGTAACGGAGTGATAGGCCTCGCCCCGAACGCATGCGCCCCCTGATGGAACTCCCTCTCCCCAATACCCTCAAATCCCTTCAACGCTGCCTGGGTTTCTTCGCTTACTACGCCCAATGGGTTCCCAATTACGCCGACAAGGCCCGTCCCCTCATTCAAACCACAACCTTCCCGTCGTCGACAGAGGCCTGCCAGGCCTTTAGCCGCATCAAAGCGGACATCGCAAAAGCCACGATGCGCGCCATCGACGAGTCCCTCCCCTTCCAGGTCGAGAGCGACGCATCAGAAGTAGCTCTAGCGGCCACCCTGAACCAAGTGGGCAGACCCGTGGCCTTCTTCTCCAGAACCCTCCAGGCTTCCGAACTCTGCCACGCCTCAGTGAAAAAGGAAGCCCAGGCCATAGTCGAAGCTGTGCGACACTGGAGGCACTATTTGGCCAGCAGGAAGTTTACCCTCCTCACAGACCAACGGTCAGTAGCCTTCATGTTCGATAATGCACAGAGGGGCAAGATTAAGAACGACAGGGCAGCACGGTGGCCTAGTGGTTAGCACAACCACCTCACGGCGCTGAGGTCCCAGGTTCGATCCCGGCTCTGGGTCACTGTCCGTGTGGAGTTTGCACATTCTCCCCGTGTCTGCATGGGTTTCGCCCCCACAACCCAAAAATGTGCAGAGTAGGTCGATTGGCCACGCTAAATTGCCCCTTAATTGGAAAAAATAATTGGGTAATCTAAATTTTAAAAAAAAAATTAAGAACGACAAGATCTTGCGGTGGCAGATTGAGTTGTCCTCGTACAACTACGATATCTTGTATCGTCCTGGGAAGCTCAATGAGCCTCCTGATGCCCTGTCCCGCGGTTCCTGCGCCAGCGCGCAGATAGACTGCCTCCGCTCCCTCCACGCGGATCTCTGCCATCCAGGGGGTGACCCGTTTCTATCATTTCATAAAGACCCGCAACCTGCCCTACTCCATCGAGGATGTCAGGACAGTAACCCGTGACTGCCACATCTGCGCTGAGTGCAAACCGCACTTCTACCGCCCCGAGCGCGCGCATCTGATCAAAGCATCCCGCCCCTTCGAACGTCTCAGCATTGACTTCAAGGGGCCCATTCCCTCTAGCAGCCGCAACATTTACTTCCTGACGGTGATCGATGAATACTCCCGCATCCCCTTCGCCATTCCCTGCCCCGACATGAGCACATTGACCGTCATTAAGGCCCTCCTCTCCATCTTCTCCCTGTTCGGCTACCCCGCGTACATACACAGCGATCGAGGGTCCTCCTTTATGAGCGACGAGCTGCGTCAATTCCTGCTCAGCAGGGGCATTGCCTCTAGCAGGACGACCAGCTATAACCCCCGGGGTAACGGACAGGTCGAGCAGGAGAATGGTACCATCTGGAAGACCATACTACTGGCCCTCCGGTCCAGAGATCTCCCTATTTCCCGATGGCAAGAGGTTATCCCCGATGCCCTACATACTATCCGCTCCCTCCTCTGTACCACAACTAATCAGACACCTCATGAACGCCTTCTGGTTTTCCCCAGGAAGTCGTCCTCCGGATCCCCTCTCCCGACGTGGCTGGTCACCCCCGGACCCATCTTGCTCCGTAAGCATGTGCGGGTGCACAAGTCCGACCCGTTGGTGGAACAAGTCCAGTTACTCCACGCTAACCAGCAGTATGCGTACGTGGAGTACCCCGACGGTCGGCAGGCCACGGTCTCCCTCTGGGACCTGGCACCCGCCGGCGTGCGGCCTTCCCCCCCCTTCACCACAGACCCCCCCCCTTGTCCCTTTTCCCCCAGCGCCCCACCAGGCCACCCCTCCCCCATCCATGGCGTCTCCACCACCAGCCCGGGGTACGGAGACAGTTCAAGGACCATCGCTCCTGGAGTCCAGGACATCAGCTGACCCACCACCATCAGCTGAACCAACGTCACCAACTCCACTGCGGCGGTCTGCCAGGACGTCACGGGCAACGAAAAGGCTGATCGGGCCCATTTAACTTCAGCACCACCATGGACCTTGTATGGAAACTATGTACTGTTGCTAAATGTCTGGGCCAGTGGGAAGCCAAGGATACATTTTTTTTTTCTCTCCTTACTACTCATACCACCAGTTCTCCCCCCCCCCCCCCCCCCCCCGGCTTCTTTCTCCGCAAGGGGTGAATGTGGTGGTATGATTAGCTTAGCAGCCTGCCATTGGTGCAGAACATCGGCTTACCATTGGCCCTGGTTGGTCATGTGCCTCTCGATCGGTTAGTTGAGACCAGTCATGTGACGGCTCCCCGATTGGCTGAGTTAACCCCGCCTCCAGGGCGGGGTATAAATACCCAGTACTCCCGGTGGTCGTCCTTCTACTGTAATCGACCGCAGGGCTAACATCTAGTAGATTAGAGCCATACTTTTGTTCAGCAACTCGTCTCGCGTTCAATTGATGGTACATCAGAGTGAAAGCCGATCTGGCAAGGTGGGTTGGTCTCTCTCTGTCACTGGTGGGTCGGGTACAGGCGGTTAAAATGAACATGTTACCGCGATTTCTGTTTATTTTCCAATGCCTACTGATTTTCCTGCCAAAGGCATTTTTCAGAGAGATTGAAGGAATGATTACCTCGTTCGCATGGGGAGGGAATGTGGCCAGAGTTAGAAAGGTGCTGCTACAGAGTGGAAGGCAGGAAGGGGGTTTGGGTCTTCCGAACCTGATATATTATTACTGGGCGGTGAATGTGGAGAAGGTACGGAGCTGGGTCAGAGTGGTTGATTCCCAGTGGGACAGAATGGAGGAGAGTTTGTGCAGGGGGTCGGGATTGAAGGCGCTAGCAACAGCACTGCTTCCGACGGCCCCGGGGAAATACTCAGGGTGTCTGGTAATAATAGCTTCATTGAGAATTTGGAGGCAGTTTCGGCAACACTTCGGGTTGGGGGCAGGGTCAAGGGAAATGTCGGTTCGGGCGAACCACAGATTTGAGCCAGGGAGGTGGGATGGAAATTTTCGGAAATTGGAGGAGACGAGTATTAAGACACTAAGGGCGGAATTCTCCACAAGGCCCGACGCCGTCGTGAAACCTGGAGAGGTTCACGACGGCGTCGGAAGCCTCTCCCGGCCCCCTATTCTCCCCTACCCGGGGGGATAGGCGGGCCATACCGGGAAACTCGACGGAAGGCCCGGCGCGCCAAGAATGACGCCAGCCGTGCATGCGCGGTTGCCATCTTTCCCCTCAGCCGCCCCGCAAGACGTGGCAGCTTGATCTTGCGGGGCGGCGGAGGGGAAAGAGTGCGTCCCCTTGAGACGCCGGCCTGACGATCGGTGGGCACTGATCACGGGCCAGTCCCCTCCCGAGCACGGTCGTGGTGCTTGATCCCCGATCTGCCCCCCCTAAGCCCCACACTTACCTGGCGCACCATGTTCACAATAGCAGCGACCAGGTGTGGCAGGCCGATCAGTCCATCCGGGTGAAAAACGGCGGCCCGCGTTTCTCCGAGCCGTGTGTCGGAAAACCGGACACGCCATTTTAGGGGGGGTGGGAGAATAGCGGGAGGTGCGGGAGCAGACCTCCCGCTATTCTCCCACCCATCGTGGTTGCGGAGAATCGCGGCCTAAAAGATTTGTTTCTTGGGGGTCGGTTTGCAGGATTGAAGGAGCGAGAAGCGAAGCATGGCTGGAGCAGGGGGAAATGTTTAGGTACATGCAGGTTCGAGATTTTGCCAGAAAGGAGATACAGAGATTCCCGGTGGAGTCGGCCTTTACATTGCTGGAGGAGGTGCTGACGACAGGGGACTGGAGAAGGGGGTAGTGTCGGCAGTTTACAGGGCTATTTTGTAAGAGGAGAAGGCACCACTAGAAGGGATCAAAGCAAAGTGGAAGAGTTGGGATAGGGTATGGAGGAAGGGTTCTGGTGTGAGGTGCTCCGGAGAGTGAGCGCCTTCACCTCGTGCGCGAGGTTGGGGCTGATACAGTTGAAGGTGGTATACAGAGCACACCTCACGAGGGCGAGGATGAGCCGGCTCTTTGAAGGAGTAGAAGGCGTGTGTGAACGTTGTGGGGGTGGGGGGGGGGGGGGGGGGGGGGGGGGACGCTAATCAGTTTCATATGTTTTGGTCCTGTCCAAAGCTAGAGGATTACTGGAAGGAGGTTTTTAGGGTAATTTCTAAAGTGGTGCACATGAAACTGGACCCGGGCGCTCGGGAGGCCATATTCGGGGTGTTGGACCGGCCGGGGTTGAGAACGGGTGTGGAGGCAGATGTTGTAGCCTTCGCCTCGTTGATCGCTTGAATACGGATCTTGTTGGGATGAAGAACAATCTCTCCACCGTGTGCCCTGGCGTGGCAGGGGGAACCTGTTGGAATTCTTGACTCTTGAGAAGGTTAAGTTTGAACTGAGGGGAAGGATGGAGGGGTTTGATAATTCATGGGCGTTATTCATTATGCACTTTCCAGAATTGGATAACATCGAACATTAGTTGGGGGGGGGAGGGGGACTATATGTGTTAATGGTGACTGTGGGTGATTCCTGATTCCCTTTTGTTGTTTATGTTAACATGCGGGCAGTTGTCTGGGGTTTTGGTGGGAGGATGGGATTGTTGTTGTTGATTTGGGGATTGACATTATATTTGTTACTGCTTATTGTTTATTGTTGGTGGGTGCAAATTTGGGAGAAAATGTGAAAAAGGAGAATAAAAATATTTTAAAGAAAGATATAACATAGTACCTTTATGACTCAGTATTCTTTCTGGATTTCTTGTTTAAAGCAGCTAGTAAAGCAGAATTCTTCTTCTCTAACCTTGGGAGTTAAAATAAATAGATTTTTGATGTGATTTGGTTAATCATATAGTTTCCCCTCCCAATAATAAATCCACCATGTTATTTATATGGTAATCATAGCTAAAAATTGTAATCAATCAGAATTTTGTTTCAGCTGTGATTTGCATCGTCCAATGTGATTTACATTTCAGGGACAAAAAACAGTAAAACAAAAGTGAGACTAATGAGAAGGAATTAAAATGCATTTATATAGAATAATATAGTAACCATAGCCAAACTTGGAGGAACAATGGAATGAAAGGGTGAAACACAACTTTTAGAATAAGTCAGACAAAATACAATAAGTGGACAGGAAAATAGCAGATCATATTTAATGCACCACCAATGGGAAGGAATAATGGGCATATATTCCATAGATGCTGTTGAAAAACAAGGATGAAGTTTAAAGAGATCTAGAAGCTTTAACAAATTCAACACTAAACAACTAATGTCGACCAGAATCAAGTTAATTGAATGTTGAACTGCATATCTGAAATAATAGAATACAAGTCAGAAGTAAACATGGTCTAACAATACAGTGCTCTGGTGAGACTGTTTTTAGTATCTTGTGCCCATTTCTGTTATAAAGTATATATAAAATCAGTGTTACCTCAGAATCTGCAAATTAAACATGCGGAGTCTCTGGTCAGCAAACTGGACTATTTTGTTCAATCCATCAACCTATTAAAAATGCACATTCAGCATTGAGGATATACTGGAAAACAATGAAATGCTCAAGTCTCAATCAATGTAAAATTAAAATTACTGCTCAATAAAAATGTAGCTATTCACTTTGTTGGGCTTTAATTCTTCAAATAATGCGAGCTTCCTAGTGGAATAGAATTAGCCTGTACTTTCAAGTGGCTGAAAATAGCTCAGGGAAGTCAGGAATGTGAGGAACATTGGATGATATCTGAAAATGTTAGTTGTATTGCCAAAAAAAGGATCCGACAAGCATTTTGGTGGTGGTTTTGCTGACATCTGCCCCACACCCTAGAAATTCCTCTACTGCCAGGTTCCCTGCTGCCAATATTCTGGATATATTGAAGAAACTGACACCCAGGTCTTTGCAGAATTGAAATTAGGGTCCGGCATGGTCCTGACTTTGAAGATCCCAAAGTTGATTCTAAATTTTTTGCCAACTGCTCTCTGTCAAAGTAATTTTGAGGAACTCTTAGGGGAGATAGAGACGGCTGGCAGCATTTTTAAAAGAAATATTGTCATGACAATGGATCATAACCTCGAAATATGTACGGACATGCTGAACTTTTAAATGAGACATGTGTTTTTAATAAAAGAACATGCAGGACAAAACTGGCTGAGAATGAAAATTAACCATTGGCTAGATTTCCTTGACAGCCCAAGGTGTACAGGCGACACTGGTCTTTCGAACTGATGTTGGACAGCATGTGCCACAAGAGGTTCCGCCTCAACAAGGAGACAATGCGGCATCTCTGTCATGTTCTTATGTACTTGACACCACATGGAGGAGGATACACGCTCCCGGTGCCCGTCAGGGTCACCACAGCTCTGAACCTCTATGCCGTGGGATCATTCCAGTGCTCGAGCGCTGACCCCAAGACGTGCCATTGTCAGGAGGGTGGACTCAGGAGAGCTGGCAAATGCCATCATCTCCCTTCGGGAGACTCCAGGTCGGTCTCCAGCACTTCCTCCTCCCGATTGGTGCCAATAGGGCTCTGGGGGTAAATTTGGGATGGAGCAGTAGCTGGATTGGGCTCTCGATGTCCCTGCATCATCTGGCTCTGTCAGTACTGCTGGCTCCCGAATGTGCACACCATGGTGTTGATACCATTAACGATGCCCCTCTGTGAGTGGGCAATGCTCTGCAGCGCCTTGCCAATGTCCACCTGAGTCTGGGACATGGTCCTCAGCGACAGGGACATGCTCTGGAGCTTCTTAGTGATGCCCATCTGAGACTGGGACATGCACCGCAGCGCCCCGGCAACGTCGACCTGAGACAGGGCCACATCCCCCAGCATCTAGGATATGCTCCGCGGTGTCTCAGCAATGCCCACCTGAGACTGGGACATGCTCCGCAGTGTCTCAGCAATGCCCACCTGAGACTGGGACATGCTCCGCAGTGTCTCAGCAATGCCCACCTGAGACTGGGACATGCTCCGCAGTGTCTGAGCAATGCCCACCTGAGACTGGGACATGCTCCGCAGTGCCTCGGAAAGGTCCACATGTGTCAAAGACATGTTTCTCAGAGACTCAGACATGCTGTTGAGGCTCTCAGCCATGGTCGCCATAGCTGAGCCATGCCTTGGACACCACCACTCATGGGGCTGACATCGGGCTCCAG
The DNA here is from genome assembly GCF_902713615.1 of Scyliorhinus canicula. Lineage (NCBI taxonomy): Eukaryota > Metazoa > Chordata > Chondrichthyes > Carcharhiniformes > Scyliorhinidae > Scyliorhinus > Scyliorhinus canicula. The sequence goes on from NC_052155.1 coordinate 176,634,623, forward strand.
GCTCACCGCTGTGGTCGCCATGCTAGCAGTGTTTGCCTCGGTGCCACGCATCGCTGGCGCCATCTCCTGCGCCCTTAGCCTCTCGGACTCTTCATTTCAGCTATGGACCCACTGGATCGTCGCTGACATCCCGTGCTGAATCTCAAGGCTGCACCCTATCAACTGCATCAGCTCCTGGATAACCTGGTCCAGAGGCTCTGCACTTGACTGGGACTCAGATGAATCTGGGGATTCAGCAGATTTCCGACTGATGTCTCCCCTGGACGTTTCTGCCTCCACCTGATGAGCATCTGCAACTGTGTGGTGCTGACCGGATCATGCCCCAGCAGCGTGTCCCCTACTTTTGCCCAGTCAGCGCTGGTGGAGGGGATGATAGCCCTTCTGCAAGGTGTTCTCTCGAGAGGTGAGGGAGGGCCCTTTTTGGGCTGGCACCCGCCAGCTGGAGACCCTGTGGGGAAGGGACATGTGGTCAGTGAGAGGGAAAGATAATCATGCTGGCATGAACAACTCTCGTGTGACAGGTCATCTGGGCTGGGCCAGCGGATCCTCACCTCTAGCTCGACATCGGTGTCCTGCTGCTCGTCTGGGCGCTTTCCTGCCGATTGTGCGCCAATTATTCCTGCCGGACACAGGAGGGGGCATCGTGAGCCGAAAGCTTCATGTACTGTGGGTGGGAGTGGGCATGGCGGGGAGCAGGCATGGACACCACTGCTGGGCATGGGTGGGGTTGGCTGTGGCACGGTATTGTGCTCGGGGGGGGGGGGGGGGGGGGGTGCCAGGTGCAGAGTCACCGGGGGGGGGGGGGGGGGGGGGGGGGGTCTGAGGACAGCAGGCGGGACCGGTGCCAGTGGACCGCTGTCAACTCACCCGTGCGGCCTGGTGGCGGTCATTCATCCTCTTACAGGCAGCACAGGCTGATCTGTGGCTGACCCTCCAAACCCCTCAGGGGAACAGAGTATCCCTCCTGGACTCAACCGCGTCTATGAGCCTGGCCAGGTCGGCATCCCTGAGCTGGTCTGCGTGATGACATGGCTGTGTGCTGTCTGGGGTTTGCTCTGTGCAATCGGCGTAAGTGCTGCTCCCCCTCATTAGAGGAGAGCTGCCGGACATTGTCCCAACGAATCTATTGGCGGGACATTCATTTGCAGGGTAAAGCCCGTAGGGCATCATTAAGTGTGCTAATTAACGTTAGATAGCGGTGACAGCCTTGCCGGGTCAGCCGCCGGGAATTGGCAGATTCCACTCCCTACCACGTTTAGAACAAATTTAGTTACATTGCATCCTTTATATACCATAGTAAAGTATTTCCATGTGGACAGAATAAAATGGGAAAAGATATTTAAATTCTATGAGATACAGGCAAGAGTCCATTCCTAATGTTGTGGGATAAAGATATTTGTTGTCCAGAGGGGATATTGAAGAAAAAAGTTTGGATCAGCAGCATTCTTGGTGAAACAAAAAAAATTCCTTTGCTAAATATAAGCTCAGTAAGAAGTCTTACAGCACCAGGTTAAAGTCCAACAGGTCTGTTTCGAATCACTAGCTTTCGGAGCACCGCTCCTTCCTCAGGTGAATGACGAGGTGGGTTCCAGAAACATTTATATCGACAAAGTCAAAGATGCAAGACGATACTTCGAATGCGAGCATTTGCAGGTAATTAAGTCTTTGCAGAGGCAGAGAGAGGGGTAACCCCAGGTTAAAGAGGTGTGAATTGTCTCAAGCCAGGACAGTTGGTAGGATTTTGCAAGCCCAGGTAAGCGTTCTCCAAGGCAGCCTTCAGGAGGTGCTTCAACGTAAAATCGCTGAGCTGAAACTTATAGCCAAGTTCCGCACACATGAGTACACCCTCAACCTGGAATTCATGTTGCATTACATTCCCCTCCCCTCCCCCCCCACCATCTGGCCTCGGCTTGTGTAATCCTGCCAACTGTCCTGTCATTACACTAGGAAACCCGTGCTCTCTCTAAATATGTGAAAAGGATAAATAATATAATTTCTCCTGAAGGTTACATGTTGCACTTTTGTTTATCTTTATTTCTCTTGAATCGAGGTGAAACATGTGGGGTCGATTTCTTCAAGGCACTCCCTATTCCACAAAAACAATGAGCAGAAGTTTTCTATTAATTCATTAATTTTGCAACCGGGTGTTTTGTACCGTATTCCGTGGCGGGGGAGGCCTGATGGAACATAGTCTGCCATTCTATCCGGACACCATGTTGAAAAGGTGCCCAACATCACTGATCCACTACGGAAGGTGGGCGTCCTGAATGAAGATGGGTCTTCAGGAGTACACTGAATTCAGAAGGTGGCCCTCCAGCAACATTCTGGAGTTGGAAGACGGACCGCTTCCAGTACACCGCATCTGGACAAACCACCTGCAGTTGCTCCTCACCCACCGCTGTGGTGTTCCAGGGTCCAGTGTTCCCAGCAGCCCCACATCCTGAACTCCAGGAGGCATTGTTCACTGAGTCATTGTAAATGGTACAGAAATTGACGAATTGACCGACAAGAAGATCACTCACTGCTATTATCTTAACGTATATATGATGAATATTGTTCATTAAAAACTCATGTAAAATTGTGGCCTCCGTGGCATCAGAACACCAAGGCATTGGGCGAAATTCTCCCAAAGGGAGACAAATGGCCGACCCCGGAGTGAAAACTGGAGTGTTTCACTCCAGCGTCGGAGGCCGCTCCTCGCCGCCTATTCTCCCCTCCCTGGGGGGCTAGGAGCGGCGGTGCGTCAATCTCGGGCGCCAGGCCTTGACGCTTGCGTCAAAGCGGCGCCGCCTGAATGACGTCACCCGCGCATACGCAGGTTGGCCGGCGCCAACCCGCGCATGCGTGGTTGCCATCTTCCCCTCCGCTGCCCCGCAAGACATGGAGGATCGATCTTGCGGGGCGGCAGAAGGAAAAGACTGCGTCTTTCAGAGACGCCGGCCCGACGATCGGTGGGCACCGATCGCGGACCAGACCCCTCCTGAGCACCCCCCTGGTGCTCGATTCTCCCTCCGCCCCCCACAGGCCCCACACGCAGCGGTCGCGCGTTGTTCATGCCGGCAACGATCAGGTGTGGTTGGCGCCGGCGTGAACCGCTTGGCCCATCCAGGCCGGAGAATCGCCGCTCGACGTGAGCGGCGATTCTCCGAGCGGCCTGTCGCACAACGCGACACGCCGTTTTGGGGGGTGGGAGAATCGCGTGCGGGTGCCAGGGCGGCGTGGCGTGATTCGCCCGGCACTCCCGCGATTCTCCCACCTGGCGTGGGGTCGGATAAAAAATTCTGCCCAATGTTTTGAGTCCGTAGCACTTCTTCAAAGCTAGAGAGAGATAGAAAGGTGATTCATTTTATACTGTTTAAGGTGGGGTGGAGGAGGTGAAGCAAAATAGGTCAAGGATTAAAGACTAAAGACAGTGCTGATAATGGCATAAAGGTAAGATGGCAGAATTTGTTAATAACAGAACAAGGGTCAGCGCTTTGTGAAAGCAAGACTCAAGAACAAACAACAGATGGCCCTGGAAGGGTGGGAAACTGGAGTAAAAATTGGATTTTTAAAAAAGGAGGCAACTTGGAAGAGACAGTTCATGAGCCTAAAGTTGTTGAACTCAATGTTAAGTCCAGAGTGTACTATAGCACTCTTTCTTTTCAATAAACATTTTATTGAGGTATTTTGGTATAGAAATAACAATAAAATAGACAAGATACATGAAACCATAAACAGTGCAAAAACCTTTTATCTTTCGTACAGGTCCCACCCTTATGGATGGATTAGCCATGCTAAATTGTCCCTTAACTGGAAATAAAACGTTCTCTCTCCACAACCAGACTGCTGAGTTTTCCCAGTTTTTGTTTTTATTTTAGATTTCCAGCACCCGCAGTGTTATGCTTTAATGATTAATATACTACCAGCTGAGTCGAAACACACAAGCCTTCCTCCCTGCGCCAAAATCAAGAAAACTGCCCCACAGACAAGTCCAGTGACATTGTCCTATTCACAGAATCAGACCTTTCAGACAATGTCCCAGACTCCTCCATGAACGCTCACTCTATCCAGTCAAACAAGGGAAGAAAACTTCCTAATCACCTACCCATCCTCCCTCAGCAGATCAGACTTCAGACAATTTGATTACCAAAGAATGGTTCCGTGCACCAATGATGAAAAGTATATCTATCCCAGCTCTGGTGTTGAAGCCGTGTGCTCCAGAATCAGCCCACCTTTAGTCAAGCTTTTCCAGGAATACACTTGTGAGTATATAACCAACAGTGGGGAAAATGTCCAAGGCGCACCCTGTCCACAAAAAGCAGGATGAATCCAAGCCAGTCAATGGACACCCCCTCAGTCTCCTCCCAATCATTGGAAAAGTGATGGAAGGTATTATTAACAATGTTATCAAGCTACAATTACGCATAATAGCCTATTCACTGATGTGACCTCATTACGGCCATAGTTCAAACATGGGCAAAAGAGCTGAACTCCAGAGGTGAGGCTAGCCTGATTGCCCTTGTTACCAGGGCAGTTATTAACCATGAAGGAGTCTTGGTAAAATTGAAGTCAATGGGAATTGAGGAGTAGGAAATCTCTTCACTGGTGCGAGTCATATCCAGAGTAAAAGAAGATGCTTATCGTTGTTGGAGGCTATCATATCAACAGGAGGTCATCACTGCAGGAGTTCCTTAAAACAATGGGCTGGATTCTCTGCTGCATTGTGAACTCCACTACTGGCAGAGTGGGCAGTGGAGAATCCTAGTGAGACTAGCTGTCTCACTCTAAAATGCAGTTTTGCCAAAAAAGAGATCCCCCCACAATGGGCGGGATGCACATTGCGGCATCACAGTAATGTAATCTTCACAATAATGAGTACCTTGTACTGGAGTTCATTCACACACGTGTGGAGCCTTATATTTTCTGTTGCAAGCAATTTAAGCTCCTCAGTCGATTTGCCTCGTTTATATTTTGATTTCACTGCCTGAAAATGTAATATGATGGATTCCAGTTAAACATTTTTCTGAACATTGACCGTACAGCGAAGATGATCATTTAGTATTATTGGTAATTGATGCATATCATTACAATAATTAGGAACAGCTCAATAATTTGTTCTTAATCTAGGACAAATGTTCGGCACAACATTGTGGGCCGAAGGGCCTGTTCTGTGCTGTATCTTTCTATGTTCTATGTTCTAATCCGCAAATCTTTGTTACAGCATTAAACTGCATCATTTTCAGTGTTACAGGATAGATGAAAAAGCTTGGGCTAGTGTTTCTCCAAACAAAATGAAAGTACATATGAGTATAAAACAGTAATATTCCCTTTATACTCGTTCCGTCAAAATTAATGAAGGCAAGAAAATATATATCTCTCTATTTATTTTATCAACAATGAGGTTGAATGACATTAAAGCCATTTTTAGTTCAATCTGGAAAACAAGTTGCATGTTGGATAGGTTTGAAACAAAACACCTCATGAAATTCTGCTCTGCCATCGGGCACATTTGTTCCCGTGGAGAGTTGTTCCTGCAGCATTATTTGTGCACTAGACCATCCCGGGGGCAGAAGAAAATGTGGGAGAGCAATTAGCAGAAAGGGCAAGGAAGTCAGAATGGTTCGTGCCCTGCGACAGGCGAAGCTGAGAATAAGCATTCTACACTGCAGGCTCTTTACTATAAACAGAACATTTTTACCAGGTTGACTTGAGCACAAAGGCAAAAATACTTTATCTAAATTCCCAGTTAAAGGATGGTTGGTTATGCACCAGACTGCTTCACACCCTGGATTTTGCAGTAGGCACCATATAAATATGTTAAAAGGAAAGATCCAAAAGCATGAGTGTGTTAACATATAAGAACACAAGAACTAGGAGCAGGAGTAGGCCATCTGGCCCCTCGAGCCTGCTCCGCCATTCAATGAGATCATGGCTGATCTTTTGTGGACTCAGCTCCACTTTCCGGCCCGAACACCATAACCCTTAATCCCTTTATTCTTCAAAAAACTATCTATCTTTACCTTAAAAACATTTAATGAAGGAGCCTCAACTGCTTCACTGGGCAAGGAATTCCATAGATTCACAACCCTTTATATATTGTGGCCATTCACATCTTCACATTTGTCAACATTTTCCAATAAAACTAAACAATTTTTAGTGTAAAATGTTTCCTTTAAAACTAAGGAAAGTGTGTAAGGCCCATAATAATCTGATTTCCTTTTCACCTGGTCCTGTTTCTGTTTACATGATGTCACAGCTTTCGTTTGATGGTAATCTTCAGTATGTTTATTACCCTCTCCTGGGATTGGCTTGTGTGTATTCACATCCTGCAAAATATCAATTAATCACCTGATTTAACTGAGCAAGTAAAATGTCACAAAATTCTTTTTTTGCTTGGAAGCAGGTGTAAAGGTTTTGGGACAACTGAGAGATGGTGGGCTGATTTAGCATAGAGAGGACTGGACACCTCTCTTCGCCCCTCTCCTGAATTGATAACAGTTTGAGTTTGAAGAGAAGCTGATATTGCCAATTTAATAGATACCCAAGAGTGTATAGCTCAGTTCAAGAAATAAGCCACCAGGTTCCTTACTTTAACACGTAAAGAGTTAAGTTTTATTGACGAAACTCACTCCGGTTAAGATGCAGAAATTATTAACAAAAGGTTTAAAATGTACAAATATGTCCAACTACCACTCATGCGAAAGCACACATACAATTCCCCCACCAG